>NC_133621.1:162357417-162671792 GCF_048593235.1 Sminthopsis crassicaudata
TGCTTGCCACTGGTTTGTTCAGATCTCTCTCTGTTTTTCTCCCCCTCACACATACACCCCAAAGCCCTCATGATATCTCTGTTTTTCTCCCCCACACATACACCCTCTCCCCAAAGCCCTCATGATATAGCTACTTCTATTATCTTATTGTTCCAGATACAAATATGCCAAGAAGCAAAACAGATATTTCTTGGCTTACAGAGGAGCAGCCAGCAATAACTTTTATTAAATGATCAGTAGGGTTATTCCCTACATGTCATATCCAATACATACAATTGAGAAGAAAAGATCCCTTTTAAAAAGGAGAGAATAACTGGCTCTGCAGTGAACTGGGGGTTCAAATCCAGGCAATTGGTATCATCTCAATTTTGCCATTCCTATCTCTCTTCTGTTCCCCTTGCCTTTTTATTTTTTCCCTTTGTTCATTCTTTTCCTTCCTGTACTTCATTTCCTTTTCTTCCTTGTCTTCCATCCATTAAGTTTCAGCAACATAAAAAAAAATAATTGGATATGACATATGAAATGCCCCAAAGGGAAACATCAAAAACAACATCACTATGTGTCTGACACAGTCCAAGACTTTATTATATAAGGACTTGAATAATTGTTGTAGAGTGGGTAAAGCATTGGATTTGAAATCTGAAAACCCGTGAGTGAATCTTAGGTTTGCTATCTACATGTCACTGGATCTCTCTAGGCCTTAATTTCCTTGATAATAAAACAGAGATATGAATTGAGAAGACCTTTAAGATTTCTCTCAGCTCTAAAATTTCTTCAAGTGGAATCATCATCTCAATAAAATATATATATATATATATATATATATATATATATATATATTTTTTTTTTTTTTTTTAAGTTCAGAGGCCTTAGGTTCAAATCCCCCTGAGACCATGGGCAAAGTCACTTTACCTTGCTCATCTGAAACATGTAGACCTTGGATATAATCTATGATCCTATGAAGATTTCCAAATGGCTTTACATGTATTCCTTTGAAAGCCTCCACAGAATCATAGATTTTGAGATAAAAGAGACATTGGAGTCCATTAAGTCCAATGCCATTATGGCATTTATGGCATTATTAATTAATGGTGCAGGCAGCTAAGTGGTACAGTGGATAGATTGCAGAGCCTGGAGTCAGGAAGGCTTAATTTTAAATCCCACTTCAGACATTTCCTAGATGTGTGACCCTGGGCAAGTCATTTAACCTGATTTGTCTTAGTTTCCTCATCTGTAAAATGAGCTAGAGAAGGAAATGGCAAAGCACCTCAGTATTTTTTCCAAGACCACCTCAAAAAGGGTTGTGAAAAGTCCAAAAAAACTGAATAACAACAACTGCATATCTGATTTGATCACACACTATTGGAATAGGATAGATCTTGAGTTCATTTGATTCAATCCTCTCATTTTTCACATGGAGAAACCAAGGCATGAAGTAGGGAAATGAAATATTTAAGGTCATATTGGCAGCTAAGGGCAGAGATGAGCTGAGAAACCAAACCAAATCTCCAGCTTCTTTATATGTTATATTATCTGCTCTATACTTTCACCATGTTGTCCCTTGTAGCAACTGGACAACAAATATGAACTTATGTCAAGTCAATGGCATTTATGTCTACTGAGTGCTAAACATAAGGGCTATGTTTAATTATGGGTAACGAGAATGGCTAAATTCTAGGGATACAAAGGAAGGCAAAATAGGCCCTACTTTCAAGGGATTTGTGGTCTAGCATAGGAGACACCATGCAAACGACTCTTTCCAAACAAGATTTATAAATTGGCAATAATCTCGCAGGAAAAGAAGTAGCATTAAAGGGGATCAAGAAAGGCTTCTTGCAGGAAGCGGGGTATTACCTGGGACCTAGCCTTCAAGGTATAGAAGACAGCCAGTGAAAATGCCCAGAATTAGGAAATGATAGAATGTTTTGTATGAGGAACAGGAAGAAAGTCAGTGTTACCATAACATAGAGCCAAACTTCTTAAACTGTGGTTGTGAATTCCACATGAGGTTTTAATAACTAAATGTGGGAGTTGTGAAATTGTGATTTATTATCAGTGTATGTTTGATTTATATTCCTATTTTATATACCCAGGATCAAGTAAAAATTTCTCAGGGGAAAAGGGGTCATGATTGGAAAAAGTTTAAGGACTTATGGAGGAGAGTAACATGTACGAAGATTAGAAATGTTAGGACAGGTTAAGAACTTAAAAAAACATAGAATTTTATATTTGATCCTGGTGGTAATAGGTATCTACTGGCAATACCCCCCCCTAAAAAAAAACTGTGGTCTTTTTCTTCTGTCCCCCAAGTTGGTCACAAATTGGCTTTATATACTTAATGGGAATCATGAAATCACCAAACACACATATACATTCCTAGAATAATGACCCATGAGTCTACTCACCCACATATCCTGGAGTGCCACATGCTGTAGACATGACGTCTCCTTTACCTTCCATTTTGGACAACCCAAAGTCACTGATCATGATTTTGGAATCCTCATCTGGGCTGTAGTACAAAAGGTTTTCAGGCTAACATAGGGAAAGATGAAGAAAAATAAACATATTTTATACAACTGGGATAAATCTGACAGAAGACAATATCTAATATGTGAGGCCAAACATGGTAATCTCTTGCTCATAACAATTTAAGATTAAACAAGGCCATCAAATTATGAAATGTATAATGTGCTTGAAAACTAGATCTTTCTTTGGGTTGGCCTGTAGAATAAATAGAATTACGCATTTTTAGATAATACAGTGAGATAGGTAGATTAATTCAATTCCTTTGCTAGCTGAAAGGGGAATCATCAGACAATAAAATCATCTTTCAGTTGTATCTTTGTTTTTCAAATGGTGAGATCATGATAATTATCAGGAGGAAGAAGCATAATTAATTATCTGCCATCTGACACTATTTCTCTTTCCATCCCCAAGTGTTTTTTCTGCTTCTGGAGCTGCCACAGAGAGAGATGGGAAAGTGAGATTTATTAAGAGGTATAAGTGATGCTACCCATTCACACTAATATCAAAGGGAGCAACTTGTATAATCTGTACTTCAGAATGAACTTTCTAACATTCTTCTGGGCTGAATTAGATTTTCTTTCCTTTCATGATTTCCACAATGGTACCAGTCAGTGTTCTTTTTATTCATTGCTTTTGTTGATAAAAATTAGTCTGCTTTTTAGGTAGTAGATTCTAGGGAAGAATAAAATAATCCTGTGCAAATTACACATAATTGTTTGAGGCAGAGGGAAAGAAAGGGAGAATGTTATACCAGAAAAATTATCAGGGACTCAATGAAAAAAAAATGCTACTTTTCTTCTTACTCTCCCATTAAAATGAGAGCACCAGAAGGTATCTTTTGCAATGGCTGGAGCTTGGTTTGCTTTTAAGTGAATAAAACCCCTGGTCAATTCAATTTTCTAGATATTTTCCTAACCTGAGTTTACAAAGAAATCACCAGGAGGAAATGGATAAATACTTGCTTTCTTTGTCCACGTGTATTTTTAAAATAGGATAATTTCTACTTCCTAACAACTTTTTGGGAAATAAAAACCATGTAAAATGGGATTTTTTTTAAAGGCTGGAGAAGAAAAACATTGTTACCTCTTTTGTATGATTATAAACTTTGAATTTGGAATCAGGAAACAGACTGGTTTATTTCTCTTAGAAGTTTATGAACATTTCATAACCCACTCTTATCCTACTTCACAGAGGTCAAAAGCCTTTTTTTTTTTTTGAGATTACAAAGGGACTCTAAAATGGCAGTGTTCTACTTTCAGCAATTACATGCTGTGAGTTTGATGGTCTAAAAGCTTCTGTTCAATCCAATCCAAATTGGAAACACTTCCCTATAAGGGCAATGTGGGAGTAAAATACAATATATATCCCATACAGCCAATGTTTCTGTCTTTCTAAGAGGAAATAAATGTTACCCACCATGATATGGTCTATTATTCTCCTTAGAAATTATTTTAAATAAGTACCAATAATCAGCCCACTCACTGTACTCCTACATGGCTACTAACTTGGCTTTTAAAAGCTGCTTGCTGAACTTGGAAAACCCAATCTGATGGGAGGAAAATAAATACAGGCAAGGGATGGGTTTATTTAGTTCGGTGAAGGATTTAAGAAACCCTTGAAGGTGTGATAATCCTTCTGAATCCTAAGAAACCTAATGCTGTAACTAAGACACAAAAGGGGCATACTGCTGCAGCTAGTAAGGGAAGGATCTTGGATGGATAAAGAGAGACAGGAAGTTCCCTCATCAGCTGCTCCATATCTTAAATAAATCACAATTTTATATTCAGACCCTTAAACTGCTTAGTACTTAGCATGGTGCCTGGCACATTGTTTAATCACATCTGACTCTTGGAGACCCATGGACCATAGCACACCAATGTTAGGTGTGCCTGCATAAGATATTGAGGTGGCTTACCATTTCCTTCTCTAGTGGATTAAGGAAGTAGTGGTTAAATGACTTGCCCAGTGCCACACAGCAAGTAAGTGTCTGAGGTTAGGTCTTCCTGCCCACAGGTCTAGCATTCTATCCACTGAGCCACCCAGCTACTTGAGTAGATGCTTAATAAATGTGAAATGCTTTGTAGTGGTCTTAAAAATCTACAGACTATGGTGAACACCTACAATGTGAATATGTTAATTATGAGATAAGCAGTATGACATTTTACTACTTAGCCAATTAAGAGAATGGGAATTACATCCCATGAAACAGCAAGTGGTCTTAGTTTATAAACTTATAGATTTCATTCAGTTTATCACTACACTGAAAAAGTCTTCACCCTCCAGTGAGAGCCATTTCCTCTTACAATGGTAGTACAGAAGGGATGAGACATGCGAGGAAATGATGGTCTTACCTTGAGGTCCCTATGAACGATTCCCATCCTGTGGAGATAGTAGACTGCATCCAAGACCTGGCGGATTAGCGTACTGGCATCTTTTTCCGTATAAAATCCTTTCTCCACTATTCGGTCAAAAAGCTCCCCGCCGGATACACTGTAAAATACCACAGAGCACAAAGGCTACATGAGAGTTCCTGCTGATTTTTGCTGGAAATTGGGAAAAACATTCATATACGATCTAAGGATCATTTCCAAAGTGCCTCCGTTATTTCAGATCATTCTCCTATTGTGTCTGAGCTTTTATAGGTCAATGTTTCTGGGACACAGAGTGGATTTTCAAAGATGAAATAAAAGGAGTAAAAACTCAAATAGGTTCTGTGAATCAGTCCAACCTATAAGTTGTTGTCTTACCTTTTCCACTACCTTGTTTGAAGGACAAATCATATAGATGTAAAGCTATGAGAAATATGAGGATCTCTCATAATTCCAACAACTGATGAGAAAACATGTTATCCATTTCAGAGAGGTGAGGAATTGAGGGTTCAGGATGAGACATTTTGCGGAGGATACACATATGTGTGTATACATATATGTATATGAACATATGTATATTTTACTATAAAGAGAGAGATATCTATACACACATAGCCATTGAGGGAATTTGTTTTGTTTGACTGCATATTTGTTAGAAGAAATTTGCTTTTCTTTTTTCTTTAATGGGGTAGAGAAGTGCAAGGGAGAAAAAATAGGTTTCTATTAATTTTTTAAAAAAGAGAGTGGAGCAGGGATGCTACAAATGAGAGATGTTATACCTCTTTTAGATGAGGTAACTATTAATTTTACTTGACTGTTTTCCTTCATAAAAATGTTTTTAATGAGAACCTCTTGCAAATTTGGAGTAATCTAGAAATGTATATAATATAAAAACAAAACACAAAAAAAACAGAAAAAAATTCCACACATTATTAGTAAATGGCACAATCTTTTATAACTTCAAGCTTAATTGTACAGTAATAGTTCTCCCTGCTCCCTATTGTGTCTGCTATGCTATTGCCAAACTGCAGCATTTTCTATTTCTTGGCAAAGGGAGAAAGGGAACAATTTTATTGTTATTTTAAAAAATAACATCTACTCTATGCCAGGCACTATGCTGAATGCTTCAAGTATTATTTCATTTGATCTTCACAATCATCTTGGGAGGTCGATGCTATTATCCCCATTTTACAGTTCAGGAAAAATGAGATAGAGGGTAAGTGACTTGCCCAGGATCCCATGGCTAGTAAATATCTGAGGCTAAATTGGGAATGCAGATCTTCCCTACTCCAGGGCCCAGTCTTCTACCCATTGCACCACTAGCTGCATCTTAATAGACATGCTCATTGCTTTCCATAGTTTCGTTCATGCCCACTTTCTATGCTAAAGTATTCTTCTTACCCCTCAATCACATCCCTTCTCTTTTGAAATCTTGCCCATCTTTCTTTCTTTTTTTTTAGTTCAATTGACCTAAATTAAGTTTAAAAAGCATTTATTATTACTGGCTATATTCAAGACACAATGATAACAGCTGTATATACAAAGAAAAATCAAACTGTCCCCTCAAAGATAAACCACATACACCGATAAATAAATATATATACAAATAATTTTGATGGAGGAAATGGTCAATCTAAAGCACTTAGTAAGCACTTGCTACATGCCCATCACAGTGCTGGAAATAAAAACATCAAGTGTTGCTCTCAAGGAGACAAGATATACATATGGAAATGAGACAAAACTAAACTTTAATGGGTCTGGGGAATTGAAATTTTGCCCATCTTTAATGTCCAGCTCAAATGCTTCTTTCTTCATATACAGATTCTTTCAGTTAGACAATCTTTCTTTCCTTGACCTTCCATAATTCCTTTGTACCACTTAAAGAATCTTATGTTTGAGTTGTAAACTTGTTACTAGAGTATAAGTCCCATGAAGGCAGGGGCTTAAGTGCTTAATTAAGACTTTTAATTAAGTGAGGACTATTGGTGGAAATCAGGTGTGAACTGATCCAACCATTCCAGAGGGAAATTGGATTATGTCTAATGATCCATAAAACCATGCATACCCTTTGACTCAGCAATACCACTACTAGGTTTGTATCCCAAAGAGATGAGAAAAAAGGGGAGGGAATAAAGACCTATTTACACAAGAATATTTATAGCAACTCTTTTTATAGTGGCTAAGAATTGGAAACTGAGGGGATGCCCATCAACTATGGAATGGCATGGCAAAACAAGCTATGGCATATTATTGTAATGGAACATTATTATGGTATAAGAAATGACAAGCAGGATGATTTCAGAAAAACCTGGAAAAACTTAACACGAATTGATGCAGAGTAAAGTGAGAAGCAGAAGAACCCTATGCAGTAACAGCAATATTGTATGATGAATGACTTAGCTAATCTCAGTATTTATGATTATCTAAGACAATCCCAAAAGATTAATGATGAAACATGCTATCTGCCTCCAGAGAAAGAGCTGATACTGTGTGAATACAAACTAAAACATTCTATTAATTTTATTCCATTCTTTTGTTGTTGTTGCTGTCATTGTGTCGTCTTGTACAAAATGACTTATGTGGAAATATTTCATATGATTACACATAATGTATAACCTATAATACCACTTCAGGGAAAGGAAAGGGCAGGGAGGGAAGATTAGAATTTGGAACTCAAAATTTAAAGAAAAAGAGACTTCTAGGGGGAAGAGTCAAGATGGTGGAATGAAGCCAAGAAGCTGCTTAAGCTTTCCCAGTTTCCCTTGGAAAAAACATGAAACCAAGTCTCTGAACAGAGTCTAGGACCACAGAGCTCAAGAAGGGATGGAATGACTTTCTAGAACAAAATAGGTTGAAAAGACCAGTCTCACTGGGGTAGAAGGAGTGTGCAGCCCAGCTAACAACGGTGTCCAGGAAAGCCAGTACGAAGGTCTTAATCACAATGGATCAGCAACTGAAACCCTTGGTCTCAGTTCAGTAAAATAGTAGCAGAGAAGACAAGTGGGATAGCCTCTAATCTCAGCATGGAAGGCAAATTGCCAGCTGGGGAAACCAAGCTATCCCCAGCAGTGTGAGCAAGACACCAAACACAAGGGGCTCCCTACGCTCAAAACCAAGGCTCAAAGCTGCACAAGAAACTTGGAACAGTGTCCCATGTGTCTCAGAAGGCAGAGTTCAACTTTAAAAGTCACAAAATAGGAAAAAGAAAGAAAATGAGCAGGAAATAAAAAGGAACTTTGACTACTGCTACTACTATAGAGAGGAAAGACCAAAACACCAACTCACAAGAGGACAAAATATCTACACATGAAACTTCAAAGGATGATGGGAATTGATCTCAAGACCAAAAAGCCTTTTTGAAAGAATTCATAAAGGATTTTAAAAATCAAATAAGAGATGTAGAAGAAAAATTGGGAAATGAAATGAGAGGTATACAAGAGAGCATCAATAGCTTGAAAAAGGAAGAAAAACATTGAGTTGACTAACATAACATTTCCTTAAAAAATTAAATTGGGAGGGACAGCTAGGTGGTACAGTGGATAGAGCACCAGCCTTGAAGTCAGGAGGACCTGAGTTCAAATCTAGCCTCAGACACTTAATTTCTAGCTGTGTGACCTTAGGTAAGTCACTTGACCCCAATTGCCTCAGGGGGGAAAAAGTATAATTGGCCAAATGCAAAAAAATACCCTGAAGAAAAAATTATAAAAGTAGAATTAATCAAATGGATAAGGAGATACAAAAGCGAAGTGAAAAAAATCACATAAAAACTAGAACTGGGCAAATAGAAGCTAAGGATCCCATGAGACAACAAGAATCAATCAAACAAGCTAAAAAGAATGAAAAAATAGAAGAAAATAATAGCTCATTGGAAAAACAAATGACCTGGAAAATAGCTAAAGGAGAGACAATTAAAAAATCATTGGACTACCTGAAAGCCACAACCAAACAAAGGATCCTGAACAGGAAAAAAAAAAAACGAAAAAAAAAAACCAACTAAATATTAAAAATCCTTTAAACATGTAATTGGTAAAAATAAAATATTTTTTAAAAAATAAAGAGAGGGATAGAGGGATATTGAATAATAATGGTAAGAATGTATCTAAACATGCTTTTTGCATACTAAGAATTGAGGAAACTGTAAAATCTAAAGAGAAAGCAAATAATAACCATATGCTATGTATGTATTGAGAATGTCTTAGTAAATACAAATCAAAACCTGAATTTCTTTCAAACAGCTTAGCCACCTTGGATGAAGATAAAAAGATAGGAATACACTCATATTGTTGTCATTTTTAAAATCCATACTTTCCATGAAAAAAATGAAAGCAATTTCTTTGAGATGCTGAAGCTATAAAATTGCTTGTAAATAGTGTAAACTGGCTTAATAGATAAAATTAAAGATTTTTCGTAGGCATAACACAGTTAGAAAAAATTAATTGAATGCCTTTTCTGTAAGTCATTCTGTAAGTAAGAATTAATGGGTAATAAATAACACATGTAAATGCTGTTTTGAAAAATCTAAGAAAGTGAAATGATTGCTAGCATAAAAATATCCAGAGGCTGGAGACTTTCCCATTATCTGATCACTAGGTAGTTCAGTATATTGTCATTCTAAGCAATATTCTGAGTGGGTAATGAGATGAAATCACTTTCCATGGAATTTGGGTAATTGGGTAGGAGGCATGTTACTGTTGTGATAGAAATGATAAATGATTTAAAAAATGAAATGAAACTGAGAAAAGACGCAAAACAACTGTCCTTGCTACTGCATAGACTTTGGTTATTCGAAATGCTCACCCTCCAAAACAGAAATTCTTAATCTGGGATTATGCACCTTCCAAAAAGATGATGGATAGATTCCAGAGGGGTTTATGAACTTGGATTTGAAGAGGATTCATTTTTATTTTTATCATCTTCCAATTGAAATTTAGCATTTTCTTTAGTTACCTATTTTTTTTTAAATAAAAAAAAAAAACCTTAATAAAAACACTTGAATGAAAATATTTGAAAAAATATTTTGTGGTATATGACAGTTAACATAACCATGATTTAACTTTGTGGATTATAGATAATTCAATTACCTATTACCTATTTCAAAATAATTGATCTCAAGCCCAAAAAGCTTAGGTAAAAACTGTGAATTTGGCTGAATTAGCTTATTTGCTGCATTCCTTCCCCCAATTTTTTTTGGGGGGGCACCTTGTCTCTTGCTGGTATGCATTTCCCTCAGGTTCCTAGGATCCTCATGCTATTTGCTTGGCTTCTCAGTAAGTTAATATTTATTAAATGCCTTTTTGTGCCAGGCACTCTACTGAGCCCTGGAGAAGAAAAATAAGCAAATAAATACAAAACCAGTCCCTGCTCTCAAGGAGTTCATAGTCTAAGGAACTTGCAAACTGCAATGCACAGACAAGATTTGTGCCAAATAAATCAAGGTAGTCTCAGAAACAAGTCTCTAAAATGAAGTAGGACTAAGGGAAAAGGGCTTCTGCTCAGGTCCTTGTTCTGCTCATTAAGCATCTTATGCCCTTCCTCCCATGTGCCTTATGCCATATGCCACAGTTTTCCCAATGCCTATGCCCACATTCAATAATGTGACTTCCCCAAGTTCACACAAAAAATGAGTAACAAAGGCAAGATTCAAGTCCAAATGGTACAACTCCAAATTTGACACTTTCTGTTGTTCTTTGATACTGCAGATAATTTGAGAACAGGGATATAGGAGTTAAGGAAGAGTGAGGAGAGAGTTGAGGCTCATTGTAAAGGGCAGGAACTCTGAAAAGGTTTACTTAAATCTTGGTCAGCAAGGTTTACTTTATAGTAAAGTATATACTTAGTACTTAGTAGGGTGATGCAAACATACTGAGGTATTTAAGGGAGCCTCAGAAACAGAACTCTTGGCCACAGCTCTCATCCACAGACACAAGAGAAGATGCCATATTCCAGACTCCATCTTTGACCAGACACGTGGTCCTCCTGCCTCTTTTACTCCTCCACTAAGACCAGGGACTCAGGCTGATCCCGAGGTCCTCCAGAGAGCTAGTCTGGACTTTACAACTCATGACTTAGCCTAGCACTGCGTTACTTAAATCTCATTTATGAACAAGCCAAGACAACACCTTCATGAGGTCTTTCTTCCTCTTCAAGAATGGATGATGAACAACAAGAAAGGGGAAGAAGATGAAAGAGAAAGGGAGTTGGGGGAAAAATTCACCTATTTTTGAAATCACTTTGAAATTGCATGTTGAATTGTTGGTGGAGTTGTGAATTGATCCAACCATTCTAGAGCGCAATTTGGAACTAAGGCCAAAGGACTATCAAATTGTTCATACCCTTGGAGCCTGCAGTATTTTTACTGGGCTTGTAACCCAAAGAGATCTTAAAGGAGGGAAAAGTTCCCACGTGCAAAAATGTTTGTGGCAGCCCTTTATATAAGTGGCAAGAAACTGGAAACTGAGTGGATGCCCATCAATTGGAGAATGGCTGAATAAATTGTGATATATGAATGTTATGGAATATTATTGTTCTGTAAGAAATGACCAGCAGGATGATTTCAGAAAGGCCTGGAGAAACATGAACTGATGCTGAGTGAAATGAGCAGGACCCAGGAGATCATTGTATGCAGCAACACTGAGATTATATGATGAGTAATTATGATGGACGTGGCTCTCTCCAATATGGAGATGATTGAGGCCAGTTCCAACGATCTTCTGATGAAGAGAGCCATCTACACCCAGAGAGGACTGTGGATTACAGAATAACATTTTCACTCTCTTTGTTGTTGCTTGCCTGCATTTTGTTTTCTTTCTCATTTTTTTCCTTTTTGATCTGGTTTTTCTTGAGCAGCAAGATAATTGTACAAATATATATACATAAATTGGACTTAACATATATTTTAACATGTTTAACATATATTGGATTACTTGCCATTGAGAGGAAAAAGAGAAATGAAGGGAGGAAATTTGGGACAAAAGGTTTTGCAAGGGTCAATATTGAAAAATTATCCATACATATATTTTGAAAATAAAATTAAAGAAAAAAAAGAAATTAGGTGTTAAGTTCAAAATTATACTTTATTGTACTTTATTTATACTTTAGCTAGAGTCCTATCTTCCCCCCTTATGTATGGTTTAACTTTCTGCTTACTGTCCATTAGGAATCTTAAGATACAATACGTATTCTACTGTATATTATATTGTATATAATAATCATATAATGTTTTCATTCTGAATGGTGTCCTGGAACTCTCAACTGGAAGGCACTTAAGTTTTTTTTTTTCTTTCTTTTTTTTTTTTTTAGTATAACAATATTTAAATATGGAAAGCTTGCGATATATACATATATGTTTCAATTAATGAGGGATTTTTCTCCGTTTTCTAAAAAATATCATTTATTTTTAACAATCTTTTTTATTTTTAGAGTTCCAAATTCTCTCTTCTGCCCCTCCCTCACTCAATGAGAAAACAATATTAATTATACATGTAAAATCATGCAAAGATATTCCCATATTAGCCATATCCTCTCCCTCAACAAAAAGAAAGAAAGAAAAATAAGGTACAAAAGTTAAGTTTTAATCTGCATTCAAAGTTAATCAGTCATCTCTCTGGAGCATTTTTTTCCTTGATCCCTTGGGAATTATTTTGACTTATATTGATCAGAATAGCTAATAGCTAAATCTTTCACAGATCATCATTACAATATTGACATTAATGTATAAATGATCTGAATCAGGGAATTTTTAAATGAAATAGTTATATCACTTTAACTTTCAAAGGCTTCAGGCAGGTTTTCAGTAATGAAATCCAAGATCCCAACTCCTATTTTCTTTGTCTCTCTTCCCTCTCTGTCTCTGTCTCCCTCTCCTTCCTCTCTCTTTCCCATCTCTCTCTTTCCCTTCTGTCTTTCCCTCTCCTTCAGACCCAGGAATTTCTCCATGTAATGCAGAAATAAGTTCCTGACCTGCAAAAGTGACATCACTTTTACAGCAAAAATTTCTTAACAATGCAATTATTTGTCCAAACATCACCCCCTAAAAAAACCCACACTTTCCAGTTTGTTGATATCTTTCTTATGGGCAGAACTGAACAGAACATCCCAGATTGATGGGGAACCCTGAAACTGTCCTCCTTGAAAGTGTCCTCCTTTATCTTTGGGGTGAGCCCTGAAACTCTCCTGACAAGGACCCACCCTTGGGGCAGTTAAGTGGTTTCATTAAGATTGGCTCAGGACCACTCCTACTTAGCTGAAATTTACCATTTAGCTGGAGATCTAGATTTGATATTTCTATCAACCTCAATTGAGCTGAAAATTGGTTCAGGACCACTCCCAGTAAGTGGTCTCATTCAACCAGAAATTTAAGCCTGGGGCAATGACAACATTGAAGTAATAATCTCATTCAATGGAAACTTCAGCCTCAGATTTTCTATTTAAAGAGCAATTTGGGGGCTCATTTCTTCACAGAGGCCCAAAGCAGGACCATGCCTTGTCAAGGAACCTCTCTCTCTTGGCATAGCTGCCTGCGAGGAACCCCTGCCTGCTGAGAAGACATTCTCTTTTCAATGTTAACCCCTCTTTCTTTCTCTCTGCCAGGATTTCTCTGCTAGACCTTTACTTCTCTGTCAGGATCTCATTGAGGAAGTCAGCATCCTAGCAAAAGCTGACTTCTCAGTGCCAATAAACTTCTTTTTGTCAATCTAATTTTTTGGGTTCCTGATTTTTTCGCGTTGGACCTGCGCCGAACAGAAGGCATTCCCACAACTGTCTGTACTGCACCAAACCTCACCAAGATGTGATCTATTGATAATGTACAATGGAACCATCATATTCTTCTATCTGGAAGCTATGCACACATTGACCATTCTTCTTGAGCTTGAAATACATTCATTAATTTTTTTAGTGACTGATGTCTAATGTCTTTCCTCATCTTATCCTTAAGAAATTGGGTTTTTTTTTAATACTCAAGTGCAAGATTTTACATTTATCCCTGCTGAATTTCACCCCGATTTAGTCCAATGCTCCAGTCTGTCCAGATCTTTTTGGATTCTTAGATGTCCCTCTTAACTTTGTTATCTGCAAATTTGATGAATAAGCCATTATTTATACAAGTAAATAACTATGCAAATAACTGCTGTTAAGAAATAAGGGTTGAATAAGTGTCAAGAAAATGCTTAGCATAATCAAGATTAAGTAGACTTAATCGATTTAAGAGAACAAACTGTTCTTAAAGGATTCTAAAAGAATCTATTTACATAATGATGATTTATATTCTAATTACAACTTATTTTTATCTGTTCATTAAAACAGGTCCCTGATGGGTATCTACCTTGCCACAACTTGTTAGTTCAGTTGAAGGACTAAAACAACTCTTATTTTCTATTCGTTTTTTTCCCTAATTGATAGAATCACAGAATTTGGGAGTTCTAAGGACTTAGATCATCCTTATCCTCCCATTCTTGTTTTAATCAAGTCCTATTTCAGCACCCCAAGAAATAGTCAAATTAACCTTCACTTTAAAGTACAGTGAGAAGCCCATTCCACTTGGGCCTTGCTCTAATTGTGAATAAATTTTTTGCTTCATCAGCTTAATTCCATTTAATTCAGTAAGCATTTATTAGGTGCCTACTTTAATGCAGGATAGCTTTGAAGATTTTATCCAAAGCCTTGCTAAAAGCCAGGTAAAGTAGATATACAACACTGAGCCTGTTCCACCAAACTAGGAACAATGTCAAAATGGAAGATGAGGTTATTCTACTATAACTCATTTTGGGGACAGTTACTTAATAAAATCGGGATGGTTTATAGCAGGAACTATGTGAATATAACCTTCCCAGTAGACTTAATCAGGATTTTGATGGCAACAGTCCCTAAGCTTGGAGAAGTAGATTTGTTTCATAAACAAAATATTGGGACTGTGTGAGCACCAGTGTGACCCTTGTAATTTCTTGTATGTGCTTTCTTGTGTTTATTTTGAATTTCTTATGTTCAGCCTAAACCCACTTATCTGTCTCTGGTACAGTGAATATAGGTGATGAATCCCTTTTGAGATCTACAATCAGGTACATGTTGATATGTTTCCTGTGTGTTATGGGACTCAACTTGAAAATCTAATTCTTAGGGATAGGTCTCAGGATTACTTTCTGTATACTAGCATGTATGCAGTGTGTGATCAATATAGGGGAAATGAGAGCCACATAAGAATATACTACAGAGTAAAAGAGATTTTGCCAAAAGACAAAGAGTTGGGGGAGAGGAGTGGATAAGATTGTATGTCTCCAAGATGCCAACAAATGCTAATGTGATTTTAGATTATATAATTTATTACATGATCGTGTGATTTAGATTTTATGTGGGTTGTCTACATCTAGATTACCATGATCACTTCTGGGAGGATGTATTTTAGTAGGGAAACAATAGCATGAATGAATATTCAAAGGAATGTTGGGATTCAGGGGGACCCCAAAAAGTTTAGGGTTCCAGACTAATGTTGCAAGGTATCTCAAAAGAATTAGCAGGCTCTGACCCATCTCCAAGTCAAAGGGAAAAGTTTATTATAATTGTAATGTCAATTAAAGCAGGCTAAGTTCTAAAAGAAGATAGCAAAGAACTAGGGGCAAGAAGATAAATTTACAGGAAAAAGAGAAACCAGAAGCTTCACTTAACTGATAGGCTAAATTTTATAGCTTAGAGGTAGAGTTGAGGAGTGTTCTGGTTCTGACTTTGTGCACAGGTGCAATAATCCTAATCCTCTGGACAGAGCTAAAAGGAGGAGAAATCATCGCTAAGTCAAGTGGCAGATACCCAACTTTGTTCTGCGCTTGAGTCAACTTTAAGCACCTCATTATTGTTGCTCGTTAGTCTCAGAAACTCTGTTATCCAGGACCAAAAGGCTATTATCTGACAGCTAGTGATATATGTAGCCAGAGCATCCTAGTCATAATAGAGTAAATTGGAACAAGATAACCTATGGGAAGAAATTTATCATTTCCAACTATGTCATTCCCAAGATTAGGTGATCTTAGAGTTATTGTTACATCTTTGCCAGAAGCTGCACCACACCAGAACTACTATGGAAAAGAGGGCTATGTAACTCTAGAAGAACTAAGATCAATAAATCGAAATGTAAGGGAGGCAGACTTCAGCTCAGCAGAAGAAAAAGACTGTCCAAATAATTAGATCTGTTCAATAATGGCCTGAATCATATCATGTAATGATGAGTTCCATATCACTGGAGGAGTATAGAGATTAGATGACCATTCATTAGAGAATAGTACAAATAAAACCTGGCATTTAGAAGTCATTTAATAAATGCTTTTGATTTATTGATATTAAAGTAGGGGGATTCACACATTGGTTTAAAAGTAGGACCAAGCCACCTTTAGTGTTTCTTTCAACATTATTATTCAAAAGATAATGGAGCAGCCTACAGACTCTCAGAAGTATCAGTGAGTCTATGAGAATCTTAAGCTCTGTGGGAGGGAAAATACATGCAAACACTTTTGAGTTTAATTTGTATTATTAAAATTTTTTCTAGCAATTTCTTAGTCTAGGCAATCAACAAAACAATGTCAAGCATTATCTATAGCACTTGCCAGTTGCCAACATGTAAATGATAACACTGAAAACTTAACAATCAACTCTTGTGAGTCAGAACAAGCTGGCTTTAGCATAGCCTCATACTCTAAATGTATGATCCTAGGAACAGTGTACACTAGAGCTATTAGGGTCATGTAGCCAGGCTCTCTAGATATGAAATTGTTCAGTCTGTTAAATCAATCCTTTTGGCTAACCACCTAACTTTATCTAAAAACTTCCAGAGAAAAAGTAGTTCCTTTATCATCCAGATAAAATATTCTAGGTTTGACTTATCAGCTGGCTAATTAGCTTATATGATGTGCATGAGTTGAGACATGGGACAGTAATTAGATGAACAGTTGCAAATGAAATTCTTCCCTAATGGCAAAGAGACAGTGGAGCAAGGCTAGAGAATGGAAAGATAGGACGGAAACTCATCTGTCAGGATTGCTTGAGACTCAGGTCAGCCTGAAAAAAGGAGGATGGATTGATGGGCATTAAAGCAGCTTAGGTGGAGCTATAGAGAGAACACTTGCACCTAGTGTCAAGAATTTGTTACCGAGTCATTTCTGATTGGGTTTTTCTTGGCAAAGACACTATAATGGTTCATCCTTTCTTTCTCCAGTTCCTTTTACAGATGAGAAAGTTAAATAAACTGCTGAGGGTCTGAGGCTCAATTTGAACTGAATCTTTCTGATTGAAAGCCTATCATATCTTTCCACTGCACCACCTAGCTGCTCCTGGAGGCAGGAAGACAAGTTTAAATAAATTCTACCTCAGACACTTAACCAACCGTGTGACACTGGCAAGATGTTTAATCTCTGTTTGCCTCAGTTCTCTCATCTGTAAAGTGGTGATAATAGTATCCATGGGCCACTTGAAAGGATAAGATTAGATAATATATATAAAGTGTTTTGTAAACCTTAAAGCCTGTATAAATGCTAGGCATGATTATTAGCTAATAATTACCTATTATCATTATTATCAAGTGGAAGGGGAAAAAGATCTGTAAGAATTGGAGATCTCAAAAGGAATCAGAGTCCACTGATTTCTTAGCTATAATATAATTGCTTCCTCTGCCGAAAAGCCTGTGGGCACAAGCATAACATTTTACTGATTTAATTATTTAAAGCAACTGATAATGCAGTGTTTTGGAGAGCAGTTCCCACGATGAGAGACTCTTGATCCCCAAGAATGATCTGTGAAGGCCTTCTCCCTTGGGGCTTCAGGTGTTAACAATTATCTTAAATTTCTTCAAAACAGCTTATAATTCTTGAGTAATTGTATGATTGTTTTCTCAATGTCCTTGACTTCCCTTTTGATGAATGCTAGTGTTTTTCTAAGAAAAGACAAATAAACAAACCAAAACCCATTCTTGGAAGCATAAACTGTGGTTCAGACAGCATGGTTACGGCTTTAGTTTGAGGTTTCTGTCAAAGACTGACCAATGTGCTCATCTCTCTTGGCTCATGGGTCCTCAGTTCTTCAGTGATTCAACTGGAATAGATCCAACATGAGAAAACAACAGCTTTGGGGCAAATCAGGCTGAAAGCATTCAGCAGAAAATAGCCAGCCACAAACAGCCAGTCACAAAACAATGGCACAAAAATGATTTAAGGCAATAGTCTAAGCAAATGGTTTCACTCTACCTGTAGAGGTCTTAATACTGGAGGAAAAAAGTTCATTCCTCTTATTTTTCTAGAGATGATAAATTTAAGGGTCTAAGTTAATTTGACAAATTCATTTGGCAGATAAGGAAACTGATGCTCAGAATACCTGTGATTTGTCCAAGGTCACACCACAGTAGCATAGCCAGGATTGAAAAATTTTTAGACATAGGGGAAAAAACAACAATGACAATACTTTTAGTTTTAGTTGTAATGTTTTTATTTTTTATATTTCAAAGCTCTTTCATATGCATAATACTTCTTTTTACAACTATCCTGTGAACAGGATTATTTTAAAAAATGGAGCCAGTCACTGCCTAACAGCTAGCATTTATTTAGCAAAGTGCTTTATAAAAATTTCATTTGATCCTCACAACAATCACGGGAAGTAGGTGCTATTATTCCCATTTTACAATTAAGGAAACTGAAACAGACTAGGATGAAATGATTTTGTCCTGAGTAATACAAATAGTAAAATGTTTGACAGCATATTTGAACTCAGGACTTCCCAATTCCAGATCCAATGTTTTACTTATATACTGTGTCAAGTAGTTGAGAAACATAATTTTAAAAGGTTATGACATGGTCAAAATCACATGGTTAGTTAATGATGTGTCTAGACTAGACTTAGAGCATTTGGACACTCAGTCTTGAGTGTCCTTTTCCTCTATAAAATGCGGGGAATGATAGAGAAAAAAAGAATTGGGTATAGATGGACCTGCAGAACACAAGTTAAAGGGAAAAAGGGAAAGAAGGGGGAAGGAGAATAAATATTAAAAAAATGTTAAAATCCCAGGTCTGTAATGAAATAAGGCCCCTTGCATGAAATGACCAGCAGAAAGCTCTGCAGAAGCCTTTGCATCTGGCATTTTGTCCCCAGACCTCTGCAGATCAAAAGGGCAGTTTCCCTAGCTCACTGCAGACTTAAGCTGTCTTTTCTGCGCTCTCTCACTGATATCACTGCAGAAAACAAAAGCTATCTGCATTATTACTCAGTTATTTGGCTCTGCTGAACAGTTTTTCAGAATGCCTACAAGAGCATTTCAATCAAAATCAGCTTATCTATTCTTTATCCACTCCCAGAAAGGAGGGCCTGCTGCCAAGGCTTCAGCAGGGGAGGGGGCAAGCCCACAAAAGGGAAAGAGCCAGTCTTTGCATTTATTCTTTTATTTCTACAAATACAGAGCTAGATATGTAGTCAAGTAGTGCTCTCACAGAATGAGAAAATAACAGGATAATCAGGAAGAAGGGAATACAGTTTTCTCAATCCACACTTGATTGCCTTCCTCTCCTGCTAGTTCAAGAGGAGGTCAAGGGGACCAGTCTTGATATCCAGGAGTTTTATGCTAAATGACTGTCAAAGAGATAACAAAACCAGGATGACAAGGGTAACCAGATGTGTTTCCTCATATAACCCACCCCAAGAATTATTTCCTAGAAGGTCCCTAAGTCCTTTTAGGACTTGAACTTTGACAATGTCTGGAAAGTAGCATCTCTTCAGAAGAAACAGTCCAGGAGAAACCCAATGTCCCAGGTTCTCATTAAGAGAATTGAGAAACAGAAACCTGCCTAATTCTCTTCAGCATAGGATGTGAATTTTTCTACATCAGAAACTCTTGAAAATTTAGGGAACCTCTAAGATTAAATCACACAACCTCTGAGTTAGAACAACTCAGAAATCAACTTCCTCAGCTAGTAGCCCAAATAAAAATATCCTTGATAACAAATCATACTAAAGTCTGGTCCTATGATCTCTGCCATATACTTTAAAAAATGCTTATAAATATAATAATTACCAAATGGTATGGATTAAGTTTCCATTTCACACAGAGGAAAAGGCATTGGATGGGCCATCTCATTGATACAGGGAACTCCCACATGAGGAAATCCCTCTCCTAATATAGACTGGCACTTTCTCTACCACTTATCATCCTTGAGGATGGTCTGACATTAAGCGATTGACCCAGAGTCACAAGGCCAGTATGTATCAGAGGCAAGACTTCATTCAACCTTGGGTCCTTCTAAATTTGAGATTGATTCTCTATCCATTCCCTTCTACCAAAATCATTATAAATGTGCTTTCATTTACATATGCCTGCAACTATACATTCCCCTTTTTGTAAACAGAACATAATTAATTCACTGGAAGGCCCTTAAATCAGTAAAGCATTTACCACAAACTTTCTCTTCATTGGACCGAACATTGAACCAATAAACAGACATTACGACTCACCCCAAGGAGCATACAACCGAAGAGAATGATGGATAGTGGGAAGTAACAGAAAGGATGGCATAAAGAGGGCAGAACTTCTGGATTAGGAAGGATATGATTTATGCAATGTGGGGGTAGGGGAAGAGAATGTAATCATTGCCAATCTCTAAAAATGCTACTGACATCTCATTGACAACAGAAATGATTCCCATGTGTGGTGTAAAGCCAGAATGAAAATGAGTCTGAGCCTAAGAACTGTGGAAATAAACTGAAGCTTGCCAGAGTTTGGAGTTCTGAACTCTTGTTGGTTTGGAGGAGCTCAGTGAAAGACCCACATCATTATAGGCTGGGAGTAGCAAGGAGACAGCAGCTTGTACAGCTTTAAGTTTTCCAAACGAGGAAGTAAGCCATGTTTTAAGTACATCTGGAAGCACTGCAAACCCCTTTGGTCTGCCAAGAACAGAAGTTGACATCAGTATTAGTGATTACTATGATTATCTGCAATAATATACTATGATTTCTTATATTTGGGGCAGAATGGAAGCAAAGACAAAGAAGTGGAAAACAGAAGTCATAGATTTGCAATGGTCAAGGGACCATAATAGACTAAAGCAATTCCACTGTTGCTAAAAACAATCTCTATCCCTTGTACACAGTAAGCTTGTCTGACAGTTTCCCAGTTTCTAACCAAATAGCTTGAATAAAGCCAGACTCCTGGGCTATTTGTAGCAGGTGCATTCTGGGTACCCTTCCCAACCTCCAAGAGTGCTGTCAACGTTCTTGGTGGCCACTTAGAAGCTTGGATAGGGAAGGGAGTAAGTAGGCTTCTAGCCATCTAAGACACATTACTAAATTGAGAACCCTTACTGGCCCAGAGCCAGTTGTCTGAGAAACAGACCAACCCCTCAGCTGAGCCTCTTCCTTTTGACTTTGAAGCATGGGGTTGACTTTCTGAGATGTTCAAAGAGGTGGGGTGCTCTTCTCCCAGTTGGTCGTGAGCCATGAAAATAATCTAATAGAAGATAGCTACATGGAAAAGTAGATAGGGAGCTTTGGTCTGCCATTAGGAACACCCCAGTTCAAATCCAGCTTGAAATATTTGTTAGCTGTGTGACCCTGGAAAGTGACTTAACCTTTGTCTGCCTCAGTTCCTTCATCTGTAAAAAAGGAATAAAAAGAGCCCTGATCTCCCAAGATTGTTGTGAGGATAAAACGAGATAATATTTGTAAAGTAGTTTACAAATATTAAAGTACCATGTATTCTATTGTTCTGCAAATAAGAGAGTAAGATTATCTCATTTTAAAAGAAAAGAAAACTGAAGCTTAGAGTGAAGTTCAACATATGTTTGATGTCAGAAAGTATAGTGCGATGGGGATGTGGAGCACTCATCTTCTAGGTATTTGTATGGCCTTAAATTTGTATGGGTCTAAATTTCTAGACATTAACAGGGAAAGGGAAGGGATTTTCTAAAGAATCTACAAGGTTCCTTCCAGATCAGAGATTCAGACAGTGAGAAAGGGGAAGACATTGTCTTGCCACTAGTTCAAGAATGTCAGATGCATCCTGGTATGACTACATAAAGTGCCATTTTAAAAAGCACTAAAAACTCTGCTAAGAAAGTAAGAAAAGTTCCATGCATTAAAAAAAAAAGCACTTCTGGATGATTTAAGGGTTTTTTTCCCCTTTGCTTCATATATTATATCAGTTGCGGTCCTCCCCTCGACACACTTGAGCTGCTTTCTGAAAGCTGATTATCCTTTGAGTCCCACAATCTTTTCTCCCATTTTCTTCAGGCACAAGTTTGCAAAAGATTTGAAAAGGAGAAAATAGAGAAACAAATAACTGGATGTAGTCATTGACTTAATCACTCAAGGCAAATAGTTCTGCAGGGAAAAAAAGCTGAGCAGCAACAAATAAATAAAAGCTTTCAGGGCAATGAGAAGAACCAATTTCTATCAACTAATGCTGCAGTCAATAGCACAAGGAGAACATGTCCTTCTAATGATTTTTAGAAGCAAATTCCCTGGTCATGCATTATTACTATAATGACTATGGAATACTTAAGAGAAAGAGGCATTATATTTATTCTCACAGTATGCTATCCAGTTATAATCCATACTACTTAAGGAGGGATTAAGGATGACTTTAATTTTTAAGCAATTTAAAACACTTCCATATAAGGCTGATGTCCAAATTGCAGAGAATCACAATTCTACACCCTGCCAAGGAGCTGATAAGAAAGTCTATGCTGATTGGTTAATATTATTAGCAATATTTTAATGCTTGCATATATTTCACAGGTATCTTCAAAAGATCTGCAGGTACCAACTACCAGGAATAATATTTCAGATGAGATTATAACAATAAATGTATGAGTATTTATGAAAATGACTTGCCCAAAATTATATACTATGTAAGACTGGATTTGAACTCAGATTTTCCTGATTCTAGGTCTGGTGCTCCATTCCTTGTGTCACCTTGTTGCTTCATTCACTATCACTGAAATGTACCAGCATCATGGGTATTTATAAAAATATAGTTATGTGATAATGCTTATTTTGTTTTGTGACTAATATGGGAAACAGTTTGAATGAATTTTGAATTTGATCATATCCAAATTTCCTCCTAAGAGAAATTTCAAGAATGCAGAAAACTATACCACTTCACAATTAGTCACAAGCTCCAACCCTTCAGATGCCCACTTTTACAAACAAATCACAGGTCCCATCCAAAGTGTAGAGGGTCATATATGTTGTTTTATCTTCTGATTCAGCAAGAGCTGTGGTATAAAGAAGGGTTGGGTTGTACATGGTAACAACAATATTGTTTGATGAAGAGCCATGAACAACTTAGCTAGCTATTCTCAACAAAACACAATGCTCCAAGACAATCCCAAAGGACTAATGAAGATGCATGCTATGCCCCTCCAAAGAAAGAGCTGATAATAATTGAATACAGACTGAAGCATGCTATTTTCACTTTCATTTTTTCCTTTTATTCAAGTCTTTTTATACAAAATAACTAATATGAAAATGTTTTATGTAATTGCCCATATGTAACATATATTTGATTGCTCACTTCTCAGAGATGGAAGAACGAGGAAAGGGAGAGACAGAATTTGGAATTCCAAACTTTAAATAAAAATTTTTTTTAAATAAAAAACTAAAAGTAAAAGGAAGAGTTGATCTTCACAGTACCCACCATGATTATTGCTCCAGAAGTTTGGGGTTTGTCCTGCCTAACTTTTTTTTTTAACTATTTATTTATTTTAATGTTATTTTCCCAAATATATGCAAAGATAATTTTCAGCATTCACCTTTGCAAAACCTTCTATTCCAATTTTTCTTCTCCTCTTCCTCCCTCCCTGAGACAGCAAGTAGCCTGATATAAGTTAAACATGTGCAATTCTTCTAAACATATTTCCATATTCATCATGCTGTGCAAAAAAAAATCAGATCAAAAGGAAAAAAAAAACACAAGAAAGGAAAACAACAAAGATTAGAATACTATACTTTGATCCACATTCAGTCTCCTTAGTTCTTTCTCTGGATGTGGATAGCATTTTCCATTACAAGTCTTTTGGATTTGCTTTGATTGAACTCATTGAAAAGAGTCCATCACAGATGATCATCATATAATTTTGTTGTTACTGTATACACTATTTTCTTGGTTCTGTTTACTTCATCTTAGTATCAGTTCAGATAAGCCTTTCCAGGCTTTTCTGAAATCAGTCTGCTTATTTCTTACAGAATAATGATATTCCATTACTTTCATATATCATTCTCCATCTGATGGGCATCTACTCAGTTTCCAGTTCCTTGCCACTACAAAGAGGGCTGCCACAAACATTTTTGTACATGTGGGTCCTTTTCCCTCATTTATGATCTCTTTGGGATACACATGCAGTAGACATTGCTGGATTGATCAAAGGATATGCAGAGCTTTATAACCCTGTGGGCATAATTCCTAAATTGTTTTCCAGAATGGTTGAATCATTTCACAACTCCATCAATGCATTAGTGTTCCACTTTTCCCACATCTCCTCCAACATTCATTATTCTCTTTTCCTGTTATCTTAGCCAATCTGAGAGGTATGAAGTGGTGCCACAGAGTTGTCTTAATTTGCATTCCTCTAATCAATAACAATTCCTTTGGGGAACTGCTTGTTGTGTTATAAATTTGAGTCAGTTCTCTCTAAATTTTAGAAATGAGGCCTTTATAAGAAATGCAAGCTGTAACTTTTTTTTTAAAGCAGTTTTCTACTTCCCTTATAATCTTGGCTGCATTGGTTTTGTTTGTGCAAAACTTTTTTTTTTAATTTAATGCAATCAAAATTATCCATTTTCTTTATGCCCAACTTTTGAGAAAATTTGCCAGCCAGGGTCCAAGGGAACTCAGATCAAACAGCAATCTGCAGTTATTTATTATAGTATTTATGCATTTCCTAACTATTTTAGGACTTGCACCTTTGCTGCAAGGGCTTGCTGAGGCCTTTTCATGTCTGCTCATCTGCCTTTGGTATTCACCTGATTCATTCAGCTCTCACTTATGGCTCTGGTCCATACCCTGATAAACTGTCTCAGCAGATGAGTTAAAACAATTGAAGGCAACTGACCGACCTCATACCTGTCAGTAAGTTAGGAGAATATCCCACTCCAAGTACAAGAAGACTTTCCCCAACAGAAGAGGATGAGAACAATTTGTTCCAGCACCGTGGAGCACTTAGAACTTGGTCAAATATCAAAAATCCCAAGGTCATTTCCTGTATCTCAGTCAGGACTTTTGTCCTGCCAATGGTCTCTGATGACTCAGGAAAATGAAAAGCAAACATCAATAATTTAACATGTAGAAAACTGTACTTCTATTTTTATTAGATCTCTGTATTTTTTTCTCACACCACTGACCAAGTTTTTGAGTGTGATTCTGCTAATATATAGTACCATGGCAATGTAGTACCATGAAAAGATTTGAGTTTAAATTTTGTCTCTGATGCTTGAGAAAAGTTACTTAATCTCATTGGGTTTTGGAGATTTCATTTGTATAGGAGGCAGTGGCTTCAATCTCTCTAATCTCTGATAGGGAGAAACTTAGCACTTTATAATCCTTTTCTATTTTAAAGAAACTAACCAGTTTGTTTCACATTTGCTTCAAACTAACCAGTTTCAGGAAATCAGGCTAGGATAAGAAGATATAGCTCAAAGAATTGCTCCCAAAGGGAAATATAGGCGGTATTGCATCAGTTCTACAAAGTTTCTAATTGTTTTGTTTTGTTTTTTGTTTTTGTTTTTTTTTGTTTTATTGATATTTAATTTGAAAGCATTTATTAACACGAACATTAACGTGAAGTCATTTTTTTCATGACAGAAATAACATTTTAGAATATTTTCTATAATTTTTACATATCATGGAACAATTCAGGGAATGTTAAGATCTACTGTCTGTGTCACTCTGGACAAGGAATATTAGCCCTGCATTTAATTTAGCTATACTGTAAGTAATTCTATATGACTACACAACTGCAAAGTATTGTTAATCTGTATTTGTAGACAAATTTTCTCATTGGTAATTTATATTAGCAAAATCACAGATGTGTTAATATCCTTTCCAGCACTATTTCCTAACCTATTTACTTTGGTATAGGGAGGCTCACTATTTCTACCTCAGAATTCTAGGGGGGTAGTCTTGAAGATTTAGGATTTTTTTCCCTAAAATTATTGATCATGACCCCACATCAATATGCATGTATCAATTGGTCACACAGAGTTAATTACTTTTTTTAGAAAAGTAGTATAATAGGGGCAGTTGGCACAAAATATCATTCACCTCCCTCAGAAAGTATAGAAAAACCAGGGGGAAAATGAGCTCAAGCTTGTAAATCACATGTAGCAAAGAGGGAATTTAGCTCTGCAAGAGATTAATGTCCCTTTTTTTTATCCAATGGCTCAAAAGAATTCATGCCTTTCCAACTTGATTTAGTTATTCCAAGCCCTATTTAGTCTTTTGATTGATGCAAGTATCAGGACGGGGAGCTTCTTGCTAATTGCTTAAATTGTGGTTGGGGGTACATGAAACATGCTGCTATTATCAGTATAATTTTTAAATCCTTATGTCTTTGTGTAGTGCATGATCTAGCCAATGACATTTTTCCCCTATAAAAAGTAATTCTTATCCTTCAGTAGTGACCTCCCCATGAGTGGAGTTCTTCAAGTAGAAGTTAAGAATAATCATATAATATAGAGGAGATTCCTTCTCAGAATAGCTTCTAAGTTCAGTAGATCATTAGAAAGATAGCTAATCTGTCTTGGGAAGAGATCTTCTTGAATTTACCTTTAAGTCTTAAGTATAAAAACAACCAAGCAAAAAATCTTATAACTATTTTGCATGAAGTCTCCCTTTTGCTTCTTTTTCTTAAGGAAGCCTAGAAAACAGTTTTTGTAAGGCTTTTTTTTTTTTTTTGCTTTTGTCAGCAGACAGAACAGCAAAATTTCTGCTGCTTGATTCTTTCTCTTTACAGTTCACTGAAGAAAACTTGGAAAGAAAATACGAAGGTAGCAATAATGCTAGTCATAACTGCCTTCTTACAATTTTGATGGAACTTATTTAGCCATGTCAATTTAAAGCAACTTGTGACCAATCAACTTCTACTTTCTAATGAATATTTAATCAGCATTCAAAGGATTTATTTAATTAAACAAAGTTTTACTATCTGGATGTCAAAAGAATCTTGCATTTTCACTTGGCTCTGTAACTCCCAAGAAGCTTTAACATATTTTAAAATTTGGTTTCTTTAAGGGAGCATGTTCTTTTTACCTTTTAAATATATTTTATATATAAAAGAACAGTTTTATATGTTATATGAGTTACCTCATATGGGGGTCTAAAAATACTATGGCTTCCAAACAATATGACTTTTCAATTGACTGTTAAACCACCAGCCAATCAAAATCAAGTTGCTTCTTGGGACTAACCTAGTCATTTTAATCCTTGTATTTTATAGCCCCTTTCTGAATATTCCTCCATTTCCTCAAGTGGTAGATTTTGATAATGATAATATTCCCATTGACGGCCAAAAAAGCAGACTAATACCTACTAGTTATAAGAAGATATGAAATAGTGAGATAACCTACCTCCAACTAGAAAAATGACATAATTACTGGCCTCTGACCTACTTCTGGATACCACCAATACTCTCATTCAATAAGGAATATAAGAAAGGCATAGAGGCATCAAAAGTTTAGTAGTGTCTCCCTTGTTGACTTTGACCTCCTGAGACTTGTCTTCCTGGAAGTATATTCTCACAGCACCTGTCTTAATTGATCTTCTTGACTTTGGACCCTCTCTATTTTCTTGGACCCATGGCATGTGCTACTTGAGCTTCCATTACTGATTCCATTTAGTCATTCCTGACCTATTTCTGCCAAGTCCTTTTAGGATAAGACTAAGAGCTCTATTCATATAGAAAATATGAACAGAAGGCTTCCAAATGAATAAAGGCAAAACCACAAATAAAAATGCTCAAAAACACATGAGAAAATGTAGAAAGCAAAGATGGCATTTAATACCTTTTTGCATTAGTTTAAGGAAGATTTCTGTTATATATGGCCTGTGAAGTAGACTTTTAGGGAAACAGTAGTTATAATGTAAATTAGGGAGCTGGGACATTCAATAAATAACTCAATGGTTTTATAGCTTGTGATAACTATAAGTCTTGGAAATAACAGAGAGTGAAACAAACCTGGGGGACATGCAAGAGGTATGTTTGACCAAGGTTTTGCTCCAGATTGTAAAATACTGGGTAGGAAACAGGTATTCAGAAATCCCTGTTGTAACTAGCAGAGGTCTTCTGTGACTTTCATGAATCACTACATTCTGGTAAAGGGAAATAAATATAATCAGGTTTATCTGAGTGACCTCAACGAATCATCGAGAGGAATTGCCAGAACTGGAGCTAGAATGGAAGCAAAGGTCAAGGTCCTGTTGTTGTCTATCCTACTGATACTCTTACTATATCCATGGCATTCACATATTCACACACTTAGATAAATCTATGATTTTTCAATAGAATTCCACATAACAGTTTGAACTGGACAACTCTACCAAAAGTCAGATGGATAATGAGAGTAGAGGGTTTGGAAATATAACTCCTTTAAAAAAACCATTTTACAATGTATATATAAACACAGGATTTAGTCCTCATGGTATGGGCTAGATAGTTATGATTGCACTATGCAGCAGGGATGGATCGAATTAATGTACGTATATCTGTTTTCTATTTGATTGCAGTACTTCCCTTACAATATTAAAATGTCATAAGTATCACTTTATAGACCAAGAGAAAATACTACTCAATCATTTAATGGCAAAGCAACGCTTATGACAAATCCAAAATATAAAGTTTCAGCTAAGAATAATCCTTCTGATCATGAATGTGGCCATCTTCAACAATGAAATGATTCAAACCAGTTCCACTTGTTCAGTGATGAAGAGAGCCATCTACACCCAGAGAGAGAACCATGGGAGCTGAGTGTAGATCACAACATAGCATTTTCACTCTTTTTGTTGTGGTTTGTTTGAGTTTTATTTTTCTTCTCTTTTTTTCTTATGTGGCATGATAATTGTATAAATATGTATACATATATTGCATTTAACATATATTTCTACCATGTTTAATATATATTGGACTATTTGCCATCTAGGGGAAGGTGTAGGGAAAGGGAGGAAATTTTGAACACAGGGTTTTGCAAGGACTAATATTGAAGAATTGTCCATGCATATATTTTGAAAAATAAAAAGCTATAAAAAAAAAGAAAAACCCTTCTGAATGTATTTAGAATAAATGGTCTGAAGATGAGGGAGAAAAATTGTTG
This sequence comes from Sminthopsis crassicaudata, assembly GCF_048593235.1. NCBI lineage: Eukaryota > Metazoa > Chordata > Mammalia > Dasyuromorphia > Dasyuridae > Sminthopsis > Sminthopsis crassicaudata. The sequence continues at coordinate 162,386,631 of NC_133621.1, forward strand.
ATTTTAGAAAGTCAATCTAAAAAGTCTCTAATTAGATTCATCATTATAGATTAGGTGATTTATATACAAATTTTAGAAAATAAAATTTGTGTGGAGGTGGAAGGGAAAATAGGATGGCATGATCATAGTTATTTTATATTTACAACACATAGGATATCCAAACCACTTTTTTTCTCAATACTATTTTGTTTTTCCAAATACACATAAAGATATTTTCAATATTTATTACTATTTTTTAAAAAGTGTAACAACACATACCACATACAATTTGTAATTTTAGTTATCTATTAAGAAATATAATGTTTTGGATTTGAATACACTTGAATTGTAGCTGATATGATAGAAGATAAACACTATTCTCTCTCTCTCTCACACACACACACACACATACACACACACATACACTACATATACAATCATCCCACTAAGCAGTGTAGATTCTATGGAGAAAATATGCAATAGCTCACTCAAATATATAGATTCTATTTGGGGGTGGGTACAGACATGTTGTATGATGCTAATCTTAGCTATATTTTTAAAAACTTGATTTGTTATGTGTTTTATTTGAAGTAAGGATGCAGGTAGAAACTGGAGTTCAAATCAGTCCTTAGATAACTTACTGTGTGACCATGAAAAGTCATTTAACCCTGCCTCCAAAAAAAAACCCCAAACCTATACATATGTATATATGAATGCACACATACATGTATACACATAGATGCTAGAATTTGGGATTATGTTTTAATTTATATTCATAATTATTGCCCTTTTTCTCTTGTCAAAAGGAACCTCCCAGTGTGCCAGAATAAAATTCTGAGGAAAATTCATTTGACTATTTCAGAGATAAGTGAGAGATATTAATGCTTTCAACTTTTATAATGATAGTGATGATGATAATGACATCTTACACTTCAGTAGCCCTTTTTGACTTTTCAAAATACTTTAAAATATATTGTTTCATTTGATCTTTGCAAGAACTCTGTGAGATGGGCAGGTTTTATCATTCCTATTTTATAGGTGAGAAAACTGAGGATCAGAAAGATTGAACTATTTGCCTTTGGTTTTTATTAGCTAGTTGAGTTTGGGAACTGGGACTGAAGCCTCGGCCTTCTGGTATATATTCATAAATTAGTTTACCTATAAACAAAGTGTGATATAAAGAAGCATTGGCTATGTATTCAGAGGATCTCAGTTCTGCGAGTGGCTCTATCTAGTGGGGAGATCTTGCAAAAGTAATTGTTTTCTGGACTTTAGTTTCTCTATAGTTGTTAACAATCTCACAAGTTTATTGTGAGATTCCAATGAGATAATATATGAAAACGGTTGCTCCCAACTATAAGCGCTGAATAATATTCATTAATATGTCTTTTAAAAAAATAAACAACCTTAAGAACCACTAAAAAAACCCAAACAATCCAAATCTTTGCATCTCTTCTTTTCAAACTCCCAATACTTCCTACAGTATTGATAAACAGTATTAATTAATGATAGTGTCATTCATAGGGTTGGGAAGAGGACTGATAAAGGGAGCTTCCATGGCCTCTACTGGCCTCTACTATTGCAAGCCAATGTTTTATATTTGTAGATAGTTGCAAAGATTGTTGAAAAGTGAATTACTTTAAGGTAACAAAGAGTTGGGATCTCCTGGCTCCAAGGCCAGCATTTATTGGATGTCTTACATTGCCTTTCTAATATTCTAATATCATTTATAATCACTGTAATAGTGTGTTCATTGCAGATACTTGGAAATCTGCTTCCATTTTGTTAACATGGAACATAATTTTCTGTATGACTACTAAGCTAAGAATTTAGCCATAATCCTTACTGAAAAATAAACATACAATTGTCAGTGCATGTTGTTGTTCAGTTTTCAGTCATGTCTGACTCTTTGTGGCTCCATTTGGATTTTCTTGGCAAAGATTTTGGAGTACTTTGCCATTTCCTTCCCCAGATCATTTTTCAAATGAGAAAATGGAGACAAAGAGGTTTATACGACTTACAAGTCAAGAAGCTACTAAGTGTTTGAGGTCAGATTTGAACTCAGCGAGATGAATCTTCCTGATTTTAAGCCTCCTGTTTTATATACTATACCATCTAGCTGACCTATATAGATGCTAGCTGCTGTTATTACTATTCTTACTATTCTTAACTCATACTATAATTCTTCTGAGACAAATTTAGTTCATGTTAGGGCTTAGGACAGAGAGATTTTAAATTTTTGGAGGAGTGAAGTATGTAATAGACACAGAATTGTACTTCAAACCAAAAGGACTTAGGTTAAAATATTGTCTCTGATACTTATTAGCTATGTGATTAATGAAATTTCATGTAAACTCTTGGCTTTGTTACTCATCAATAAAATGAAGCAATTGCATTACATGGCTTTTCCAAATTCAAATGAATAAAAACCAAAGGCAAATAGTTCAACCTTTCTGGTCTTCAGTTTTCTCATCTATAAAATAGGAATGATAAAACCTGCCCATCTCAGTTCAGTTAATCAAAGTGACTATGAGTGATAGAGTTCAGTTAATCAATGAATATTTAGACTGTCTATTTATCAATAAGTAACAAGTAAAAATGTTAACAAGAGGATCTGTTAACATAAGGTACTGTACTGAGGTATTCATGGAACTACAAGATAGTTTGGTATATAAAAAGATAGATTGGCTCAAGAGGCAGCAATCTTGGTCTTAAGTCCTAACTGTCACAATTAGCTGTTACCACCCCATCAAGTTAAATCTCTTCCCTTCTCTTAGTTTTATTATCTGTCAGATGAATATGGAAAAGACTAGACAATCTCAGAGGTCCTTCTCTCTGAATTTAAGCTTCCATCATGATTCTTCCCCTCTCCTAGCCATATCCCATAAACAATAAATATTTCCTAATTGCAAGACTACAAATGGGTCTTATCTTCTACCAGTATGTCCAGCACCAATTAGAAGTCCAAAGAAAATTAATAAAATAAGATAACTGACCTAAAAGAATTTATAAACTAATTAGGAATATTATGGAGTATATGGGAATTGAACTGGGCACTGAAGAATGGGGAGTAAAGGGAAGAAGGGAAGATGTAGTTGTTTTGGTGGTGTTAGGGTTTAAAGCAGATAAGACCAAATGATACACTGCTTTCTGATCGTGTTCTGCCTTGAACACGCTAGAACAGAACACCCACTACTGTCTTTTTTCAGAGCTAGGCCCAATTATGAGCCTCCAAGGGCATGAATTCAGTTAGCATGGAGCAGCTGGAGGGGAGGAAAAGTAAGGAATAAGATACCAGGCAGTTCAAGCCTGGAATGAAAATACATATTTTAAACAAAAACAACAGAGATGACAAATCCTATTGCGTGTGGTGAAATATGTCTTGGCAGCCTTGTCTATTAACTCATTTATAGGGTTTTCTTTTAGTCTTTAAAAAATCATTATTAAAGAAATAAAACAAAACTCTTCAACTTGCACCCCCTGAGCCTACAAATTAAGCTTACAAATACGGAGAACCTACTTCACATTCAGGCTTCAGGGAATTATTGAAAATTTACTCAGCTAATATTTTCAGAGAAAGTCAATTTATTTCAACCAAGTGGAGATTTAAAAACATCAGGGAGCCATCTGGTGGCTTGATTGCCTTCTAATTAAAATCCCTCTCTTGAGTACAAGATTTCCTTTCTGTGTATTCTGTTGCTGAAACTAATGGTTCAGTACAGTGTGTAACTAGGAAAGAATGGAATATTCTTATGGTGTAGGAAAAATAAAATAATGACATTTAGAATTGATCCAATAAAAGTTGAATTAGTCTGCATTCTGGGAAGGTTCTAATATATGTCTACATGTCATTTTTGTTTCCCCTATCAGCATTAAAGAAAAAAACGAGTTGAATTATGCTAGTGAATGATGGTAGTTTATGGAAAACATGTTTACCTTGCAATCATGTTTAGAACTCTTTCCTCCTCTCTTCTCCACTCCATTTCACAGAAAGCAAATTACTTTTACCAAGCAAAAAAGCAGCCAGAATCACAAATTCACAGAATCTCAGAAATTGAAGAGACCTTAGATGCCCTCTAGTCTAAAACATACCTGAACAAAAATTCCCTTGCCATCATGCCTGCCTGCTGAAGAACCCAAGTAAGGGAAATTCTCCACTTGAAGGTAGTCCATTTAATTTTTTGAATGGATCTAATTGTGAGGACATTTTTCATTATGGCCCAAGGGATACAAGTACAAAGAATGAAATGATTCCTATTTGCAAAGAACTTACATTCTTAAAGGGAATAATAAGTATATGTAAAACACATATGACAAATATAAAATAAAAAAATATAAAAATAGGTAAATACAATCTTATAACTCCTAATTATTTTTCTTTTTCTGGAAAAGCTTAACCCCTTTTCCACTTAGAAACCCTTCAGATATTTGAAGGTAGCTCTCATACATTCAAGATTTGTCTTTACCAACAGCCTTGCAGCCAATTTTCTGTGCTTTCTATGCATCCATTCTTTCCAGCCAACTTTCTTATACCCTATCTTTCTTTTTCTTCTTCAAATCCTACCTTCCTTCAAGAGTAGCTCAGTTCTCATATCCTCCAGAAATCTTTTCTCAGTTTTTTTAATTGAAATGATCTAGAGACACTATCATCCTGGTTGATCTATTGAGGAACAGATCTGATATTTTTGGTTCATATTGATGTGTGACAGTCCACTAAAACTGTCACATCTTTTTCAGATGAACTGCTGTTTAAACATGTTACACCCACCTTGGAAATGCAAACTTTTTTTCTAACTTAAGAGAAAGGATTGACATTTTTCCCTATAAATTTCAAGCTATTAAATTTGTCTCAACAGCTTAGCCTGTCAAGCTCTTTTTAGATTTTTACTCTTTCTTTCTCCTAACTATATTCTGTCATCGTAACAGAAGAAAGTGAAGGAGCCATATAAGTAGAAACAAAGTCTAAATCACCAGCCAATAAATAGTTTACAATTCTGGGATATAATCAAGTTGGAGACTTTCTTTAGTGACACAGATTACAATCTTTCCAGGGTATTGTAATCACTCAATGTGTTTGAGGGTACACAATAAAATAGTCCCACTCAGTCAAGTCAATTTCATACTGTATCTTTTGAATATGGCTAATAAAAATTCTTTATTGATTAATACACACGGTATTTCTTTGAGGTTCTTATGCAAAGATCATTAATGACTTGGCAAAGGATGGGAATTTCTTTTACTTTTAAAATGCCTTTTCTTGCTCTAACCTACTCTTTGAAGGAGGAAATAGATGCTATCCTCTTGTTTGGAAAAACTGGGGACAGTTACTGTTTTTAGAAATTGTACCTGTTTTAAAAATCGTGTTGAACTCTTTGTCTTAGAGATCTTTCTTCTAAGGATCCCCTAATGTTGTCTTCTTATCAGCTTTTCTCACCAGCCCAACCTGCCTACCTAGAGATAATGGTCTTTTATGAGGAAATCCCAGGTCTCAGGGTGAAAGCTTAATTATATAGGTACCAACTGGCAAACCTTCAGTATAAGGGGTTAAGAGTCAGCATTTCCATTCTCAACTTTTGCTAACTTTGCTACAAAAATGAACCAGAAACTTGGCACAGACATGGAAATTTAGCAGGTAATTTTTCATGTGATTTCCAAAACCACCCTCTATTTAAGCTGTAAAAATTCTAAAAATAGATCCCAATGCTTTTTAAAGATCTTTAAAATATAATTCAAGTTAAGTGCATTATTTAGAAACCATAAGTGCATTGATAAGACAATGATAATGTAAAAGTACTGTGCTTTGAACTTGATTTTATATAAATGTTAGTTTATTATTCAACTTACAAAAATAAAAAGTACAACAAAAAATTGTCATTCCTAGACCCTATGAATACTTGTAAATCTTATTACTTGTCATGGAATTCTAGGCCCAGAAGAACTTAGGCTCATACAGCATATTCTCTAGGGTGACTCCTATCATTTTTTTCTTCAATCAATACTATCTTTCATTCCAGACAAGAATAATCTAAGGGAATATTGGAGAAAGGAATTAAAGGGAAACTATATATCACATAGCCCATGTAAAGGAATAAAGATGGGACTCAGAATGTCAAGTCTGGGAAATAGGCAATAGTTCAGCTACAATGATTTATTATGAAAAATATTGTGAAATGAAAATTTAGAGATATTTTGGAGCTTTTAGAAGATCTGAAGTTTGTAGAAGATCTCAAATACAAGATTCGGGAAATTGTATTTTGTCTCAGAAGAAATGATTTTAATGGGGACCACAGATGAATTCATGGATTGATTTCTTCTCTGATCTATGAACCTAAATGGAAAACTTGAATATTTTTGCTAACCTTTGATTTCCTTTGTAGTTTTCTGTATTTAATTTAATTTATTTTAAAATCTTCCTCATGCACTTCATCAGACTGCCCAAAGGGGTTTATAACACAAAGAAGGTTAGGAACTTTTATCCTAAAGGTATTAGAAAGTTTCTGAAGATTTTAGAGCAAAGTGATAACATGATCAGACTGAACCTCAGGAAGATGATCTTAGCACTTATTTGGAGGATGGAGCAGAGAAAGGCGGACTAAGGGAGAGGAAAAAAGAAGTGAGATTAAATTGGTGGCTACATTATTAAATTAATATTTAAAAGAGACAATCTGTTCAATAAACATTTATCAAGCACCTATTAGACATAAATGTAATGGACTATATATAGCATAACAAAGTGCCATTTTTGGACTGTGTCATGGATAAAGTCTTTGGAACAGAATTATTTGTATCCATGCCTTGCCAAGAGGTAGTCAATGACCTTCTGTTGAGGTGATGGCTGGTATAATATACATTCTTCTTCTGACTCAGTATCTGATCCTTTTACACACACACACACACACACACACACACACACACATATATTAGTAATAGCATGATTTGTTTTATGTATATGCCCAGTGGGCTGAGAATGAAGCTCCTTTTTAATCCCCAACCTAGAGATCATTACATACAAAGGACATTGAATTTCCATAGGGAAAGGCAACAAAGTAGGCTTGTTCTTGTCCATTCTGATCTTTGACCCAAACTTTGCAAAGTTCTCTCAATTGTTGTTGCCCAAGTCATTTTCATTCATGTGTGTCTGTAATTCCATGTAGAGTTTTCTTGTCAAAGATAATGAAGAAGTTACCATTTCCTTCTCCAATTCATTTTACAGAAAAGGAAACTGAGGGAATCAGGGTTATGTGACATGCTCAAGGTCACAGAGCCAGTAAGTGTCTGAGCTAGATTTCAGCTCAGGAAGATGCATCTTCATGCTCTAGGCGTGGCACTCTCTTCACCTGGTTGTCCAGTTGGACAAACCTGGTATCTACTCCAGAAATAGGAATTCTGAGGCTCAAAGAACTCAATGGAACTCAAATAGCTTTGTATCCTTTCTCTAATAATTCTATTAAATGATTTAATTTTTGTAAATCTGTTGAAGAATTATATTTTCTGTACTTCTTCAACCTCTCTTTCCCTCCAAATAATCTTAAAACTCAGTCATCTAAACTGATAAGACACACACAATGCTGAAAATAAAAAGTCAAGAATAATAATCCTTGACAATAAGAAACTAATATTTTACTAGGAGCAGGGTGGTTGAGGAGGAGAACATTTCGTTTCTGGAATGGATTAGCATAATTTAAGATAAAAGGTAATTTCTCAAGATAAAAAAACAATTCTCCAAATTGGAGTCAAATTGGCAGCTTAAACACTTCTGTGTAAGATAAGTACTCTACCTTTTCTTAGAAGTACCATTCAAACATCAATAATTATTTTCTTATGTACTTAGTTTTTAAAAGTTCTTAAGTAGATTAAAGTTATCAATGTTATACAATTCTAATCTTAAATAGATTAAATTTAACCATGGGATTTTGTTGGATATAGCAAAGAAAGTCCAAATTCTCATTAATTAGATGAGAAAAGATCTACATATTTAAATGGTTAATCTATTGTATAGTAAGAAAAATTAAGCAGAATCCTAGAATTCTCCTTTTGGAGAATCTTTGGCTAAGGAAAAATTAAGAATTCTATTGATGTTATTAGAAGGATAACTAGGGAGGCAGAAAACATTAATGGAACAGTTTCAAAAGAAAAATCTTCTATGCCCAGAATCTAATATTCAATGCAGAACCTGAAGACACAGGGGATATCTCCTATGGCTTCTAAAAGAAACAAATTGCTTTTTATCCTTTAAGATAAAATATAAATTTTTTTCCTTCAGCTAACCTAAAAGATGACATTTGGATCTGAAATTTTTTCCCTTTAGAGTAAATTTAATTGTTGACATTCTATTCATTTTATTTCTATTTTAAGTTTTTAAAGAATCATTTTCAATTTGTATATTGTATTTCTTAAAATCATGAACAAGAAATAATTCTTCAAAGCAGTATCCAAATTAAAATTATGTATTCATCAAAATGATATAATTGTCATACTACTCTTTTCTAAAATTCAATTTTACTGTGAATCATCATTGTGCTAGAGTTCCTAGGTTTTTCACTTATTTATCTTTACAATATTGTTGTTATTGTATACATTGTTCTCCTTATTTTACTTTGCATCAGTTCATATAAGTCTTCCTAACTTTCTCAAAATGATTCCTTTCATTTCCTGTAATTTTTATATGCCATAACTTGGGTAGCATTTTCCATCAGATCCCTCAAATTCCAATTCTTTGCCATCACAAATAGAATGACTATAAATATTTTTGAAATATTAGTCATTAATCTCTTTCCTTGATTATATCATAGTGTCAATCTAATATTGGTATTGTTGAATTTAAAGGGTTTACAAAGCTTAATAGCTTTGGGAACATTACTTCAAATTGCTTTCCAAAATGACTGAACTATAGTTCACAGTTCTATAAACAATGCATTAATGCCCATGGCCCCTCCAGAATTTGTTATTTACTCTTTTTATCACCTTTGCCAAACTGATGGATATGAGGTGATATCTTATAATTGTTTCAATTTACATTTCTGTAATTATTAATGAATTACAATTTTTTCATATGTTTATAAATACAATGGATTTTTTTCCTCTACTTGTTCATATGCCCAGACAATTTAATCAATTGGGGAATGACTTTTATCCTTATGAATTTCAATCAGTTCCCTATATATCTTATGAGATTTTATCTGAGAAACTTGCTCTACAGGGTTTTTGCCAACATCTTGCTTCTCTTCCAATTTTAGCTGAATTGTTTTTCATTGTGCCCAAATTTTATGTAATCAAAATTATCCATTTTACTTTTCATGAGCTTCTTTAATTCTCTTCTCTTTTACTACTCTCAACAAGACTTAGATACCAATGTTTTCTTTCATTGAGTTAAATGTATATTTGTCAATAAAATAAATATAAAGCTGTAAACTTTAAAAGGGTTCTAGTCTCTGGTCTGTTAGGAATAAGCTAAATGATCTCAGAAATTCACTTTGTCTTTGTTCTTTGGTATCTTCATCCATAAAAACGAGTAAATTGGACTTTTGATCCTATAAACTATATGTAAGAGCATCTGGGCATTTCCCAACAAAGCTTCTACCTGTTTAATAACAAAACACCTGCTAATGAGATATACTATGTTCCCTGGTAGCCAATGAGGTGAAAATCAACATGTAGGGGAAACCTATAGGTACAGTTAGTTGTAGTCCCTATAATATGTAGTAGTAGATTAATTTCACTAGTCTTCACTTGTATTCTACCTATTAACCTTGCTATGAGGTCATGTGTGTGTGTGTTTGTGTGTGTGTGTGTGGTTGTTTTCACAGTAGTAGTAAACAAAAACATACAAAAATAACTCTTGCTTTTCTGACACTGATTTTGGACAAAAATCAACCTTTGAAGCCTACTGCTTTAGGTTGACTTTCTCCCATTTCATTCCACCTGAGAACCTTATTGCTTCCTTTGATATTACAAAATCTTTGCTTTTATGTGTCATTTATTTTAGATCAACCTATTAACCAAACAAAATATCAGAAAACAGGCCCAGGTAGAGGATGGGGGTAGAGGATGTGATAAGGGAAAGTATGAAAAATATGGCAGTGAGGGTAAGGGTGATCGTGCATATATTCTCTAACTAGAAATCTCAAAAGGTTGGGAGTGAGGGGATCTGTGAGAGAAGTGAGCAAGTCACTTTATGAACCACAGTTCAGAAAATTGATCGGTTGTTAGCTATATTCACACAATACAGGTTATAAAAATGTGCAAAAATAGATTATATGGAGTTGTATGGCAAAGATAATGCTGTCTTTTCTTCTTCAGATTTTGGTGTGGTGTGGTGGTGGGATGTGTGTGTGTGTGTGTGTGTGTGTGTGTGTGTGTGTTTTAAAAACTTGTCTTTGTCTGTAATCCCTATAAGAGGGATCCTGTAATCCTGTAATGCTATCATGGGTAGAACTTTGATTTTCTCAGAAACTAGCATTTGCCACGTCATCCAAAGTGACTAAAATGGGCCACAGCTGTCTGTTTTGCCATTAGAACCAGCCAGCCATTTATGGAGTCACTACTCCAGAAGATTTTATTAGGACACAACCAACAAAGACAGAGAGGAAAATAGAGGAAGTTTTCAGTGATCAGGGATCCTGTGAGTATATATAGGCTACAGATTTGTAATTCTGATTACAGAAAAGAATCAAGAGTAACACATACAATTGGAGATTCCCTTTACTTGGAACAAATACTTACCTCAACAGGCTGGTTTCTGACCAAAGTTAATTTTTTCCCCCACACATAATATCTTAATAGATGTTTTACAATTCTCTATTCTCACTTTTTCTGGATTCTCAAAGGAGACTAAATCTTCAATTAATGTGAAAACATATTACTGCTTTATTTTTTGCTGCTTAGCACATTTTTTTCTAATTTTATCAACCTATAACTTTTGAACTGCATGAAAAGAAGAGAAATTTATTTTGCAATTAGTTTAGTACAGGATGATGACAGCATGTAAATTGGGCGATAGAAACTGAAGGGGTTGAACCTTGCATTTACATCAGGCTATTAAAACACTAAATTGAGGGAAACAAATGCTTGCAATTCAGTTCAGTGAAGCGAACACTTATTAACTACCTACTATGTACAAGGCACTGTGGGATGTGCTACATATATAAATGCTCAATAAGAGTTCATTTTTGGACATCTTTCTTCCTGCTCCTTCCCTAAACTGCTCTCCTTTTTAACCTCCCTAATTCTGTGAATAGTATCAGTTATCTTTGATTGCTTTTCTCGGATGTCTACATCTAATCAGTTGCTAAGTCTGTTGATATTACCTGAAAATATATGTCACATCTGTTCCATCCTTTTTGTTCCTACTGTTGCTACACTAGAATCAGGTTCTTATAAATGTTCTTCTAGACTATTTTAATAGCTTCCTAATTGGTCTACTTAACTCCATCTTTCTTCCCTCCAACCATCTTTCACACTGGCGCCTATGTAATATTGCTCTGCTCCCATGACTTCAGAGAGGTTTGCTTTTAATGGATGGCCTTTTCCTAGTCTGACTGAATCTACTTCTGCCTTTTCACAGTGTTCTTCTATGTGTACTTTATATTCTGGCCAAATTGGGTTTCTCATCATTCTCCACTCTTTTCTTACAACTGATCATCTCTTAATCTTTGTATCAAATACAAATCTGGAATAGACTAATGCCAAATATCCCCCTGTTGAAATTCTTCCCTTTTTTCAATCCAATCTAATAAGCATATACTTAGAAGGCTCTGTAGCCAGAGTGGTAGACCTAGAGTAAAGAAGTCTCATCTTTTTGAGTTCAAATCTTGCCTTAGACATACACTAGCCATCTGACTTTAGGCAAGTCACTTAGCCCTGTTTGCCATCCTCATCTCCATCCACTGGCTTCCTTTGAGTTTCTACCAAAATCTCATTTTCTGCAATAACCTTTACTTTATCTAGCTTAAAGGTAATTGGGTGGCACAATGGAGGGGAGTGCATAGCCTAAGTCAGGGAGACTCATCTTCCTGAGTTCAAATATGGCCTCAGACACTTGGTGTCCCTTGGTACATCACTTCATCCAGTTTGCCTCAGTTTCCTCCTTTGTAAAATGAGTTGGAGAAGGAAATGGCAAACCACTTCAGTGTCTTTGTCAAGAAACCTAAATGGAGTTACAAAGAGTTAAATATGGCTGTAAAATAACCAAAAAGAATCCTGCTTAATGTTAGCACCTTCCTCAGAGATTATCTCCAATTTATCCTTTCTATATCATCTACATATATAGTTATTTCACCATTAGACCTTGAGTTCCTCAAGAGCAAAGACTATTGTTCTGTCTTTCATTGTATCCCATGGGGAGGGAGTATTTTTTCATTTTGTCTCTGTATCTCCATACCTAGATCAGTGTCCTGTGCATGTCATTCAGTCATGTCCAACTCTGCATGATCCCATTTGGTTTTGGTTTTTTTTTTTTTGGCAAGTTGTTTGCCATTTCTTCTCCAGTTCATTTTACAGAGGAAGAAATTGAGGCAAACAAGGTTAAGTGACTTCTATTAGGAAGTATGTCAGACCAGATTTGAACTAGGGAAAATGAGTCTTCCTTCCTCAAGCCCTAGCACTCAATTCATTGTGCTACTTTGTTACCTTTAAGAAGGATAGGGAATAACAATGTAGAAGATGAGATTTTACCAGAAACTTGAAAGAAGCTAATGAGGAGGAGGGAGGAGAGAATTCCTAGCATGGGGGACAGCTAGTGAAAATGCACAGAGTAAGGAGACAGAGTAATGTGTGCAACGATGCCCAAGAGTTACTGGCTCAGAGTATGTGACAGATAGTAAGTTATAAGAAGACTGTCAAGATGGGAAGAATATAGGATGTCAGGACTTTAAAAGCCAAATAGAGGATTTTATATTTAATCCTGAAAGTAATAGGAAGGTACTAGTGTTTATTAAATGGAGGAGACGATGGGTCAGACTTGAATTTTAGGAAAATCAATCTGATGGTTAAGTAGAAAATGGATCTGAATAAGGGAGAAACTTGAGGCAGAGAGATTCACTAGAAAACTATTTTGTAATAGTCTGCATATGAGGAAATGAGGGCCTGGACCATAGTAGTGACAGAGTCAAAGGAGTAATATGATTATATATAAGAAGATGTTAATGAAAGTAGACATGACAGGACTTGGCAATTGACTGTTAACATAGGGTGAGAGAGAGAAATCAAGGATGATGCTTAAGCTGTGAGCCTGCATGACTGGGAGGATAATGTTACCCTCATCAATAATAGGAAAGCTAGAAAGTGGGGAAGGATCTTTGGAGGGAATGAGGGAGAGAGATAATGAGTTCAGTTTTAGTAATGTTCAATAAAATAAAAGGAACTATACAAATACAAAGCATTTTTAATTCAACAGTCTAGAAGCTTTTTAATCTTTATATTTAAATTCTGATTTCAGATTCCTCCAAATATTCTTAAGCCAAATACTAGCTACTTTTGCACTGGCAGTTGGGTTATAGATTTGAGACTTTTCCCAGAAACATCTCACCTAGCCTCCTGAAAGATGAAAGTTTTATAGATGAGATAGATACTTTTAGTCAGTCTTAGATACACTATGCAGTTTCCCACAATAAGACTATTTTCCATATTGGATGGTGCACAACCAATTCCACTTAAGGAATCCAAATGTAGAGTTTGTCCAAATATAGAATTTATATGACTATACTATTGTATATACTACATATATAGTATATGATATACTATTATATTGGTTATACTATACACTGCCATTTTGACAAAGATTCAGTGATTTTACAGGGGAGGCAGGGACCATACAATTATATAAGCTGAACTAGGTGAAAAATCTTTAGAAGAAAGGCAACTAAGAACCAAGACTATAGACACGAGCATTCCTCCTCTTAACTCTTATGCCTTTTCTTTAACCTCATCATTTTCTAACCCCATAAATTTCTTCATGCTAAATATAGAATAATAATGGAATCTTAAGAGCTGATTAAGATTTGAGATCTAGTCTTCCACTTTGCTCCAAGAATCCCTCAAACATCATCACTAACAAATAATTGTAAATTCTTACTCTCATGGAATAGCCCATTTCATTTTCAAAGTCTAATTCAGATTTTTTTCTTAATTTGTTGAATCAAGCTACTTGTTCTGTCCCCTAACTTTGGGTATAACTACAAGGTTCTGTCCTGGATCCCCTCTCTCTTTTTTGCTTCCTATCATCCTTCTTTCTCTCTCTCCACACCCCCTCCCCCATTTTATATATTTATATATATATTTATATATATATATATATATATGTAATGTACATACATACACATATATAAATTATAAGATGCTTTAGGCAGAAACTATTTTTGCCTTAGCAATTAGCACAAGTCTGGAACATTTAGTAGGAGTTTAGTAAATGCTTACTGACTCCTCAAGATGCCCTAATTTTCTATCTCAGCTATTTCTTCCAATAGGATCACCATTCTTCTAGTCATACTTACTATCTTTTAATGTTGGGACCAACCTCAACTCTTAGTTCTCACTCAACCAATATATTCTATTAGATCACATCTCCTAAGGATTCTGTCTCTTCCATAATTTGGTCTTAGACTGACATTGTCTGGCATATAGTATGTATTTAATAAATATTTATTGTTTTGATTTGACTTAATTCATATAGCTCTTATCCTCCCCCCTTTTCTCTTTTCATGTGGACCAACTACCCTTGCTCAGTCTCTTATTACTTCTCACTTTTATTGAAAGACTATTTTAATAATCCTTTTCCTTTCCTCAAGTCCTTCCCCTCTTCAGCCTAGCTTCTAGACAGTTGCCAAAGTGATTTTTCTGAACTCCAGTGTTTTCTCTCACCCATAAAAGCAAATACAATCTTTTCTAATTGGAATTTAATGTCCATCATAATCTGGCTCCTGACACTGAAAAGTGAAAAAGATGTTGTTCTCTCCCCTAGTTTGTCTCCCTTTCAAAACACACACACACACACTCCCCTCAATCATGTAACAATTCCCTTCACATTTCTCCCCATGTTTTCACAGCCAAGATTTCCCCCAAGCAATAATACATTTCATCTTTACAAATCTAACTTGGAAAAAAAAAAGCCAAACTCTTTACATTTATATAATTTTAAAGATTCCAGGCACAGTGTGGGCTCTTCCCTGGAGACTCTACCCCTCCCCCAGGTTCTCATCTAATTCCCCCCTCCCCACCAGACAAAGTGACTCAGTGAGGAGGAAGGACTAAGAAAGAAAAGAGGTATAAGGCTTTTTACCTGGGCTGACACTTTCCTAATATATCCCTTTCCTCCTCCTCATGTATCAGTTCTTCGTGTTCTCAAAGATTTGGTACCTGCTTTTTTTTTTTTAACAACAGCTTCAAGTGGGGGACTATGTTTAGGTGATTTTGATTGGTGGTTTCTGTATCCTCACTACCTGTTCTCCCAAATCTTGACAGCTTTGCAATCAATGTCAAACCTTCTAACACCATTGGAATAGTCTTTACTTAATCTATATGGTCTCAGTTTTCTTACAAATCACTTCCGGGTCTATAACTTTATAAAAAATGTTTTTTAAAAAATAAAACAGTTCAACTCACTAAGTTCCTATAGACTTACCAAATGTTTAGAAACATAGTTCTATAACATCTTCCCATATTACATTTATGCCTCTTCCATAATCACTTTCTTGAATATGCTTAGTCTTTTAAGAAAAATGGTAAAGTGAATAAGGCACAGTTAGGTAATGCAGTAGATAGAGTGCCAGCTCTAGCATTAGGAAATTATTTAACACTTTTGGATGCAATTCCTCATCTGTAAAATGAGCTGGAGAAGGATGCTAAATAAATTCAGTATCTTTGCTAAGAAAACCCCAAGTGGGATCACGAAGAAGGCTTAAATGACTGAACGACAAGATAGTGAGTAGAATAGTGGCTTTAGAGTAAAGGAGACCTAACTTTAAATCTTGTTTCAGACACTTAAGTGTAGATTCCTAAGAAAGTCAGTTTCCTCATCTGTAAGATGGGGATAATAATAATTTTAAAGCATTATTGGGATGATCAAAAGAGATAACATAAAAATGCTTTTCAAACTTTAAAGCACTTTCTAAATGAAAATTTTATGAAACTACATATTGCTTCTTTGTAAATAAGTTCCAATTCAATCAGTCTAGATTTCTAATTTTTTTTTTGGCCCAGAGTACACTCTTTTCACAGAATCTGAATAAATTCATTGTATTATCTTTTGCGAGCCATTGAACATCTTTCTGTGAATCAGTTTCTTCAGCTATAAAATCAGGAGGTTGGCCTAGATGTTCCCTTAGGCCCATCCTTTCTAGTTCCGAATCAAAATTCTATCTCCACACATTAATGTTTTATGATCCTACAAGTCTGAATAAATTACATGGTATAAATTGTTACCATCTGTAAGTGGTGAGTCTCCAAGCATCACTCCAAGAATTAATACTTATCATTAGAGCTAGAATGGACCATAAAGAATATTTTAACTAGTGCAACTTTCCATTTTACAGTTAGGAAGTTAAGACCCAAAGATTTATGGAAAGTGATTTGCCCAAAGTCACATAGTTAGTAATTGGCAAAGCTAGTATTCAAAACCAGATCTTTGCCACTATACCAAGCTGCCTCCCTCTAATTAATCAATCCATACACAAACACTTATTAAGAACTTACTATGTGCCAAGCACTGGCGGGTGTGATGTGGCCATCACACCCTGAAGGAACTGTGACCATTAACATTCATTTCAAGAGGAAGAACCAATGGTTATGGTCATCCAGGTTGTGCTGAGATGTATCCACTCTATGCACTCCTATGGTGTGGAGAGTATTAAATGCTAGATTTGGTCATTTAAGTTTACATTTATATGTAATCTCAGAGAAGGATACCCCAGTGATGGTCTCATTTTCCTCTCACAGATGGTAGAATTAAACTTGTATCTCCAAAAAGCCACTGAATCAGTAATTAAGTTAAGAGTAATCCCTTTTTCTCATGCTGTAGTCCAAATGATTACTGTCATTGAGATGAGAATCATTTCTTGAAGAGACAAAATAGAGTAAATCCAAATCAAAGATAACAGGATCAACTAATCATTTCAGTGATATAATGATAGCAATGCTCTGCATAAAGAAATAACCAACATACATAAAATTTAGCATATGAGCAGCTGAAAATCCTTTATCCATTAGCAACAATAATGATTGTCATATTTGTAATGCTTTAAAGTCAACAAAATGTTTTACATGTGGTATCTCAGTTGAAATGCAGAATAGTACTCTTAGGTAGGTACAGTAAATATTATCATCCCACTTAAATTTTTTTATGATAGCTTTTTATTTTCAAAATACATGCAAAGATAGTTTTTAACATTCACCTTAGCAAAACTTTTTGTTCCAAATTTTTCTCCTTTCATTTCCCTCATCCTCTTTCCCTGGAGAGCAAGTAATCCAATATAGGTTAAACATGTGCAGTTTTTCCAAACATATTTCCACATTTGTCATATTGCACAGGAAAATATTATCCCATATTTTAAGTGATTTGAGCTCATAAAGGGTAAGCAGCTTGCCCCCATGGTCACCTAGCCAGTTAAGAGTCAGAAGTAATATTCAATCCAAGGCTTCCTGACTGTACACCCAACATGTTATCTACTATGCCAAAAGCCTCTCCAAGAGCAACACATTTTTGAATATATTGATTTAGGCAGTCTAAAGCAGAGAAAAGATAAACTTTGGAGATGGATAAATTTTATTGTATTTGACTTTTAGTTCTTGGAATGTTGCCAATGCTAGTAAAATTATCTATTCACCTTGTTATTTCTTCTTGACTGACTGTTTCACCCTTCCATTCAACTTTTTTTTTTGGCCAGGCTCTAGCAATTAATTTCCTGTTCTTTGCAGACTTAGGACAGCCTATTCCAGATACTGCTACTTTTTCTTTATCCTCAATCCTTCAACCTTTTTTTGCTTCTTTGAAACACTCATAACTTTGGGAAGAAAATGGGAGAGAACATGATGCCAATTGGATTAGCAATTTAAAAGACTCAAAATCAAAATTACCTAGCCCAAATCTCAGTCCAGTTAAAACAGAATGACATGATGCTACAAAAGAGATTTAGTTTTCTCATTTCTGCTTCCTAACACAGTTATGTTGTTGATGTACAATAGTTTTTCAATTATGTTCAATTGTTCATGACCTTATTTGGGATTTTCTTGCCAAAGATGCTGAACTGGTTTGCCATTTCCTCCAATTCATTTTACGGAGGAGGAAAGTGAGGTAAACATGGTTAAATCACTTGCCTGGGGTCATATAGCTAAGGCCAGATTTAAACTGAAGAATATACATTTTACTGACTTCAGGCCTGGCACTCTATTCACTGCATCAATTTAGCTGTCCACACAGTTACAGTATTAGCTTAATTCTGCATAACCCTGAATAATCTCCTTTTTTAAGAAAGAAGGAGCAAATGGCAACCTATTAAAAAGATTTCAAACACTATATTAAACATATTTGTATTATTACACTCTAGGATCAGTATATAGGCACTCAGTCTCTAGGTACTTCAGCACAGTCAGAGAATCCTTCATTGCCCATTATGTCCTTCTCTGTCTTCTATGGTCCAGCCATACTGGTATTGCTTTTCCACACATCCTTTTGTGCTAGAAATGTCCAGTGCGATATCTAAAGTGGATGCCTTCCTCAGCTCCTATCTCAAAGAATGTCTTACTTATCTTACTTTATTATTATTATTTGCTGAGCAACTGGGATTTAGTGACTTGCCCAGGATCACACAGTTAGAAAGTGTTAAGTGTCTGAGACCAGATTTGAACTTGGGGCCTTCTGACTTCAGGGCTGGTGCTCTATCCACTGAGCCACCTAGCTGCCCCAATGTCTTTCTTTTTTAAAGAATAAGCTCAAGAGAGACAGTGTGGTATGGTAGATAAAGAGCTGGCTTTGGAGTCAGGAACAGTTGTGCACAGTTCTAACTCTAGCACATATTGACTTTATGATTTCATGCTATGGATAAATCCCTAAGGGCATAAATTGTAGAGAAGGTATTGGCAAATTTCTTCTTCATTGGCAATAGGGATTTGCTCATGATGAGTTTCCTATACCAATGAAATTTCAGTATGTCTTTTTTAAGTCAATAAAAGAGTTTGCTCAAACTCCACCTTTTTCATGAAGCTTTTGCTGATCCCCTCTCCCCTACTTTATTCCCTTAATAGCTAGTGCCCAACTTTTCTAAATTCTTTGTATTTATTTTGTCATTGAGTGGGACCATGTAGGGATTTGGGGGAGCCAAAGTGAGAAAAAAGATAATTTCTGTATATGATATATCATGATATAATATTCATTCTACATATATTTCTCTATGTACATGTTGTCATATTCAGTATAACCTAGACTACAGAGACTATTACATTTTTGTCATTTTGTTGAAGTATTTGTTTGAAAGGTAGAGAAAGTGTAGCAGAACTTAATGGCTTGCAAGTAAATTAAATCCTCAAGTCTTGTTGAATGAAATGTACTCTTTCCCAGTTTCTTCTACAGAACAGACTTCCTAAACAATTTCATTTCCTTTGAATTTATGAGCATCTGGAATTATCTGAAGTTCAATTGTATTTGTGATAAAAGGCCAAGCACTCAGCTGATAAACTGAAATATGTTGTTTGACTAATATATTCCTAGAAGGTAGCTGGAACTCAAGTGATAAAGCAAGCCGTAACTTAGGTGAATCAACTCTGGACTATTTAACAGGGACTTAAAACTATCTAAAACATAATTCAATTCAGCCTAGCAATTGTACAGGGGTATTATTCTGTGTCTATAGGATCATTGCATGGGATTAATGTTATGGAACATAAGGAACAATAAATGACATTTAACTCATGTTATAAGTATACGATAAGGGATAAATTATGCATAGGATCAATTGTAAAGCAAATTTTATTCTGAAAAATTAAAAGGTAACAGATGCACAAAGATGCCTCACCTAATATTCTCAAAGTACTTGAATTTCTATAGTTTTAGAATTCTGTCAGTAATCTTAGTCATACAATGTAGACTATATAGGATATCTGGCTTACCAGATTCTCTGTTTTGATACAGAGTTCATCATAAGGAAATCTGTCATTTTTATGAATGTTAAGAGACATTTTTCATTTTTATCAAAGTCAAGAGATTTAAAGAGAATGTGATCCCAGTTTTCAAATATAATTAAAAGGACTAACATATGGAAGAAGAAATAGCCTTCTTCTGGCAGAATTAGGACAGTAGATGTAAGTTATAAAGGGAAAGTTATAAAAGGAAAATTTTCCTAATGCTTAGAATTTTTAAAAACAAACAAACGGAATGACTATATTATAAAGTAGCTGAGTTTCTTGTCTGATTGAGCACTCATTGGATTAGCTATAAAAAGTACTCATGCTTCAGGTAGAGAAAAACTTAGATAACTTAGAACAATCCATCCAAGTACATAATTTTATGATGTCGTGTCTATGGTTTCATAGGTTTGAATCTGGATAATATATAACTTTCTTTTCTTTTTTTTTGTTTTTTATTTACAAGATATATGCATGGGTAATTTTTCAGCATTGACAATTGCAAAACCTTTTGTTTCAATTTTTCCCCTCCCCCAGATGGCAGGTTGACCAATACATTTTAAATATGTTAAAGTATAAGCCAAATACAATATATATATATATATATATATATATATATATATATATATATATATATATATATATATATACATATATACATGTCCATATATATACATATATACATGTCCATATAGTTATTTTGCTCTACAAAAAGAATCGGACTTTGAAATAGTGTATAATTAACCTGTGAAAGAAATCAAAAGTTCAGTGGACAAAAATAGAGGGATTGGAAATTCTATGTAGTGGTTCATACTCATTTCCCAGAGTTCTTTTGCTGGGTGTAGCTGGTTCAATTCATTACTGCTGTAATATGTAACTTTCTGTTATGGTACATTATGTTCTCAATGTAGACATTTCGGTAGTGTGCATATCCTATATTCACAGTTTAAAAGCCTACAGATTCCTTCTTGTTCAATGCTTTCATTTGCCGCTAATCTTTCTAAATTGATTTTAGCAAATGTTTCTGAAGTTTTCTGAATTTCTGAAATGTTTCTTTTAGACTCTTTTAAACCTAACCAGTAACATTTTTATGTAAGTCATGTTGAGTTTACATGGATTATGTTGGATTTAAAAATTTTTGTTTTAAGGTAACTTTATTAAAATTGTGTAAATTAAAAATAAAAAGTGTATGTAGAGCTCCAGTGTTTAAAGAATTACAAGCCAATAGCCTCTTTAGAGGGGCTAGTTTGTTGTTCAGTGAAGAGAACTGTGTAGTCAATAGACTTGGGTCATTTTCTACCAATAATTTTAGGGATTGACCTCTATAGATTTCAGGTTCTTTACTTGCAGAATAAGAGATTTGGAAGAAATAACCTCTAATGTTCCTTACAGTCCTAAATTAGGATTCTATAAAAGATATGTGCCTGAACATATATGTATGTGTGTATATGTATGCATGTATATGTATACATATTTCAAAGAGGCTAAGAAGATCTAGAGAATAATGATTTATTTTTGGCTCTGTGGGAAGAATTCAGTGACTTTATTCCAGTGACTTTTCCCCATAATATAATTTTACATAAATTGAATAAACTCCAAAAGCATCTGGACCGCGCATGTTAGACAGTCTTAATAGAAACCACTTCAATTTCATTCTGTGAAAGACACTTAACACCCATTACCATCATTTGATTCAAAGATCTATTCAGGGTCTGATGTAACAAAACATAACCAAAATTGTTCAGTTCAACTGCATGTTGTTGTGGGTACAACTCATCTAATTTGTGAAGCCTGGGGTATGTAAATTCAAGCCTTAGGTTTTCACAACCTTTGGTTATATATTGTATACTTGTTCTAATTCTTCCTAAACTCTTAGTTTTAAAATATTCATATGAAATCATGAGTCAGCCTGGCTTCTCATTTCTTTGTTTAATATTTTATTGATCCTATTCATTTTCTATCACTTTCTGTTCTCAACATAGCCCTTATAAAACAATTCTTTATAACAACAGAAAAAAGGCAAAATTGACGGGGTATACAATAATCTGCACCTATTTTCTACCATCTCTCTACCAAAAGAAGAGAAAAATGTATTACCATTAGTCTTTCCATCTAATCTAAATTCTGATTTTCTTTTATTTTTTATTAAAGCTTTTTATTTTTCAAAACATATGCATGGATAATTCTTCCACATTAATCCTTGCAAAACCTTATGTTCCAATTTTTCCCCTCTTCCCCTAGCCCCTTCTCTAGATGACAAGTAGTCCATAAATTCTGATTTTCTTAAATTTTTATTTTAAAATGCATTATTGTATTCATTATTTATATTCTTCTTTTGGTTTTGCTTTTTTCACTTTAAATGCGTACATATAAAACACTTTTAAATTTCATATTAACTTTTTCTCATAAAATTATAAAATTCATGTAGCATAGCTTGGTCAGCTGTTTCCTAATCAATGAATGCCCACTTTTTGTTTCCAGTTTCATGCCATTACAAAAAGTGTTACTACAAATAATGTAGTGCATATAGAAACTTGCCTTTCCATGCACACCCATGGAGCTATAAAAGCAATAGCAGAAGTGCTTGATATGCCTCTTTCTCTTGTATTCTCATAGGAAAGGCTGAAATTTACACTATCTGCTAACTTCTAATCTGTTTATGTTTTTATCTTGGCTTAGGTTTTTAAGAATCTCTTATAGGAAATTGATGGAATTGAGAAAAAATATAATGATCAATGATCTCCCACCCTCTTCTTTATAAGGGGGTTCATTCAGATCATTTATATTTTAGTATTATATTTGATACCACCCAACCAAATGCTTCAAACTGGCTTGGAAACAATTCCATATTCTATAACATAATGCCATTGGAACACAAGTTCTGATGATTCCTATCAAGCTCTTCTAGGCTTTGAGTCTTCTGTCATTTCTTCTGTCATATTAAATCATATTCATATTATGAAATGGCAAACTATTACAGTATTTTGCCCCCCCCAAAAAAAAAACCCCAGATATGATTGAAATGATTCAGCAACAATAAAAATGACCTTAGTGATTTAACTTCTATGAAATTTAGTTTCTTATCTGCTCAAAAAAAGTAGTGAGAAGAGTAGATATAACCTCTGGACTCCTAATGAGCACTGCTAACATTCTAAAATTTTTTATGCTATGTGAGGACTTTGAAGTTTACTGCTGCTGCTTGCTGTGAAATCTAGGTGTGAGACAGTGAATCAGATCCACCAAAAGTTTCAGCTTAATCAACTCTGACACTGTTTATATTTATGCAAGGATGATATTAATTGTGCAACATAAATTTGTAAAGGAGTTAAATACATTAATATATTGAGCATAATTTGTTTATTTAATAACAATGAAGATTCTTTGATTACCTCAAGAAATGAAAACCAAATTTTAATTTTGAGTACAAATCAAGACTGACCAGTGAAAGCTGCTTTTGACTTCCCCAATATTTAGAAGAAATCTGACTATTCTTTAATGATGTACATAACGGATAATTGCAAACAATCTTTGCAGATCATGCCTAATGACATCCCCAAACTAGCCACTGAGAGGTTAGCTCAACTAGACTAAAGCAGTGGCTCTCACGCTTATTTTTGTGATGGGCCCAGCTAACAATCTAGTGAAGTCTATGGACATCTTCTCAGAATAATGTTTTTAAATACATAATATATGAGGCATAGGTTTACAAATACATTGAAATATAGTTACTCTGTTACTCTTATCATTAGAAATTGAAAGACCCTTATGAATTCCAACAAGTTTGAAGTATAAGTGGAAAAAGTCTTTAACTAAAAACCTAGCAGTAAAGGATGCATAGCAAATCTACAATTAGGCCAAAATGTAAAGACAAAACAATTTAGATTTTGTGGTGTAGTAAAAAAAAAAAAAAACAATGGGACTTGAAACTCCAGTTGTTCTACGTACTAGCCATATGTGTAATATTTAACTTGTAAAAATGAATCTCCTTGTTTGTAAAATGGGGATAAGACTATTTAACTTGGGAAGAAAGTTTTTTTGTAAACCATAAAATGTGAGTTCCTGTTAAAATGACATTTAATGAACCAAGAGGAACTGGCACAAAAATCAATAATCAGGTTGTGGCAAAATGACTTTGTTAGAAGCTGGACTAATCAGTTTCCTCAACTATAAAATAGAGTGGTGGCCTAGATTGTCTATATAATCTGCCTAGTTCTATCTCTAACACTCAGAAACTTTCACTAGAGAAATTTCTAATTAGAAAAACTTGGCTCAATCAGCTCGACTTTTAGTAAACAGTTACAAATCCAAAGGTACACAACTCTGTCCTGATGAACAAATAGTTCTGGCCAAAGATCTGTTGGCTGTTTAGGGAGCTCAACATAGGTTATTTTCTACAGAATGAATAAGCTTCCGATTGCCTGCAGAGCCCTCTGCCCTCTCTCATCACAGTGATCTGCAACTCAATGTTAAGGAATCAATTATTCATTCATTTTAATCACATTGGGAAGTAGATGGATCTCAGCTTGTCAGTTTCTTGATCAGTTATCAGCCTAGAGGAAATGACCAGCTTTCCCTACTTGGGAAAATAAAGAATTTTAGAGTTGCTAAGGTTGCTCAGAGATAATATAGATTAATGCCCTCATTTTGTCAATGAATTAAATTGAATTAGTTATCAGAGAATTAGATGATTTTCTAAGGTCACACAGGTAATTAGTGACAAAACTTGAACTAGAACCTAGGTCTTTTTATTTCCAGTATAGCATTCTTCACTCCCCACCATTTTGGACAGAAGCTTAACTTCACTTTTTATTCATAAATCCCATTTTATATCTATCAGCGAAGTTGTATGAGGAAAGAGAAGAACTTTAGCCCTCTCCCCTCTTCCCTCCCCCCTGGTTGTTCATATAAATTATAGTTATCATTTTACAATGCCTGCATACAGCATAGATTTTCAAGTTTTGAGAAAGGATTCTTCAAAGTCTCAGTTTGACCCTTAATCCCATCTTTTTCTCACTAGAATTCTATGAAATTTCTTTATTTTCCTTTTATTTGGGGAAATTCACATCAAATACAGCAACTCCTTATTTTATAGTTCACATCCCTCAGATTCCTTGTGAATGAATAAATTACATTTGCTATTTACTAAGTGCTGTGGCTACACATAAAAGCATGGGTCAAACCTTATATTCAAGGAATTTAGATTCTAACAGGAATATGGCAATGGTGGATAGAGAAAGGTATTCTGTGGTCAGGAAATCACAGAGATAGAAGTGGAAAGACCAGGGAGTTAATTTCTAGATGTAATGATAATGTTCTTTTCATTATTATTATTCCCAGAACAAAGTGAAGGGGTGAGATGAGTTGATAGGTAGAATTACACAGTGTCATGAAAGATGGCCAGAAGATGGCTGGTGCTAAAAACATGGTTCCTTGCTGTCAGCTATGGAAGTTTGAATTCACTGACTCATAGATAAGGATAACTTGGCTTCAAGGTTATTATTTTTTCTTCCTGGATTCCTTCTTTCCTCTCTTTCTCTCCCTCTTTTTCTCCTTTCTCTTTCTGGAATAAACATAATAAACATAAACATCTATTAATAACTTATATTAACAAACCTTAAAACATATTCAGGGTTACAAAGCACTTTTCTTACCACAATCCTGTGAGGTGAAGAGTGCAAGCACTGCTTACATTTTCAAGATAAGAAAAATAAAGCCCAAGATGGGTTAAGTCCCAGCTTAACTCCTCAACCTCAAAAAGGATCTTGTAACTGAATAGGGAGTTATTTATTATGATTTATTATCAGCAAACATTTGATTTATATGATCATACAAAAATTTCTTGGGTAAAAAGGGATTGAAAGCAGAAAAAGTTTAAGAAGTCCTAGGTTAAGTGACTTAATCATAGGCATCAAAACTGAAACTTTGATTCCAATTCTCAGATCCTAAGCTTCTTCTAACTTATGAATATAGTAACTTTTACAATCAAATTTATATAGTGCTTCAGAATTCTCTAATTGTTTTGTGCCTAATGGCCAAAGAGTGAATCCCCTAGTGGCCAATTTATTTGTGATACTTCTTTCCACACTGAGCTGGGTTGGTCCTTGGGTCCTTAGTTACCTTTGGTACCTCTGAGTACCAGATAACTAGAGTGCAAATTTCAAAGCTAAGCAAACTGAGTCATTGAGGATATAACTTCTGGATGTCTGGTGTTCTAGAAGGTTCATCCTCAGAGCAGATAACATCAAGATGTCAAGAAGCTAATCAGAATTCAGTATCTTTCCTCTCTCTCTCTCTCTCTCTCTCTCTCTCTCTCTCTCTCTCTCTCTCTCTCTCTCTTTTAAGTTTTCTGTGCAATTTATGGATTTTTTGGTGTGTTAACATGAGAGAAAATAAGAACAGATTAGCAACATTTCTGTATTGAAATTCACCCCCGGGTATTATTGTTTTCTTTGTTTATTAACTGCCCAAAAGCATTTAAGTTGCTAGTTGTATTCTAGGGAAAAAGAAAAGGGACAAATAATCTCCATCTTATTATATGCTCTGCTTTCATTTCCTATGCATAATTCCCACATACATCAGAAGAAGATTGTGCAGGTTATTAGCTTGGAATATTAACTAAGTTGGCCAACAGCAGAGAAGAGTTCAGTTCTGCCTGACTTAAAGTATTTAAAGAAAATTGACCTGTCCTTATAAACTGTTAACCTTCGTTTCCCTACCAAAAAAAGAAAATTTGCAATTATTAGAATTATTGTCATTATTATCAATTTGTTCTACTTACTAGCCAGTTTATGTTTTCAGCTCAATTAATACAAACAACTTGAATTTGGCCAATAGATAGTAAGTAGAATTTATATTGCTCTAGAAAAAAGATATCCTTTCTTTTATTATGACCATTTTTGTTGAAATATAAAACTATTTCTTAGGTTTATTATAATATTGAATATGTTTATATCTTATGGCACTTTATTTCTGTGGCAGTTTTAAACTAGTGACCTTCAACAAACTGTTTATCCTTCAACACTACTAAAATTCCCCTTTTATTGTACATTTCTCCTTGGGGGGGGAAACAGTATAGTAAGATTACTGTGTAGTTGAAAGAGAAAATAAAAGCATCACTTGTTCATAGATTTCAAAAATTACTTTCCTTCTCAAGCAGGCTGTATTATTTCCTTGACACTCCAAAGACTGACTTAGTGCTACTATTGAGCAGGTAAACACAAGAAATTTGGCAAGTAGCAGCACTCCTCTCCCCTTCCACACACTTTGAACCTCTCAGATCTCTGTCTCTGCTTCAAGTTCATCCTTGACAGCCATCACTGAGGAATCAATCCATATGGAGATGTGACCTGCAGAGGCTTCTTTGAGTTATACTACCCACCCCTATCTCTGCAGTAGCCACAGTTCCTGAAGACCTGAAAAGATGTTTTTGACAATCAAATTCCTTGTTGCTGTCAAATGGTTCAATGTCAGAAAATAATGTAACTCTATCAATGATTTTTACAGACATTAAGGAATGTACTCTGAGGACTGTGAATCTTTTCAATTTAACTTAGAAGCTAAAAACTCCTATTTATGTTGTGTCCCCTGTTAGAATGTGAGCTCGTTGAGAGCAAAGATTGCCTTTCGTTTTGGTTTGTATTCCTAGCAATGATCACAATATTTATTTTACACATAAAAATATTTTTTCATTCATTAATAAATGTTTTTTAAAATTCATTCATAGGGCCATGGAATTTAAATAGAAGAAATCTCAAAAATCATCCATTATAACCTCATTTTAATTAATTTAATCCTTAAAATATAGTCCTAAAGGTATGAAGATTTTTTCCAAATGGATTGTAGAATGATGACTGGTAAAAATGTTTCACCTAAACAGTTCTTTGCCCACTTGTCTTCTCTATTTGTTGAGCTGTAAACTGGCATTTGTCCAAATCAAATTTTGACTATTCCTTAAAAAAAGTCCATCTTTTATTACCAAAGGTGATAAAACTTCTTAAGAAATCTATAAATTTAAAAAATTTCTTTCTTACATCTTCCTAATTCCTCCTTCTTATACCTCCAGCTTCTTAACTGTTGACTTGTATTCTCCAGCAAAACTGAAGCATAGTTTGGATTAGGAAAAACTATATCACAGTGCTAATTTAATACAATTTACTAAAGATCTATGTATGGATTTCCCTCTGTCAAAAACTGTTGTACTTTCAAATTTTAATAACAATTAGATATCAGATACCAGAATCAAAATAAACACATAAACCAACTTAAATATATAAAATAAAAAGTAATTTCCAAATTGATATATGGTCAGAGATATGCACATCCAGCTTTCAGAAGAATTACAAACTATAATAGATATACACAAGGTTTTTCTAAATCACTAAAATAAGAGAAAAAATCAAAACACCTATGAGGTTACAATTAATTCCTAGAAAATTGGAGAAGATAATAAAAGATTGAAATAGTTGATGCTGAAGGATTATGGAAAAGTAGATACATTAATACACTGTTGGTGGAACTAAGAATTGGACTACCAGTTCTGGAAAGTTGTTTGGAAGAGTGTTAAAAATTGACTTGAGTGTCTATACTATTTACTCCAAACATCAGTGACAAAAAGTAAAGTCCATATACACATAAATATCTATAATGGCATTTCCAGCAAAGAACTATAAATGGCTACATTTCCATCAATTAGAGAATGGCTAAACAAATTATAGTCCATTTTGCTGCAGTTTACAAGTAAGAATTGATAAATATGATGAATTCAGATAAGCACTAGAACTATTGCATAGTGAAGTAAGAAGAAAATATACCCAATGATTATTACAATGCAAATGAAACAATAACAACAAAGCAATCAAAACTGAATGCTATGAAATTGCAATGGCCAAGCTTGACCTCGAAGAATATATATGACAATACATTTCCTTTTTCTTTTTTTTAAGGGTGGAAGAACTATTGGAACTCTATAGATAATGGATTTTGTTGTTGAATTGTTTTTCAGTCATATCTGACTCTTCACAACCCCATTTGGGGTTTTCTTGGCAAAGATACCAAAGACAGATGATGGAACAAGATAGGTAATTATCTAATAAACTGAATAATATGTTGGCTATTTTTGCTATATTTCCCCTTCCCCCTTTTTATTATTTGATATGTGGGGAATTATATATTTGAAAATATAGGTAACTAAAGAAAAATATTTCAATAAAATTTTAACTATCAAAAATTTCCTACCAAAACAGTTATTTTTTCTCAATTGTACTGAGAATTATTTGTTGTCATAAACATATAGGTTGTAGATGTATGTATACATATATAAATACATATGTACATATACCTATATCTTAACATATATAAACATATATGTATATATACAGATACGTCTATATCTATCTGTCTATCTATCAATTCCTTCCTGAAGCTTAGGAAGCACAGTTGGCAACAAGAAGATGCTAACAGAACAAGAAACATATTGACAATTAGAAGAAAAGGGAGGTAAAGCCAGCCAAAACTGTTAAGAATAGAGCACAATGTCTCCCTCAATTCTAAGAAATCCACAGTGATAACAAGAAACTGGAATCAAATAGTGGCCATCAATTAGAGAATACTAAATAAATTGTAACGTATGAATAAAATTGAATAATATCACACTCCAAGAAATGACAAACAGAAATAATTCAGAGAACTCAGAGGAAATTGGGAAAATAATTAACCAATGGAGAACACAGAACAAAGTAAGTACAACTTGGGGAAACAGATGAGTCATAGCTTTCAGACTTCACTAATTGTAATGGCCAATCATAATTCCAAAAAAATAGATTTCATTTCCTTTCTTTCAACAGAAAGACTTCAGGTATAGAATATTATTATGTGCTGTCCAATGAAGTGAAGAGGAGTAAGTTTTCATTAACTATTTTTCTTTGTTTCAAGGAAAGGCTCAGTGGGATCAAGTGCATGGGAATTAGTTTTGTTATTTACAAAAAAGAATAAATAAAACAGACAATAAGAATTATTGGCAATTCTCCACAGAAAAATACTTTAAAAGCAAATCAAACTGTAGTCACAAGAATGTTCAAAGTCAAGTGCTGTCTTGCATGATAACTATAAAAATTACTAACTGACCTACTGAATTTCTACATGGATGATTCTGTACTTTTATATATGTTTTCTTTTATTTATTTGCTAACCCTAGAGGTGTTTTTTTTTAAGAAAAATAAGACAAACTCTACCCCAAGTTAATGTGGTAAGTAATACTATAATAGGATTTAGAGCTGGAAAAGACCTTAGAGATGCAGTTAGCCTTCCACATTGCAACTTTCCCCACTGTGGTTTTGATATATCATGGATCAGCACAAAAATTAAGTGGGGCATATAATCTGTATAGGAATACTTGCCATCTTGGAGATGGAGGAGGAAAGGCAAGGAGGGGAAAAATTGAAAACCAAAATCCTATAAAAGTAAATGTTGAAAACAACAACAACAACAACAAAAAGATCCAAAGAAATTTAATGAAAATCTGGGGGTAATTTTGAAGAAAACATAGGCAACATGTAAATGACAGCAGATGACACAGAAAAAGTTATTTTTCATACAATATTTTTATTTAACATGCACCTCCATATAGCTTACGACCAAATACTTAAATCAGATTTTATTTTTAAAAAGTACTTTAAACACTCATATAATAAAAAAGAAAAAAAAATTAGGCTTTTTTTTCTGGTACAAATGAAAGGCCAAAATATTTTACATGGACATTCTATCTCATGAAGTTGTCCCCATTCCCTATAATATGGAAGAAATAATTATAATTCAGTGCCCTCATTTTACAGCCAAAGAAACTGAGGTCCATAGAAGTCATCATGTGCTTATGAATTTCACATGTCACAATGCAGCAAAAAAGCAAAGCAAACCATTTAGCAGTAACACACTTGGCATTCCAGGAGTTAGCTATTTCCCACACTGCCTTGAATTTTATGTTTATTCTTCGTTGTTGCAATTAAAGGCCTCTGGGAAAGTTACATTTCATTTCCTTTGTTATGGCTCTAACAAAATTTTAGAATGTTTCATAATTTGTTTATGATAATTATGTGTGTGTTATCAACTTAGCCTCTCACCAGCATTCTCAAGGTACTGAAAAAATAATGCTACAGTATTAAATTTAGTGCTAGGTATTTTTTCTTTTATTTGTATTGCCAAAAGCATTTACAATGTTACCTCAGTACTTGTCATTAGTTGGCTCCAAAAGGCATGAAAAGTGGCAAAACAAGTGCTAAATTTTCCCCATAAAGGGAAAAGTTTAACCATCCCTCAGAGAGTCAAGTGGGGCTTCCAGCTGGGGAGAAACAAGCCAGCTCAGTCCAACTTAGCTGGACTCCTCCCTTCTTGACCCAATTTACTTTCTCCCTCCCCTCTCCATGCCATCCAAGCTTCCTGGGGTTGGGAGGAGGAGGGAGTGCTGCCTTTGGGATATGGCGTCAGTAACTATTGTCCTGTGTGCCATCTGAAGGTTGGGGCTGCCAGGAGTCCCGAATCCCTTGCCACTGTCTCTGCTGCTCCTGCTGTTGCTGCTCCTGCTGTTGCTGCTCCTGCAGGAACTGCCCACTACAGCATCTTGATCTGCAACCTGATAGACCTGCCCAACACAGCCTTAGCTGGGGAGAAGCTGCCTGTGGCTGAGGGCAATAGCAGCAATGGCGATGGCTGGGCGGTAGATCTGGCCAACCTCACCTCCCTACTGCTCAACCAAGATGATAATCAAGGGTCATGAGTGCTGAGCAACTGCCAAGTGCTGAAGCATTTTTTTTCTCCTCAAACTACACTTGTGATAAGTTTGAAGCAGATAAATGCTGAAGACCATTGTATGTATATTAACCTGTTGCTTGAGAAAGATTTTCACTTTTTTCTTACTTTACATTTTACTAAATCATAACGATCATAAAGAAAAACTCCTTGAAGTCAGCATTTATTTCCTTTTTTGTCTTTACATCCCCAGGACTAACACAACAATCTGTATACAGTAGTCTTAGTAGATGATTGTTGTATTTAACACAATTTTAAAAGCAATAATGAGGAGTTCTTTTTCCCTAACTTCAGTTCTTCCACTTACTATCCTCTATAATTTCAAGCCAGAGAAATGACCTCTCAGAATCAGGTATTTCACCTATAAGGAGAGGAAGATTGGGAAGAAACAATACTTTCAAAGACATTTTCCAGATCTATCATCTATTTCAGCTTATCATAACTTAATTTTCATTCCTTTCCTTTTATCTGCATTATATCTTAGGATTTTATATGACTTTGAAGTAAAAGTCTTGACTTTCATGTACAGCCTTGCCATTTGCCTTTCAGAAGCAAAAGCATATGTTTCATATAAGTCCTGCTTCAAATCTGTCCCTCTTAACCTCTTCCCTCCCTTTTCTGGGGGTATTTATTAGGTATTCTAAACATGGGATTAATAAAATACTTTTTCAGTCTGGTAAATACATGGCATAAATCTGGAGTTACTAATGTCAATTTTCTCCACCAGAAGAAATATAACTTTGCTGTTTCACTGAATTATATTGTCAGATTATCAAAAGAGATAGTTGTCTGCTATATTCAACAGATGCATTTCTATTCAGTTGAGGGAAGCTTTAGCTGCAAGTAGGAAATGAAATGATTGATGCATGAAATGATACAGATGCATTTTTAATGCAGTCTCATGATAAAGACAGTAAATCTACAATGTTATTTTAGGGATGCTTTATTTTATTAAACAAAGACACACAGGCTGGTGCGTCTACACATACAGACACTCATCCAAAGTAGGTGATCAATTGGACCTGTCAGTTTTGTAATTTTTTTCCCTTTGGAATCAAAGGTGACACCATCAATTCTGTCAGCTACTAGAGCCAAAAGCCATGAGACAGCAAGGCTAGAGGTGATTCCAATAGAGAAATAACTATAGAAGAATCTGTGTCACTTTTCTCAAGTAGTACTGACAGCTTTATGTTTAAAACCTCTGGAGAAGTGTGGTCTTATGGGGTTTGTATATTTTTTATTCCCTAAGTACATGAACTACATATTTAGTTCTGTTTTCTGAACACTACACTAACCTGTTCAGCTTCTTTTTCCTTATCACTAATATATAAGAAAAAGACAGTTCAGAGTGGCTGAAGATAAACTGGCCTTGAAACCAGGGTAACCCTCATTGGAGCCTTATTTTCTAGCACAGACTATCAGAACAAGTGACTTGGACCACATAGTACCTTAGACAATTCTGAAGATTACAGAGCAGTTGCTAATAAATGTTAGTAAAGGGAATTTCCTCCTAGCTTTTTGGCTGGATGGATTAAGAAAAAAAAAAAAGGATCCCCTCTCCATTAGATTATAAACTCCTTGAGGGCAGGGATTGTCTTATATTTTTGTACCCCCACTGCTTATGACAGTGTCTGGTATATAGTAGGGACTGAATAAATGTTTGTTAACTCTGATTTTTCAT
This sequence comes from Sminthopsis crassicaudata, assembly GCF_048593235.1. NCBI lineage: Eukaryota > Metazoa > Chordata > Mammalia > Dasyuromorphia > Dasyuridae > Sminthopsis > Sminthopsis crassicaudata. Next base: position 162,420,199 of record NC_133621.1, read on the forward strand.
GACAGCCTGGGTCCATAGAAAAAAATTATTGTTACATTAGCATGAATTGAACCAGCTGCTACAGTCTCAGTCCCAGATGTTAACAGTAATATGTAGAAGTTGAAGGGAAAACTATCTTGGATTGATATAGTTTCCTACAATTTGAACATAACATATACCTCTCCTCTCAAAAAAAAATGGAACAAACTTCCATTAGTTCAATCAAGTTCCTCAAATGAATTGGAAGCATTCAAGTAAAAGAGGTTAGATGTTCTATTGAGAAGTGATTCATTGGTAGGGTTGGAGAATATTCATCTGAGGCCACTTCCAACTCTAAGATACTCATTATCTTGGATTAATACACTGACAAGATAGTGTGTGATGGGGCAAAGAGAAACACATTCAAAATGATGCAGGATAATTTGAAAAACAACATTTCAGATGATATTAGAATTATCCAGGACAGCTTCATGGAGCTGAGACTTGAAGAAAGAGAAAAATGAAAAGGGATGCATTTTAGGTATGGGAAAAGGCTAACTTGAATGCTATGTAGGCAGCATATGGTATGCTAAGATCAGCTAATGTAACTTGGTTTGGCTAAACTGAAAGGGCAATATGATGGAGGAAGGAGGGAAGGGGAGTAATATGAAATCAGTAATACCATCTCCTACAGAGTAGCAACTGTGTGAGCAGAAAAGTAAGGTAGATTCAATTCAAAAGATATTTCAGAGGTAGAATCTTTTTGTACTTTGGAACTGATAGATTGTGGAGTTTGGAAGAATCTAAGATGAAGCCAAGATTTTGATTTTATGTACCTTGGAAGACAATGGTTCCATAAATAGATTAGAAAAGTTTTGTGGATGGGCAGGTTTAGGGTAGATGAGGTTTCATTTTAGACATGTTGGGTTTGAGGTTATAAGGGGACCCTTGGGGGAGATGAACAGCTGATGTTGAGAGATGAGGAATAGAATTCAGGAATAAGTTGGAAAGAGATGTATAAATTTGTGAGTACATAGAATTGGTAATTGAACTCATGAGAGTAGATAAGGTTGAGATATATCCACCTAAGTCACCAATGGTTTGAGGCCTATTCGTTACTCTCAATCTGGGTTAATTTACGCTGAGATGGATAAAACAGAGCTCATATAAGAGGCCAGGCACTACCATTTAGGAGAAACTAGAAAAATCTTCATGCAGAAGGTGGGATTTTAGCTAAGACTTTAAGAAAAGCAGGAAAGCTAGAAAATGAAGGTAAGTAGGCAAAGCATTCCAGGCATTTGAAATTTACCTGCAAAGCACTAGCAATTTTTTTTTTTTGCCTAGCAATTAATATTTATTTAAATCTTTCCATAAATTAAATCTTTTCTGTAAAAAAGCTAAAGTAAACTAAGTGATTTATGCTTACTTAGCTAACAATAGCTTATAAAGAAAATAAAGTATGTGCTTTTTGACTCAGTTATTGCTGACATTTTTATTACCATATCTATTACACACATATATTACTTTTCCAAATTGCCAGATTAGTACCCAAATTGAAGTCATGGTGCCTAAGAGAAAATAGTGATTGAAAGACATATTCCACATGCAGAGAAAAAGCAAACATCTCAAGCATATTCTGTCAAACAGCTGTAACAAACCTAATACATCAATACACTCTTTGAACTACCCTTAAATCAAATAGAGATTCTATTCAGTATGAGGCCCTAGCCTGACCTGTAAACTCTGGGAAGGCAAGTTCATTCTTTTATAGCAAATTATTCATAGTACATACCTCAAAGTCATGTAAACGGATCATTAGTGAGTCATTTAATCATGATAAAGTGGGGATGAAGCAGTGAAACTAGTGCTGGGCCTGGATTCAGAAAGACCTGAGTTCAAATGTGGTCTAAGACATTTACTACTTGTAAATGGACAAGTTATTTAACTCGGGAGAAGGAAATGGCAAAGTACTATACTATTTTTGTCAAGAAAAGCCAATAAAGGGTCACAAAGAGTGAGGCACGACTGTACAATAGTCAGAAAATAGTCTGCTTCTGAATTTGACACTGAATCTTCAAATCAAGTAAAATCATTTAGCATTTATTAAATACATACTATATGCCAGGCAATGTGCTAAGACTGAAGATATAAAGACAAAAACAATACCTGCTCTAAAGGAGCCTAATGGGGAAGATAACATACAATTATGTACAAATAAAATGCATATATTGGCTACACTGTAGATAATCTCAGAGGGAAAGGCTTTTTGTAGAACATGGAATTTTATTTTATTTTATTTTTTTAGATTTTAGCTGGCTTATTTAATTTTTCAGCCTTTTAAAAATAATGGCTTCTTATTTCCCCAAATACATGCCAAGATAGTTTTCAACATTCACCTTCACAAAACCTTGTACACCAATTTTTTCTTCCTCCCTCCCTTCTCTTCCCCTTCCTTATAACAGCAAGCAACCCACTATAGGCTAAATATATGCAATTAGAAAGTGAGATTTTAGGCTAAATTAAAAAAAGTCAAGGAAGTCAAGAGCCAGAGCTGAGAAGGGAAAGCATTTTGAGGATGGGGGATGTGAAATTATGCTGCTGTCATTTTTAAAAGGTGCAAACTAGGAAAAAAAAGATTATGATTGTTTCAAGCAAAAGGTAACTTGATATTGAGAATTGAAGGCTAGCCTCTAAATCAAAAAGTCCTGGGTTCAAGTTTATCCTCTGGAATATAATAGTTATGGGATCCTGGTCAAGTAAGTGTGTGTATGTTTATATGCATGTATGCATGCATGTTTAGATGCATGTTTATATACATATGGCATACATATATGTGCCCATATGTGTATGCATTGTGTATATATACGTGTACACACATATAGTTTAGCTTAAACTGTAAATTAACTTCTTATAAGTTAAACTATAACTTTAAAATTTTAATTATAACATTTGTTCTTGTTCTTTGGCCAGTGGCTGGTGAAGAAAGGGGAATACATGGAGGGGTAAAAGTGGAACTGTAGGAGTGGCTTAAATGGATTCCTTACTATTTTCAAGGAAATCAAATGGGAATCTTAGAATTGTTCAGGGGTTGTAAGAATTAGGTGAGTCTATTTTTTTTGGTGTCTACTCTTCAATTTTCTCTCTCTCTCTCTCTCTCTCTCTCTCTCTCTCTCTCTCTCTCTTTCTCTCTCTCCTTCGATCAAGAAATTTAAGTAATTCCCTATTTATTGTAGGATCATATACAAATTCCTTGGTTTAACATGTGGCCACATGTGGTTCCCATGTGCGTGCCCCATTATCACTATAGTCTAAGTTTGTGCCCAATCTCCCGACCAAGCATTTGTCTATTTGTGGGAGCATGTGTCTCATACTTACATGGGAGGAATATTTTGTAGCTATTGGCACTAGGGCAACTTAGTATCTAAGTTAAGTGCCTCAGTTCACTTAAGTTAAATTATCACCTTCTTTATTTACCCTGAAAATTTGACAAAAACAGTCCTCCTTACTCATTGTATACTAGTAGTATCACTCATAGTCCTAGAATGAAGCAGTGTCTTTTTTAAATAAAAAAATACAATAGAGATTTTAGCAACATTATTAAATATACATATACATCCTTTGGTTTGCTTTACAGATCTGATTGTGAGAGACCAAGATTTAGTTAAAATTAGAGAATCATCCTCAATATTTCAACCATCTCCCACATGCTGCAAGAATTAGCAAATCCTAAAGATGCTGACATCTCAGTCATACACTGAGGAGTCAGTGGGAATTTATCATAAAAATGAGGATCTTTATACTCCTACAGATAAAAAGCAAAGAAATGAAGTAAAATGAAGAAAGTACAGCTGAAGAAAAAGCAGCTGTCAAAATCCTTAGCAAAACAAAACAAAATAAAAGTAGATAACCCAAGAGGTTTTATGGTAAATAAGAGGCATTTTGTCAAACTGTGTGATATTTTCTCCTGGAATGGAATCAATAAATCCAAGAGGAAAGGAACTCTAGAATCATTATGGCTCTTATCTCAAAAAGATGATTTTTCAAAAATGTGATAAACTGATATAAAACTTCCTATGGGATACTCCTCCAACTAGCACTTGTACTTGTAGGTTAGAGTCCCAGAGGGTGGCTGCTGCCTTCAAGCTGAAGAGAAGTACTTTGGGTACCCATTCCTAAAATTATATTTCATTAGAGCTTGCTGACGTGCTTTGTTTCACAATAAACCAACAGGCACAATTAATTCACAGCAAAGCCATTTACTAAGATGCCCTATTAAAATGAATAGCTACAAAATATTCCTCTCACATAAGTCTGAGACACATTCTCCAAGAAATAGACACAATGTTTGGTGGGAAGATTGGTCACAAATTTAGACTATAGTGATAATGAGGCATATACATGGGAAGCATGTGATCAAGTATTAAACTTGAATTTGTATTTGATGCTATGGGAAATAGGGAATCACTTAAACTTCTTGAGGGGGAGGGGAAAGGAGGGAAAGGGAGAAGAAGAAAGAAAGGAGAGGGAGAGAAAGGGAGGGGGGAGAAGAATTGAAGAATAAAGATACCAAACAAGTAGACCCTCCTGATTCACACAACCCCCAAAAGTTCTATGATTCCCACTTGATATCCTCAAAAATAAATAACAACCCATTCATTTCAACCATTCCTATTATTCCATTTTTTACCCCTCCATGTATTACCCCTTTCTTCACCAGCCACTGGACAAGAAACAAAAACAAATGTGCATTCCATGGCTTATGGCCACATATAGGATCTATATGATCTTTTGGGATCAAAAATATATAATTCAATGACTAAAACAGAATTTCTAAAAAATAGAATTTCAGTAGCTCACACTTATAAATGAGAGACCTGGTTCAACTTAATATTGGTTAAGTAAAAAATTGAACTGCTTGGGGAGACAGATATTTTATAAAAGTTAATAATAGTGCAAGTGTCTCATTTAACTGCGATGATTATCTCAAAGAATGAATCTTGAGACTTCCATTCAGTCAATAGCTCCTTGAGAAAAATTATAATACTCAACAATCATTATTGCTAAGGTTAAGGTCCCTTCCAGGGCTAAGAATCTGTAATTCTATCATTTTTCTTTTTAAGGGGAGCAGACACATAGTATTTCCCTTAAAATCAATTTAAAAGATCAAAGCTTTAAAAATCCCTAGGCACCCTGAATGTTGCATAATTTTAGCAACTAATCTTGGTTCTAAGGAAGATGGAAAAAAATATCCTTCACTCCTTTCTTTGAGTAGATTTGAAGCTACAGGTGTGGATCATGAAATATACTGTCAGACTTGGTTGATCAGCCAATTAGTTTTATTTAATTGCATCCCGGACTGCTTTCCTTACTTCTTTTTTTGTTAATGCCTTATTATAGAAGAGCTCCCTCTTGGTGTAATGCAGGAAGAAGGATATATTTGGAAGTTAAAGTGGTATAAATATGAAAGATTATAAATTCAAAATATTTAAAGTAAATCACAAGTTATCAGATCCTGTTTGTAGATGCTGTTTTGGGAATAATTCTAAAACACATGTGTAATTTTGAATAACATGAGGTAGTTTTTGAACATTAGAAGCAACATATCCTTACTAATAACTTTTTGATCTTATCTAAGTCACTTCTGTGTTTTTCAGGCAATTTCCCTAGAACTTATTTATTTAGAGAAGGTATTGTTTGAATTGCTTGAGGAACTTCCACACTGGGAGTTCCCTATGTTCCTGAAATCACAGATCCTTCACAAATTTATATCTTGGGTCTGGATAGTATGTCACATTTCTTCTATTTTGCCTATGTGTGTGCATGTGTTGATAATGTAGTAGTATGAATTATTATGAATTATTATCGTGCATAATGTTTCTCAGGTAAATCAAACTTTTAATCTTAGGGATTGAGGGACAAGAATAGGGGAAATACTTTTCTTAGTATGCTGGTAGATATAAATCTTATAATCCTAAAACCAACCCAAGAAAAAACAATTCAGATGATATTACCAAAAAAAATGCCCTAGTTTTGATGCTAGCACTACTAGTTTGATATTCCTTGGTTAATCCCATGAGCTCAGTAGGTTCAGCTTTAGCACTGTCCTTGAGATTTTTCTTTATGTCCACCTCACACACCCCTAGAAATACAACTTCAGGGACCTATTAAAACTCTCTACTACTTAAAAGTATTCTTTCTGGCTATATGGCAAAATAACAAGAAAGTTCCAGGAATACTACTTGTAATAACAACAACAACAACGACAACAATAATAAAATAGCTAACATTTACATAATGCTTGAAGGTTTGTAAAGTGTTTTACAAATATTATCTGGCTTTATCCTTATAACCACCGAAAGGCAGGTACTATTACCATTCCAATTTTACAGATGAGGACAGAGGTCAAATGACTTGGCCAAGGGTTACACAGTTAGTGTCTGAAGCAAAAATGGAACTCAGCTCTTCCTGAGTCTAAGTCCCAAACTCTCCATACTCTTCCACCAAAGTACCAGCATCACAAAAACCCCTTCAGTGTCACTACCTGTGACACTTTTGAGAAAAAAAATTATAACCAGGTTCTGATTTTTGGGCATTTGTCTTGTCAACACTATGGTTGTTATTTCTCAAGAATGTGTACTAAGGTACTTGCAATCACCTTATAAAGTAGGCTCATATCACTCTAAATTACTTGATTTTGTTTTTTTCTTGACATAATACATTTTGATCTCAATGTCACTTTCCACCACAATAAAATCTCACACTTTTTATACTGTAGCCAGACCTCCACTGTAAGGAAAAGATAACTTTAGCTGTGGTATAATATTTTCCACTTCTAATTCTTATTTATTGTGATCAAAAGTTTGAAAAATGGCAACTAGAGGAGTGATGAAGATGAAAGAATAATCTTTGGAACAGTGAAAAAATGGCATGGGGTTATTTTTACTAGAATGGTTTGCTTTAGGACCTTGGGTAGGAGAATGAACCATTTGAATCAGGTTGATAAATGGTAGCTTCAAGCAGTTCCCCAAATTCTTGTCTAGTCATAGCCATGACATCTCCAATCTTCCATACAGTTACATGCCCCTGATATCAACATTATCTTTGGCATTTTCAATAAACAGTTATTTAATAACTTCTGTGTTATGATGAGAAGAGCAGCTTGTCTCTCAGTCAGGAAGACTGAAGTGTGAGGATGAGGCTGGGCTAATAGCTTATTTTCCCAATGACCCAGGCAACTGTCAAAGACCACTGAGTTGCAAAGCAGGTGCTATGCTGCTCTACCTTAGTAAAAGAAGTTTCCTTATTGGTAGAATCCTGGACCAAGGAAATCACAATTTTAAATTAAAAAAATTCTAAGGCACTAATTTTGCTGAGGTAGAGGAAAAGACTTTTGATATTCTCAAGATAATAGTCTCTGAAGCTGTAACATTGTTGGAAAGATTAATATGTAAAAAATCTAAGCATCAATATTCCATGCCAGGTAAGTACTAAATGAGATGTCACTCAATTGAGAGTCAAGAGGATTAGGTTCTAGGTTTGAATTATTGTCACCTAGGACCTTTGTTTTATTTCCCTGGGCATCAGTTTTAAAATTTTTAAAATGAGGAAGGAAATGTATAAAAGTCTAGAATATCCCTTCCAATTTAAAAAAAAATTCTATGCGTCTTTATAAGTGGTACATAGAATGAATATAGAGGAGAGAGGTTGTTGTGGGGCTCACGAGGTTGGAGAAAACTTCCTAAAAGAAGAAGGAAGGACTTTAGATGAATCTTCAAGAAAAGGAATGAAAAGAAAAATAAAAGGAGAAAGAGAACCTTCTTGGGAAAAGGGCAAAGACAAAAGCTTAGGGGCAGGAATTTAAAGGGCACATAAAGATGACAGTGATTCATTTGGCTGGAGAACAAGGTTTGTAGAGGTATATCTGGAAGCTTTCAAAAAGAAAAGAAAAGAAAAAGAAGCTAACAGCAATAAATAAATTGACTTCCTTATTATTTTTACTATTACTGTTTTCAACGCATTATAACAGATGCTAGAGACATAAGGATAAAATAATTAAGACAAGATCCTTGCCTTTAAGAAGCTTATGCCCTCATCAAGAGGCAACCGGGTAGTGCAATGGATAGAGAATCTGGTCTAGATTTAGAAGACATGAGTTCAAATCCAGACTTCGATACTCACTAGTTAGAGTGATCCTGAGCAAGTCACTTAATCTTGTTCACCTCTGTTTCCTCATTTGTAAAATGAGCTGGAGAAGGAAATAGCGAAACATTCTAGCATCTTTGCCAAGAAAACCCAAATGGGGACACAAAGGGTCAGGGTCAGCTATGACTGAACAACACTACCTTTTCTTTTTTTTTTTTTATTATATATATATATATATATATACATATATATATATATATATATATATATTTTATAATATTATCCCTTGTATTCATTTTTTCCAAATTACCCCCCCTCCCTCTATTCCCTCCCCCCGACGACAGGCAATACCATACATTTTACATGCAACACTACCTTTTCTAGTAGAGGAAATAAGAAAAGTATACAGATCCAATGTAATGTAATCTAGCAATTTAGTAACTAGAAAACAGCATATCCCAGGATCTTCCCAGATGCTCTTCTTTTCTCTGTCTAAACTTTCTCCCTTAGTCATTGTTTCTGCTTCCAAATGCTCCATTATGGTTCTTAAATTTTGATGTCCAGCTTTAATCTGTACTCTGAATAACAGCCTAACATCCCCAAATGCCTGCTCCTGCTTATCCAATCAGAAACATAAACCCAACATGATCAAAGCAATTTCTTCCCTTAAGCTTAACTCCCAGCAGATTTAGTACTTGACTCATAGATTTCTTTTTTACAATGAATTTTGCCTCCATTAAATACTCTATTTCAATGCTAGAGGTTGCTCAACTTCTATGCTCTGTCTCAACTTAACTTCAATCATACATAAGTATGGCCATACCCTAGACAGGTTTTATCCACTCCCCACTTCTACTCAAGTGATTTTTCTTCAAATGTCAGAATTCATGATTATTGCTCTGTATATGGTAGTGGACTTAATAAGTGCTGGTTCAGTTGAATTTGTCAAATAGAAATGTAGGAAAAATTTTCAATGGGAAGTAAAATATGAGGAAACTGTTCTAAGTATGGGATTTGTCAGTGTGCAAAGTTACAGCAAATGAAAAGAGCCAGGCAAGATTAGGAAAGTAATATGCAAATTAGGTCGGAAAAGTAGGTTGGAGCTAGAATTGGAGGACCTTGAAAAACTAGCTTAAAACCTTTATATTCTATTCAGTAAGCAATGAGAATTTCAAAAAAAAAAAAAAAAAGCTAAAGGTTTTTGAGCTGGGAGACATAATTGGATTTATACATTATGAAAATTGCTCTGGCAGTGGTGTGAAGGATAAATCAAAAGGGAAAACACTGAAATCAGGGAGACAAGTAATTTTTCACTATTTTCTGAAATAGCCCTTTCACCATCACTATAGCGGTGCTTCCTGGAAGATCCTAAATTCCTTCTTTAGAGACCTGGAGATGTGAAGACCACATCATTGGTATTTCATTTTGTGTCACTGATTACTTTAAAAATTTTTCTATATATGTATACATGTATGTATATATATATATATATATATATATATATATATATATATATTTGTTCATCAAAAAATTCAAACAAATCAATCTGTACCAACAGAACATTAATATATGAAGACTGCAGAATTTCCTAGAATTACTAAATCCATAAAAGAGAATTTATCTCTTCTGCTACTTGTCAGTTTCTTAGAAATACACTAATTAGAAATACACTAATTAGTGTATTTCTAAGGACTAGTTTGCCAATAGATTCATTCTTCTTTATCTTTCTTAGCTTTTTAATTCAATGAAGTTGAAATTAGTGAAAGTCTTTCTCAGAGCAAAGAAATTAACAGAGTGTACCAAGAAGACAACCTTTGAAGATGACAGTTATACCAACATTATTATGGACATGAAGCACTGATTATAAGCCACGATGACACAAACCTTCACACTTTACATTTTCTTCACATAACAAAAGTGTGAAGATGATAAAATGAAAGATTATTTCCATTTCACAGATGAGAAAACTGATTATCAGAGACCCTAATGATTTGCCAATAGTCACATAGAGAACCATACATAACAGAGGAACTTGGTCTCCTAGGTCTGTAAAATTTAGAGTCAAATTAAAATCTTAAACATTCTATAGTTTTCATTTTACAAGAGAAAGAAATGAAGGTTTGGAGCAGTAAAAAGTTAACTAAAACCCTGGTTTTCTGGTTCCAAGTCCATTTGTCTTTCCATATGTCACACTGCCTTAGCACAGTGCATGGCACATAAGAATTTCCATTGCATCTATTATTTCCTTTTCTTCCCTTCCTCCTCTCTTTTATTATAAAATACAAAATTACTAATTTATATGTAAATGCATTATAGTACCTTGTATAGAAACATCCCTTTCCCCTCTATTACCAGGCTTAGTTACTTGCAAAACGCTTTCCACTGGGAGTAGAAATGTGTGCTCTAATTAAAACTGGCTCTGGGAACACATTGTATGATTTATAAATATAATATCAACAGGAAAGCTGCACCAGCAACCCCCCACATACAGTGAACTATTCGAAAACAATTTCTGGCACAACAAGCCTGTGGAGTAGATGAACCACATTTGCTTTTGGAAGCTGCTTAAATGTTCACTTCTCTTCCATTCCTGACACAATTAAAAAAAGGATTTGTCTTCATGTTGAACTGGTTATTCAAATATTAGTGGTATCCAGTTGCACAGAAATATTAAAAATATTCCTTACGGTATTTAAGTTAATTTCACTTAGAAATATGCACAAAGTGCCAAATTGTAAATGCTATTAAAAAACTTATATCAATAGTGTGAGGCTCTGGGCTAGGATCATGAAAGAATTCTAAGGTATTCGGCTTGGCTCCTCTCTGACACATTGGAATGGCACATCAGTTATTATTTAGCAAGTTTTTCATAAACAGAGTCACAAATTCCTAGAATTGAAAGGGGCCTTGGAGAAGGTCCCATCAGATCAATATCTCAACAGCAGGCTATTGTGGAATAGTGAAATCAGGAGCTAAGAAATTATCATTTGTACAGTCAAAGACAAATCACTTAGCTAATCTCTTAAGAATTACTGCAAGATACTTATGATCATGGTTTTGTATTTCATTTTTCACCTAGCTGTATTCAGTTCTTACCCTGATTTTCAACATTTATAATAATTTTCTTTTTTTTTATTCATTTTTCCAAATTATCCCCTCCCTCCCTCCACTCCCTCCCCCCGATGGCAGGTAATCCCATACATTTTACATGTGTTACAATATAACCTAGATACAATATATGTGTATAAATACCATTTTCTTGTTGCACATTAATTATTAGATTCCGAAGGTATAAGTAACCTGGGTAGATAGACAGCAATGCTAACAATTTACATTCGCTTCCCAGTGTTCCTTCTCTGGGTATAGTTATTTCTGTCCATCATTGATCAACTGGAAGTGAGTTGGATCTTCTTTATGTTGAACATTTCCACTTCCATCAGAATACATCCTCATACAGTATTGTTATTGAAGTGTATAGTGATCTTCTGGTTCTGCTCATTTCACTCAGCAACAGTTGATGTAAGTCTCTCCAAGCCTCTCTGTATTCCTCCTGCTGGTCATTTCTTACAGAGCAATAATATTCCATAACCTTCATATACCACAATTTACCCAACCATTCTCCAATTGATGGACATCCATTCAACTTCCAGTTTCTAGCTACAACAAAAAGAGCTGCCACAAACATTTTGGCACATACAGGTCCCTTTCCGCTCTTTAGTATTTCTTTGGGATATAAGCCCAATAGCAGCACTGCCGGATCAAAGGGTATGCAGTTTGACAACTTTTTGGGCATAGTTCCAAATTGCTCTCCAGAATGGCTGGATTCTTTCACAACTCCACCAACAATGTATCAGTGTCCCAGTTTTCCCACATCCCCTCCAACATTCATCATTATTTGTTCCTGTCATCTTAGCCAATCTGACAGGTGTGTAGTGGTATCTCAGAGTTGTCTTAATTTGCATTTCTCTGATCAGTAGTGATTTGGAACACTCTTTCATATGAGTGGATATAGTTTCAATTTCATCATCTGAGAATTGTCTGTTTATATCCCTTGACCATTTATCAATTGGAGAATGGTTTGGTTTCCTATAAATCAGGGTCAGTTCTCTATATATTTTGGAAATGAGACCTTTGTCAGAACCTTTACTTTTAAAAATATTTTCCCAATTTGTTACTTCCCTTCTAATCTTGTTTGCATTAGTATTGTTTGTACAGAAACTTTTTAGTTTGATGTAATCAAAATCTTCTATTTTGTGATCAATAATGATGTCTAGTTCTCCTCTGGTCATAAATTCCTTCCTCCTCCACAGGTCTGAGAGGTAGACTATTCTCTGTTCCTCTAATCTATTTATGATCTCATTCTTTATGCCTAAATCATGGACCCATTTTGATCTTATCTTGGTATATGGTGTTAAGTGTGGAACCATATCTAATTTCTGCCATACTAATTTCCAGTTTTCCCAACAGTTTTTTCCGAATAATGAATTTTTATCCCTAATGTTGGTATCTTTGGGTTTGTCAAAGACTAGATTGCTATAGATGTACCCTTTTTTGTCCTTTGTATCTAATCTGTTCAACTGATCTACCGTTCTATTTCTTAGCCAATACCAAATGGTTTTGGTGACTGCTGCTATATAATATAGCTTTAGATCACGTACACTTAGACCCCTTCCTCTGACTTTTTTTTCATTAGTCCCCTTGCAATTCTCGACCTTTTATTCTTCCATATGAATTTTGTTGTTATTTTTTCTACGTCATTAAAATAGTTTCTTGGGAGTCTGATTGGTATAGCACTAAATAAATAGATTAGTTTGGGGAGTATTGTCATCTTTATTATATTCGCTCGGCCTATCCAAGAGCACTGAATGTCTTTCCAATTATTTAAATCTGATTTTATTTTTGTGGCAAGTGTTTTGTAATTTTTCTCATATAATTCCTGACTATTCTTTGGTAGATGGATTCCCAAATACTTTATACTCTCAACATTTGTTTGGAATGGAATTTCTCTTTGTATCTCTTGCTGTTGCATTTTGTTGGTGATATATAAGAATGCTGAGGATTTATGTGGATTTATATAATAATTTTCTAGATAAAGCTTGTTATTTATAGCAAAAGACCAAAATCTTTTCCCCTAAAATATAATCAGTTGTTTAAAAAGAAAGTAATATTTTGATCAAAAGCATCTTTTTTGACATTCAGGTACATCTCAAAATTTAGGATATAATATCCCCAGAAATTGACATATGAAATTAATCCATCACATTTTCTCTAAATATATCAGAACCAGAATGTTCTGTAGTTGGGCCAAAGAGTGCTGGGCTTAGATTGAACATGCTCAGGTTTAAATCTCTTTCTCATTAGCTCTTTGTTGGTGGGCCAAATACCTCAGTGTCTTGATCTGTAACATATTTGGGGGGTGGGTATATCATTAAGGATTCTTGACCTCTTTTTGTGTTATAGACTACTTGGCAGTCTGGAAAAACTTATGGAATCTTTTTCAGAATAATATTTTTAAATGCATAAAATTAGAAAGGAAACCATTTACATTGAAATATATTTATAATATTTTAAAAATATGATTTCTAAGTCACTTTCAGTTCTAACAGTATATGATTCATAAAATACATGTGCATGCAGAGACACACACACACACACACACACGTATACTACCACCACCACTAATCACAACCAAGAATAACAACTAGTTGATGCAGTGGATAGAGCACTAAATTAAGATTCTGGAAGATTTGAGTTCAGTGGTTAGCTATGTGACTGGACAAGCTACTTAAGCCTCTGTTTGCCTCAGTTTCCTTATCTGTAAAACAGAGATGATAATAGCATGCCTATCTTCTAGAGTTATTTTTAGGATAAAATGAAATAATATATGTAAAGCCCTTAAATATTATAAAATGCTAGCTATCATTAATAAGAACAAATCTTTTCATTTTTAAGCCTTGTTTTACAGTAGTACCAAGAACAGGATTTCAAATCTCACCTATATGAAATGATGCCAGTAACTTTCCCTTTCTAGGAAGCAGGTATCTCATTTTCAAAATGAGGGGATTGCTGGAGTACGTGGTTTTGGAGTTAGAAGGAACTTCCTTCTAACTCCAAGCCTATGAACTGAGTATCCTAAATGAGTTAATGACAATAATGGGATACTGTTAACAAAAATTAGAAAACTGAAAAAATAGAATCATAAAAATAAAAAAAAAACAACACTTAAAATAGAATTAACAACCTCTGGGTTTTCAGCAACACAGATAACAGCCTCTGTAACTTAAACCACTTAATAGCAATTTTAAAAGGTAATTGGGGGGTTATGTTTCTCATATTAGTTCTGAGTTTTAGCAACTAAGAGATGGCGTCTTGGAAACTAAAACCTCCCAGACATAAATATTGTGACATACAGTCCTACAGCATGAAATTTAAATTCACCACAATGATTTGGAAACCTGGATCTTCCTAATGCCTTCCACAAAAGAAGCCATCTGCCCCAGAGCCAGGCCGAGTTAGTAGGGAACTGAGATCAGGCTTGAAAGAAAGTAAGAAACACTATTAAAGCTGACAAGAAAAGAGACTATCTACCCAGAGCATTGTCTCTATGCCTTCTAAGTGGCATGATAAATATGAACATTAGGGCTGTTACTTTCAGTAATTTCTATACCAGTAATTCATAGCAATTACAGGAGCATAGTAGAAAAAAGATTATAAGGAGGAAGTGGATCGCTTGACCTTTTTAAGTGACCAAAAAGTTTGCATTAAAATGTTTTAAATTTATTTTTATTACATACTAATGCATTTTTATTTGATTACATTCTAACACACTTAATAATTAGATCTGGGCTGAAAAACTGAAGTGAAAGAGAAATCTTTTGAGGATGTGCTTTTAATTAATAATGATGATAATGATAATAGGTAGCATTTTATGTTTTAGGACTTGCAAAGTAAAGTGCTTTGCAAATATTAGCTCATTTGTTCCTCACAATAACCTGGGAGACAGGTGTTTCTATTATCCCCATTTTGCAGGTGAGTGAATTGAGACAAATTAAATGATGTGTCTGAGGTTGAATTCGTACTCAGGTTTTCCTTACTTCAGGATTCAGTACTCTGGGTATCTAGCTGTACATATGTATTACATATATACATTACATATATGAAGAAATTCATTATCTAGCATAATAATATTTAGTGTAATAACTATGAATTATATATAAATAGATACTTGGTTGAAATATAATAAAAATAATAGATAGCATTTAAAGTTTGCAACATGCTTTGCACATATCTCATTTGTTGTGATGAGGAACAAATCACAACCTCGTACTTGTAAAGTAGATACTATTATTCTCCTCATTTAATAGATGAGGAAACTGAGACAAACAAGGTTAAGTGACTTGCCCACGATCACACAGCTAGTAAGTGTTTGAGGTCAGATCTGAATTTAGACTTTTCTGACTCTAAAAGATAGTCTATCTTAAGAAATTTAAACACTACTCTTCTCCCATGTGATTTATACTAGTAATTTGCCTGGCAAAAAAATTTCATAGAATGATCAAAGATAAAATTTCAGCTCAAACCACATTTGAATGATCATGAAGTCTTAATAGTTGAGGTTTTACAAATAATGATGAATGTTGGAGGGGCTGTGGGAAAACTGGGACACTGATGCATTGTTGGTGGAGTTGTGAAAGAATCCAACCATTCTGGAGAGCAATTTGGAACTATGCCCAAAAAGTTATCAAACGGTGCATACCCTTTGATCCAGCAGTGCTACTACTGGGCTTATATCCCAAGGAAATACTAAAAAAGGGAAAGGGACCTGTATGTGCCAAAATGTTTGTGGCAGCCCTTTTCATAGTGGCTAGAAACTGGAAAATGAATGGATGTCCATCAATTGGAGAATGGTTGGGTAAATTATGGTATATGAATGTTATGGAATATTATTGTTCTGCAAGAAATAACCAACAGGAGGAATACAGAGAGGCTTGGAGAGACTTACATCAACTGATGCTGAGTGAAATGAGCAGAACTAGGGGATCATTATACACTTCAACAATAATACTGTATGAGGATGTATTCTGATGGAAGTGGATATCTTTAACATAGAGAAGAGCTAATCCAATTCCAATTGATCAATGATGGACAGAATCAGATACACCCAGAAAAGGAAATGAGTGTAAACTGTGAGCATTGATTTTTTGTTTTGTTTTGTTTTGTTTTGTTTTGTTTTGTTTTGTTTTGTTTTTCTTCCCAGATTATTTTTACTTTCCGAATACAATCCTTCCTTTGTAACAACAACAACAACAAAATTCAGTTCTGCACATATATATATATGTATATGTATATACATATATATATATATATATATACTTTTATATACATACATATATAGTACCTAGGATATACTATAAGATATTTAATATGTATGGGAATGCCTGCCATCTAGGGGAGGGGGTGGAGGGAAGGAGGGGAAAAATTCAGAACGGAAGGGAGTACAAGGGATAATGTTGTAAAAAAAAATTAAAAATTACCTATGCATACATAGTGTCAAAGAAAATGTTATAATTATAAAAATTAATTAAAAAAAGAAAAAAAAAGTTGAGGTTTTACTCAATAGGTAAATAAGAAAAAATATACCCCATAATGGAGGACTTAAATTGAGAGGGATATGGTTGCTGTGGGAATTGTGTACCATAGAAAAAATTAGGAAAAATGGAGAATCAAGAAGCAAGATGGTGTGCTGGAAAATGGGAATAGGTAATTTTGGAGTCAGGGGTTCTGGATTCAACAATTCTGTGACCATGTCAAAGACATTCAAAATGCCCAAGTCTTTTTTGCCTAGTTAATTTCATATTCTAGAGCCTTATTTTTTGTTTTTATTTTTTCCCCACTGTCTTACCCAAAAGATGTCTTATACAAAGTTTCAATTATCTGTATCAGGGATTTAAAATTTTTTGAATCATTGTTCCTTTGACAATCTGGGAAGGTCTTTGCCCCTCTTCTGAAAAGAATGCTTTTAAAATTATAATTTAATAAAATGCTAAATTTCAAATAGAGGTTAATGAAAATAAAGCTATAATTTCTACATGGTCAACTTTTTGCTTGTTTTTACTACAGCAAGAATTAAAAGATCATAAATTCAGAGCTGGAAAGGACTTGAGAGGCTGTGGAGTACAATCTTTACATTTTGTGTCTCATAACCACAAAATATATGTGTCAAAATTTGAACTTGTCTTCTAGATTCTAAGACAGCAGTCTACCAAGTCTCCCATAAAATGTTTCTTGTTGTCTTTGACAAATAATAAACCCAATTCTAGCAATTCCTTTATTTGCCTTTTCTATGAGAATCTTATAGTCAGGAATGAGCTATTCTAATTCTCAAATAAAATATCTATTTTCATAAAGATTTAACCATAGCACCAAATGACAAAAACTTCATTTTAATTTTAAATGTCACTACCCTCCCAATTTATTCATTCCCACTCAAGTGTTTTTCCCCTCAAATACTTTAATACAAAGACATAAAGCATGTCCTTAAATGCTAATGAGAAATGGGGAAAATGCTGTACTAAGCAGTTATTTTCACATACATCCTCCCAAGTTAAATTGCAAACATCTGTATGGAAAAAAGTACATTGATAAAAGTAAATAAACCTTAACATTAATTCTTCTAAAATTCTGTAGAAATTCGGAAGCTGAAAAATTCATACACCTAAATTGATCATTGGAAACTATACAAAACTCTGTTATAGACATTTGCAGAACACCATGCTCAACATTTCCCTTTGAGAACATAATGAGAAAGTTTTTTTTTCCTATTCTTATCTCCCATAATATCACTAGGATGCTCCAATTGACCAAGATGCAATATTTATTGGAAAGCTTTTGTAGGCTATAGATCTCACTTTCAAATGAGAATTTTAAAATCTGATCTTTTTTCTAGATATGTCATCTTGTACTTGAATTCTCAGCTCTTTCTTTCATTCTTCTACCTCTTCCTACAGCCTGATAATTTCCAATCTAACTATAAAGCAAAAGTATGTAATGAAAAGGCTTTTTTTTGACTCTTGTTAGTACTTCCCCAAGATAGGTATGAGTTCTCCATTTAGAGAGTTAACCTCAGGGAAGAAAAAATGGAAAAGGTACATTACAATGCCATAATAGTCACATGTGGTCCATTCTTCCCCACAGTCTTAAAAACAAACACAATAGGATATTCTTTCTAAAATAAGACAAATTAGTATTTCTATAAAAGCCTTAAATGCTATGAAGTATATATAAATGCGTCCTTGATGAAACCTCTCTGCAAAAGCTGGTTGGTGAAAGTGTCAGAGCACTTCTAAAGTTTATTACTATAAAAACAATATTCAATGTTGTACTTACAGCTGCATAACCAAGTATAAATGGTTTGGGCTTTCATAAATATCTTCCAGAGCAACGATATTTTCATGTTTAATTCTAAAAATTGAAAAAGAGAGAAAAAATTAAAGCAACTTGTCATTAAATTTTAAATGAACAAAATTCCATATTAAAGAAAAAACCACAATTCTACTACTAGCAGCTAATAGTACCTTTCTTATACTTTTATATCTCCTAGCTTTGCCATTTAAAACTTATGTGACCTCAAGTATCTCTTTAATCTCTCTGGGTCTCAATTTCCTCATCTGTAAAATGGAGAGTAACCCTACATAGTTTTTACAACTCCTTGAATCTATTGATTGTATGAAATAGATCAAATTGTGTATATATGTGTATATATATATATATCTTTATTTGTATGTGTACATAAATGTATGTGTGTGTATACACACACACACACACACATATATATGAGCAATCTTAAATGTATTTTTTCCCTCAGAATTCTATTAATTTATTTCAATAATCCCAGTCATATTTAGATATTGGGAATGGGAAAAGCGGGGTGGGGGATAAGGAGAGACATAGAAGAGGGAAAGACATCATAAATCTAAGTCCATGTACCAAAACCATCACATGAAGCAGAAAACAAACTATATCCTATTAGGTGCCAAATAAGGAAAAAGAGACCTACACATTGATGAGCATTGGCTGCCCTTGATGGGTCACTATTGTGACCCCTCATTGCTATCAAGTATCTGCTTAGGCTCCTATATACTTGTTATTATGCCAGGATGCAGGACAGAAAAAAAAATCTAAAAGGGCTTACAGACTAAGAAGAATCCCCTCCTAAATGCCATTTGAGCTCAGAACCTTGAGATTTCCAGAAAAGAAACATTTCATTAGCCAATGTGCTAATTAATTGTTCACAGAAAATCCTCTCTCTTGAGGTTTTACTGCTCCACAGTTTCAGACTATTCAGCTGATGTAGCATCTTCACTAAAGGCTGCTGATGCTTAACAGCAAGAACACTACATTGTTTAATTAGGGGAAATGGAGGAAGTTTTTCTAAATTCTCTTCTTTCTTCCCTCTAGAATCACCTAGTCTAATCAATTATGCTACATCCAAGTAGATCCCAAAAGAATTAAGATGAAATAAATGTTGTTACTAGTTTTCCTAGTTAATACAATTTGCTGATAAATTGAAACAGAGGGAATTATATTAAATTCACATTTCACCTGTGTCTACTAGAAAATGCCAATTTTATTTATCATCAAATTGACTTTAAAATGTTTACTGTGAGACACCAGAGGAAGAATTATATTAGTAATATCAGAAAAATGTTATATTGATCTAACAAAATGAGTCAGTGAGTAAGCCAGGAAATATCAGTTAATTTGGGACTGCCCACATTCCAAACAGTCGTGGAAGGTGAAAAGGAATACCTGCATGATTTCCTGAGCCAGGGAATTGTATTTCTAGTAATAGAACATATTAAGTAGATCTTTTTTGTTTGTTTGTTTGTCTGTCTTGATTTTAAACAACCTGCATCATACTATTGGCTCATACTGAGCCTGTGGTAAATTAAAGCCCCAAGCACTTTTTACCTGATGCTAAATCAGAATTCTCTATTATGTACTGTACTTGAACAAGTGAGAATTTTAATCTATATGTAACACTTTATTTTTATTCCTGTTATGGTTTAGCTTGTTCAGTAGTGCCTAATGGGCTGGGATTTTAAGTATATCGGGAGCATTTCAGATCATGATTATATCCTCAGTTTTATTCATTATCCCAGTCTCACATCACCTGCAAATTTATGTAACTACCTCCTAGATTTTATCCAAGTGGTTGAAAACAAAGATTAACAGAAATATAGACAAAGTAAATGGTATTCTACTAAAGGCATTCATGCCAGTTCATGCCTAACAATTATTCAAATGATTGAATGAGCCAGCTGCAAATTCACCAGATTGACAAGTGTTACTTTGCCAGAGTCAGTGGGGAGAAAAAGGGAGTCCAGAATCTCTGTTTCCCCACCAAATTAAGGTCAAATTATTTAAGATGCTATAGAAGGTATTCCACAATCTGGCTCCAATTTACCTCTCCACCTTTATCTGATACAATTCCATACCTTATCACTCATATTCCAGAGAAACTAGACTAGTTGTCCGTCAAAGAGCCCTGTCCTATCTTAACATCCTAATTTTTCTTGTGCCTGGAATCTATTCTCTCTGTCTTTGATTATTGGAATCTTGGCTACACTATACGGCCCAGATCAAAAGCTACTTAGCTACTTCCCTGGATATTCCCTATTTCATCCATTAGAAGCCACCTCCTTCACTCTCATCTGATCTCATAGCAATTTGCACTGCTCTTATACATTTACCATATCTTATTTGCATTATTTTTTGTGCCCACGCCTTTCTCTTTCTACTTAATTGTAAGCTTCTTAAGGCAAGAATTGTGTCCTTGTTTTTGTAGCAAATATAGCAGGGTATCTTAGAGGCAAATCTAATTGGCTTGCAATAGCTGATTGCTAGATTTTTATTATGAATATTTCCACTTCAGAAATCAGCAAACACTATAAATTAGGACTTGTGTTATAGTCTTTTTTATTTCTAGACTGAAAGTGATGGAGAGCCTGTTAATAATGCCTATTAAACTTTAAAGTGTGTTGTGCAGATATTATTTTGAGAGTCAGTTATTAAATGTTCACAGCACATCCCTGACTATTTACAAGGATACTGGAATAAACTATTTCCTTCTCCACTGGATTAAAGCAAACAGAGATTATGTGAGTTATCTGGGGTCACAGACTGAGTAAATATCTGAGGCTGGATTTGAACTCAGATTTTCCCGATTCCAGGCCTGGTGCTCTATTCACTGAACTACCAAGCTATCCCATGTTGATGTTTTACTTTGTCTTAAAAGTCAAGGTATTCGAACCATTCTGGAAAGCAATTTGAAACTATGCTCAAAGAGCTATCAAACTGTACATACCCTTTGATCCAGTAGTGTTTCTATTGGTCTTGTATCCCAAAGAGATCTTAAAGGAGGGAAAGAGACCCATATGTGCATAAATTTTTGTGACAGCCCTTTTTGTAGTGGCAAGAAATTGAATGGATACCCATCAGTTGCAGAATGCATTAATAACTTATGGTATATGAATGTAATGTAGTATTATTGTTCTGTAAGAAACGACCAACAGGATGATTTTAGAGAGGCCTGAAGAGACTTATATGAACTGATGCTAAGTGAAATGAGCAGAACCAGGAGATCATTGTACCCAACAACTTGATTATACAATGATTAACTCTGATGGACGTGGCTCTTTTCAATAATGAGATGATTCAGGCCAGTTCCAATGTTTAGTGATGAAGAGAGCCATCCACACCCAGAGAGAGGACTGTGGGAACTGAGTGTGGACCACAATATAGCATTTTCACTCTTTTTGTTGTTTGCTTGCATTTTATTTCCTTTATCATTTTTTTCCGGTTTGATTTTATTTTTCTTGTGCAGCAAGATAATTGTATAAATGCATACATATATTGCATTTGACACATATGGGATTACTTGCTATCTAGAGGAGGGGGAAGGAAGAGAGGAATTAGAACACAAGATTTTGCAATGGTTAATGTTGAAAACTTATCCATGCCTATCTTTTGAAAATTAAAAAGCATTAATAAAAATAAACAAATAAATAAACACCAAAAATAGTCAGCATAGGAGGAAATGCAATGGGCTAATGAGAAGGTCATTTTTTGATGGATTGCTTTAGCACATGGATGCTTTCATGCTCAACTACTGAAGGAATATTTGAAATTGCTACAAGAAAGATTTCATGGGCATAGATCTTTCAGTGGACAACTTGTGAAACAAAGAGGAATAGGATGTTAGATATGTACAAACAGCAAAGATCTGGACACTTGTACTGCAACAACCCTATGGATCAAACCAATTATGGACTGCCAGAAAGCAGGCATCCCCCAGGTTCTCCAAGTCTTACTAATTGATAAGACCTAACTACTTATTGGCCCTGACACTTGCCCTGCTGCTCTCTCTACTTTTAGGACTTCCAACTCTGCATCAGCCCTGCAATTCATCTTTTTTATATGTTGTCTCCCTAATTAGGGTGTCAGCACCTAGAAGGCAGGGACCATCTCCCTTTTTTCAAGGCACATACTAAGTTCTCAAACAATATTTCTTCTTTCATTTAAGCCACACACTTTCCTTCTAAAAGAACATTTCCAAGTGAAGCAAAAATCTGACAACTGTAAAAGTGCCACCAAAGGGACTGTCACCATATCACTAAGGGCACCTTTACAAGACAGAAAATGGCATTTAATTTTCATTTCATTTGGTAAAGTTCCCAGGCCCAGTAGGCATAAAAAAGCATTAGCCACTGCCTGTGCGTTCAGCATATGTTTATAAGGACAAATACAGAATTTTGAATGTAGAAAAGTGTTTACTAAATGTTTGTTAAGCTTGTAAAATTAAAATCACCTTCAACTTTTACCCTGGAACTGCGTGAGCAAAAGGGAGGGAGCTAAAAAGCCTAAAGACAAAAAGCAGATTGTTTGGTTGCAGAGAACTCTCTGCATGGTCCCTGACTCAGCCAAAAGGAGATACCCTCTGCCAGGGCCAGGGATCCATTTGAAAATGACATCATTAAGAAAAAAAGTCATCACCAAAAGCACAGCCCAGCACCATGCCAAAGGCTATTGAATTGATAATAGTGTCATAGCATCTCAGACAGTTTAATTCTGGATGTTTTATTGAGAGGATGCATCCTCTCTCCCCCAGCCCAGTCCTTCTCACAGTGCCAAGATCTAGGCTGTATTGTTCAGTCTAATCAGTGAGTCTCTGGATTCTCTCAACTCTGACACTCTGCAGCCCATCAAAAAAGATGGGATATGGCAAAATCTATAAGTTGCTCAGAGTGCAAAAGATAGCCCTTTTCTTTATTCCACAGAGGTGAACACCTATCATTGGTTTCTTTTCAAGCTGAGAGTAGAATGTATGAGATTAAGGAGGGGAATGCAGTTTAATCAGGAAGGAGCAGATCAGGACAAGGTGCTTGGAAGGGAGGGGTAGCTGGAGCAGCAGATGGTGGCTAAGAAGAGACAAGGGCAGTCCTGATCCTGTTGACAGGGTCACAGAGAGGAGAGGTTTTTCTACCTTCCATCTGCTGCCCAGATGTTTGGGGAGAACTTCCCAGGCCCTTCTCCAGGGTCATGTTCCCTAGTTTGAAAAACACAACCCTGAGGATAAAGATACAGAAGAGGTAAGAGATCAAGGCTAGAGTCCTCAGTGCCATTACCATTAAATGCTTTTTCGTCATGGGGAAACATCTTATTTGTCAAAATAAGCATCCTACCCAGTAACACAGTGAACTATTTAAGAAAAGCTCCAGAATTTTGGCAAACAATTTCTCTTGTCTAGGTAAAATGTTATATTCTCCTGGGATTTTACACACTATCAAATTAATTCCCCCCTCTCTTAAAAATAGATTATAATATTTAAAATATGGGATTCTGGTCATATAAGGGAATAAAGATACTAAGAAAAACCTGGGGTCAAAAACAGGGAGAAGAGATGTGGCACTCATACAGGCTAATTTATTTAGTTGACTTGATCACTGATCATTGGGGTTGATGTGAAGAATAATAGGGGGGGTCTATGCTTTCCTCACTTTTATCTAACCTGAAAGGAATGGAGTCAAAATCATCCCACACAAAACTCTTTCCTTTAGTCCCTTCAAATTCACTCTTCACTTAGGTCAAAAAGGACATTTAGCTCTCAGGACCAGAGATCAGACCTTTAGGGACACCATGGCTCCAATGAGATACTTTTTCTAGGGGAAATCAAGTGATTTAAAAAGTTTTAGTATTATATTTGGGAAAATTGACTGGTCAGCCCTGACCATATGTGTAGGACATTATATTCATGTGACACTATCATCCTCCAAAATCTAGTCTTCATTAATACCATATTCCTATATTTTTTCCTTTCTTTTACTTCAGTCTTAACCTATGTTCCAATACAACCATATACAATTAGCTACTGCCCTGAATCTTTTGCTCCCCTGATCCTCTCACCAGCCCCAATTCCAAACTAATCCTACAATCCACCTTCTTCTTTTCTATTCATGCTAAATGTTAATGCCAAAAATCAAGCAACCAGGACAACTGTATTTACTACAGATTTATGTTTTCTAATCTCACCAAGGTACTTACTGCTGCACAGCAAACTTTGTATTCTGCTCTGATCTATACTATCATCCTTTGCACAACAGCTGTTCCAAACCTCTTCTCTCCTCAAATCATCTCTTCTTAGATGTACAGAACCTCATCTCCTAGTTGAATTATGGGGAAATAGAAGCTTAATACAACAAACTTCTTTATTCTCATTCCAATGCTCAGAATCAAAGGGATGCCCATCAATTGGGGGATGGCTACACAAGCCATGGTATATGGTTGCAATGGAACATTATTTTGCTATAAGAAATGATAAGGATGATTTCAGAAAAACCTGGAGAGAATTACATCAAATGATGCAAAATGAAGTGAACAGAACTAGGAGAAAAACATGCATGGCAGCAGCAATATTGTACAATGAAGATTGTAAATGATTTAGCTATTCTGAGCAATATAATGGTCCAAGACAATCCTTTCATCAATCCAACTCTTCAATAGTTCTATTTTCTACCTTCTACAAGGAGCCTTTCCTGTATTCAATGCCCTTTACATTTCCCCCCACAATTACTACTAAACTAGAATACTCTCTAGCCTCTTGAA
Source organism: Sminthopsis crassicaudata (assembly GCF_048593235.1). Taxonomy (NCBI): domain Eukaryota; kingdom Metazoa; phylum Chordata; class Mammalia; order Dasyuromorphia; family Dasyuridae; genus Sminthopsis; species Sminthopsis crassicaudata. The sequence goes on from NC_133621.1 coordinate 162,445,462, forward strand.
CATATCACATGCTCTCCCTCCTCCTCAATTTTTCTCACATTGTTCCTTGAGTATGGAGTATCTTCCTCTTTTCCTACTGAATTCACACCTATCCTTAAAAACCCTACTCTACCCACTCCTTCTAGAAAAGTTTTTCTGATTCTATTCTGGACAAAGACAACCATACCTCTTATCCCCAAACATGATACAGTGCTTTTTCCTACCCCATTCTAATGTACTTTGCAGGTTATACTGCATATTATAGTTATTTGTGTTTTATCCACTTATTAAATTCTATACTCAGTGAAGATAGGGTCTATATCCTAACTAAACTTTTTTGATCACAAGTTGTCTGAATATAATTACTAAATAAATACTTAATAAATGAATGACTTTTCAACAACATAAGTCAATATAAAATAATATGATTGTCGAGTTGGAGATAGCTTCATAATAGCTCATTTAATGCAAAGACTATCAAAAAACCATGAATTCTATTGGTAATATCCACTTGAAGACCTGAAAGACAAAAAAACTTACTACTCTCTAAAGCAATCCATTCCATTTTTTTTACAAAACTCCAATAATTAAATAATAATTTATTAATAGTCACTAATGATTATAATTATAATTAATAATATAATTAACCATCTAATAATTAGATAACAATCTCTTTGTCTTGAACAGAAATATTCTTTTTCCACCGATTTTTCTACCTTTCCTCTAATCCCTTTTCAGTTTAAAAACAATCCTCTACTTACAAGACACCTGACAACACTATTCCACACCTAATATAGAACCATATGGAGTTTTCCTGCTTCAAAGCAAAATTACATTAACTTGTGCACTTCCACACATTCTTATTTAAAAAACACAAAAGACTCCAAAATTAGATTCTCAGAGTCATGAAGAATCAAAGTTTTCCATCTGGGAGAAGATTTAGAGGAAAGCACATGATCATTCATCTACTATGAATGATAGACCAACCACTTGGGGCTACACTGGAGTAATTGGACCAAGAAAAATTGGATGAGAGAAAGTTTTCTAGAGCTGTAATATTACTTTTGTTTTTTCTGCTTTTTAAGCCATACTTTTAAACGATAAAGCTCCATAGTAAAAAAAAAATCAGCCCTAAGTAAACATTTTAATGACCAAATTAATGAGCATTTATTAATACCTACTTTTGTGTTAAGCATTGTTCTAAGAAAAACAAAAAAAGTGTGGTCCCTTCTTTCAAGGATCTTATAAGCTAACTGGGGAAACAAAATGAAAACAAGAAAGCACAAGCAAACTATTGATATAAATTGGAAACAATCAATAGAAGGAAGCACCAGAATTAAGTGGGCTTAGGAAAGATTTCTTTCAGAGGGTGGGGACATTAGCTGAGTCTTCAAGGAATACACAATAGCCATGAGGTAGAAAAGAGAAATGGAGAGCACAAAACATAATGTGTGAAGAACAGCAAGAAGACCAGTGTTACTAAATCGCAGCAGGGAGGAGGGAGGTATAAAATGACTGTGACAATAGGAAGGGGCCAAGATAGAAGGGATTTTTAACACTAATCAGGGGATTTCATGTTTGATCCTAAGGACAATTGGAGGGAGCCACTTGAGTTTATTGAAAATGGAGGTGGTATGATCAGACTTGGACTTTAGGAAGATCAATCTGACAGAGGATAGACCAGAATGAAGAGAAACTAAGTAGCAAGCTATCACAATAGTCTAGCTGAGAGGTAATAGGAGCCTGTGCTTGAGTGATGGCAGTGTTGAAGGAGAAAAGGAAGCATAAAATTCCACATGTATACTCTCTCTAAATAACACAGACCACAATATATCCATGTCCACTAATCCTGTGCACCTTTCCTATTTGATTCTCAAACACATGTCACAGAATCTTAGTGGCTGTTCTCAAATTCTGTCAGCATTTCTTGAATACATATGAATGCCTATCAATTATTCCTAGTCTACCTGCCCTTCCTACCTCCTAGGTTGGTCATATGCCTCTTAATGATATGTTTTATACTGTTTCTCAGGAACAGTTCTAGTTAGTAACCTGTTGCAATGTACTCATACCTTCCCATGTATACTTTGGCTAATTATTAACTTTATTTTGTCAGAGAATCTTCTGTGTCTTGGAATCAGAAGAAGGTTAGTGAAGCAGGAAGACAATATTTTTTATTCTTTAAATTAGTCTGAATACTATAAATAAATAAAGCATTTAGATCAAATGAGTGTGAAACTCTAATTCTGGCTCAATATCCAGTAAGGGGGAAGTAGAAATAAGGAGATAGATGAAGGCTGAAACAATAGTCCAGGTAAGAATTAATAAGTGTCAGAACTAGGAAGGTATTGAGAGTAAACGGGAGATAAGACATGAGAGAGATCACAGAGGTACAATCAATACAATCTGCAATTAATTGAATTCAAAAAATGAGTAAGAAGTAAAAAAAAATTGACTTTGGGGATTAGGTGACTGAGAGAAGAATGACAACATTTTCAGAAGCAGGAAATTGCAAGGGGAGAAAATTTGACAAGTTTAGTTTTGAACATAGTTTGATGTCTCTATGGGATAGCCAAGGGCAGATGCTCAGCAGATATTTGAATATATATGGGTACAGAACTCCAGGGAGAGACTGGGTTGAAGGTATAGATTTGGAAGCCATCTGCACAGAAAAGCATTGAAGGGAAGGGAGTTAATAAGAAGGGCCAAGAGAAATAGCAAAGAGTTGAGATCCAAGGGCACTCTTTTGCAGCATCAACAACTAAACTCCTTTTCCTCTGTCTCTTTATTTTACAAATGGAAGAAGTTTTTACTAGGTGACCAATAAAATCCCTCTCAGATTTTGAATTTATTAAGAGTTCTCATGAATGTTTAGAACTTAACAGATGCTAATCACTTTCTTCTTACCAGCAGATGGCACTGCAATCTATGGGAAGCATAGAAGGTGAAAAATGCTACATTTTCATCTAAATCAACCAAATTACAATGAAGAGAAGTGAAATCTTTTTTCTTTCTTATTAGACATATTTATACTTCTATCTTGAGAGAAATGTCAAATTTACTATGATAATAAATGCTACTATGATTTTAAAATTATAACTTGTTCCTTCCAAGGAATACTATTTCCTTAAAAAGTTTCCATCATATACTACAAGATATTAGATGGCGTATTGTGTCATTCCCATTTTATAGATGAGATGACTTAAAAGAAAAGAAAGGAAAAGAAAACGTCAGACCAGGAAATAAAGCATGCTGGAAGTGGATAAGAACCCTCAAGCAAGGATTTTCATTGCCTGTCAATATTCAATGCCCTGTCTGTTTTATAGGAATCTTGCTTATAGAAATGATGATATTTGACAGCACAGAGTATGTGTTAGTCAATCATCAAGTAGATTGCAATAGAGTAGACATTTTCCCTGAAAAATTTCTTCCACCAATCTCCAACACCTTCCTTTCTTTCATAAGTCAAGTCCCACATAATGGCCAATACAACTCTGGACAAGATTAAGAGCTCCACTTTGGTAACAGTGGTACAAGAAGTGTGGACCAGACCTGAATCATTTTTAGTCCTAAGGAAGTACTGAGCCAGATTCAAAGGTAACTCAATCTATTTAGGATTATGATGGGGATTTAATTCTGTCTAGAAATATTGGGAACACTAGATTTCTTTTCCTATAAGTCCCTAAGAGGGAGGGGGATCCTCAGAAACAACCCAGCTAAATATAGACAAGTCTAACATATACCAAAGGGAAGGACTTTCATATTTTCTTCCACATCCTACTATCTTCCAAGATAATATGTTGACACTGTAAAATGTTTTTTGAAAATACGCTCAGAATTTGAGAAAAAGATACAGTCATTTGCCTTGTGGTTGGGAGGATTTTTAATAATTCTACAGTTAGAATTATAAAAGATGTACCAGAAATGGTTGACTTTTCCTCATCTGAAGAAACATATTGATTATTTCTTATAGCAGAATTTAGGAATTTTCTAGGCTACTTCTGAGAAGGATGAGGAATTTTAACAATAACGGTATAACAAGAACAAGAAAACAACAGGTCAATCTCCTGGGACTTTTTGATCTCACTGATGACACAGATAAGAAACAGTGCATATAGAAGACATCATTACTGATTCTTGCTGAATTCTTATCTCTGCCATATGTTTACTTTTTGACACATGGATGAAAGTACGATTTCACCAATGTGGATGCTCCCTTCAATAGCACAGATTGTAAGCAATTTGTGCCTTCTCACTGTGTGTGACTCCTATCTATGCCTCCCCAAACTGGCACATAATGGGGCCATCCAAAAAGCTGAGGGCCTTCTTCTGGATCTCTTTGTACTGTAGAGCAACTCATCAATTACTCCTTTCTATCACCATGAAATTGTTTTACTTTTCTGTTCATTAATTTGGTAGTCATCTTTCTACCACTTGTCTTTTGCTCTTTATCAGTGGCAGTATAACGAAATTATGTCCTTTACCATTTTTCTCTATTATGACTATCTGAGTGACCTGTAATCTTAATTCTTTGTAGAATATGGAATTCTAGGCTTCATAGCCACATATTAGTACCAGGAAGATGCTTTGAGAATGCACAAGATTTCTTAAATATAATCAAACTCTGATCTTTTTCTTTTAATTCAATTCTGGGCTCAGTTCACTATTGACCAATGGTGTCTATCAAATATAGAGGTAATGATGGTCCAGCCCTGTGGACTCAACAACTAATTGAATATCAGCATCTGGAAAATAGACACCCTTCATTTCACTTTATTTTCTTATTGGAAACTTTACCAAATTCCATTCAGTAACTCAATTACTTGTTCTTGTTCAATCGTTAATTTGTGTTCTACTCTTCCTGACCCTGAATAAGGTTTTCTTGGCAAAAATATTAGAGTGGTTTGCTTCTTTAGTGGATCAAGGCAACAATCATACAACTAGTAAGTGTCAGAGGATGGATTTTAATTCACATCTTCTGACTCCAGGCCCAGAGCTCTATTCATTGAGTTTCCTACTTATTTCCATTTCATTTAGTGGGCTTTGCAATTTCTGGGGCTTGATGAGACAAAATTAATGTCATCTACAAACAGGAACATCTGAAAGACTTTGTCATTATCTTGGATGAATCTCTTTTTAACTTGAACTTTGCTCTAGATATCTTCTATGATATAAGCAAACACCTTTGGTGAGCATAGATCTCTTGAGCCTTCTCTTGATATTTATATCCAGGGGGTACTCATTCTTACATTTTTCAAGGAAACTTGTGTGATTTTAACACACACTTGAGAAACATACTGTTTCCAGAAAGTCTTGTAACTTTTGCTCTGTTGAATCAAATCCATATTTATATCAACAACAATAAGAAATAGTCAATTGAGTAACTATATAGTTTGTGCTAGAAAGTCATTTACAAAAATCTATTCTTTTTCCACATTATATTCAAGATATCCTTGATATCTACATAAGTAATTCTCAATGAAAAGGGAGAACTTTCCACCAATGAAGAGGAAATTAGAGAAATAATGAGTTACTTTGCCCAATTTTATGCCAATAAATTTTATAACCTAAGTGAAATGGCCAACTACCTCCAAAAATACAGGCTTCCCAGATTAACAGAGGAGGAAGTAAATTGCTTAAATAGTCCCATTTTAGAAAAAGAAATAGAACAAGTTATTAATCAACACCCTAAGAAAAAATCCCCAGGACTATATGAATTCTACCAAACATTTAAAGAACAATTAGCCCCAATGCTATATAAACTATTTGAAAAAATAGGGAATGGAGGAGTCCTACCAAATTCCTTTTATGATACAGACATGGTACTGATTCCTAAATCAGGTAGGTTGAAAACAGAGAAAGAAAATTATAGAACAATCTCCCTAAAGAATATTGATGCTAAAATCAAGATATTAGTAAAAAAGACTACAGAAAATCATTCCCAGGATAATACACTATGATCAAGTACGATTTATACCAGGAATGCAGGGCTGGTTCAATATTAGGAAAACTATCAGTATAATTGGCCATATTAATAACCAAATTAACAAAAAACATATGATCCCTCAATAGATGCAGAAAAAGCATTTGATAAAATCCAACATCCATTCCTATTAAAAACCTTGAGAGTATAGGAATAAATGGACTTTTCCTTAAAATAATCAGTAGCATCTATAAATAAGCATCATATGTAATGGGGATATACTGGAACCATTTCCAATAAGATCAGGAGTGAAACAAGGTTGCCCACTATCACCATTACTATTCAATATTGTATTAGAAATGCTAGCTTTGGCAATGAGAGTTGAGAAAGAGATTAAAGGAATTAGAATAGGTAATGAGGAAACCAAATTATCACTCTTTGCTGATGATATGATGGTATATTTAGAGACCCCCCAGAGATTCTACTAAAAAGCATTAGAAATAATTCACACCTTTAGCAAAGTTGCAGGATACAAAATAAACCCACATAAGTCATCAGTATTCTTATATATCACCAACAAAACCCAGAAGTTAGAGTTACAAAGAGAAATTCCATTTAAAATAACTACCGATAGTATAAAATATTTAGGGAAAATCAGAAACTATTTGATCAAAACTATAAAACACTTTCCATACAAATTAAGTCTGATCTAATCTATTGGAAAAATATTAAATGCTCTTGGATAGGGAGAGCAAATATAATAAAAATGACAATTCTACCTAAACTAATCTATTTATTTAGTGCTATACCAATCAGATTCCCAAGAAACTTTTAATGACCTAGAAAAAATAACAAAATTCATCTGGAAGAGCAAAAGGTCAAGAATTTCAAGGGAATTAAAGAAAAAAAAATCAAATGAAGGTGGCCTAGCTGTGCCTGATCTAAAACTATATTATAAAGCAGCGATCACCAAAACCATTTGGTATTGGCTAAGAAATAGATTAGTTGATCAGTGGAGTAAGTTAGGTTCACAGGACAAAATAATCTATAACTATGGCAATCTATACTGGGCTTATATCCCAAGGAAATACTAAAAAAGGGAAAGGGACCTGTATGTGCCAAAATGTTTATGGCAACTCTTTTCATAGTGGCTAGAAACTGGAAAATGAATGGATGTCCATCAATTGGAGAATGATTGGGTAAATTATGGTATATGAATGTTATGGAATATTATTGTTCTATAAGAAATGACCAACAGGAGGAATACAGAGAGGCTTGGAGAGACATCAACTGATGCTGAGTGAAATGAGCAGAACTAGGGGATAATTATACACTTCAACAATGATACTGTATGAGGATGTATTCTGATAGAAGTGGATATCTTCAACATAGAGAAGAGCTAATCAAATTCCAATTGATCAATGATGGACAGAATCAGCTACATCCAGAAAAGGAACACTGGGAAATGAGTGTAAACTGTGAGTATTGTGGTTTTTTTTTGATTTTGTATTGTTTCTCTTCCCAGATTATTTTTACCTTCCGAATACAATCCTTCCTTTGCAACAACAACAACAACAAAATTCGGATCTGCACATATATATTGTACCTAGGATATACTATGAGATATTTATTATGTATGGGAATGCCTGCCATCTAGGGGAGGGGGTGGAGGGAAGGAGGGGAAAAACTTGGAACAGAAGGGAGTACAAAGGATAATGCTGTAAAAAAATTTACCCATGCATATGTACTGTCAAAGAAAATGTTATAATTATAAAAATTAATAAAAAATTAAAAAAATAATAAAATTATGGCAATCTAGTGTTTGACAAACCCAAAGACCCCAGCTTTTGTGATAAGAACTCAATGTTTGACAAAATTGCTGGGAAAATTGGAAATTAGTATGGCAGAAACTAGGCATTGGCCCATACTTAACACTGTACATCAAGATAAGGTCAAAGTGGGTTCATGATCTAGGCATAAAGAATGAGATTATTAATAAATTAGAGAAACATAGCATAGTTTACCTCTCAGACCTGTGGAAGAGAAAGGAATTCATGAACAAAGAAGAACTAGAGGTCATTATTGATCACAAAATAGAAAATTTTGATTATATCAAATTGAAAAGTTTTTATACGAACAAAACTAATGCAGATAAAATTAGAAGGGAAACAATAAACTGGGAAAACATTTTACAGTCAAAGGTTCTGATAAAGGCCTCATTTCTAAAATATATAGAGAATTGACTCTAATTCATAAGAAATCAAGCCATTCACCAATTGATAAATGATCAAAGGATATGAACAGACAATTCTCAGATGAAGAAATTCAAACTATTTCTAGCCATATGAAAAGATATGCTTCAAGTCATTATTAATCAGAGAAATGCAAATTAAGACAATTCTGAGATACCACTACACACCTGTCAGATTGGCTGGAATGACAAGGAAAGATAATGCACAATGTTGGAGGGGATGTGGGAAAACAGGGACACTGATACATTGTTGATGGAATTGTGAATACATCCAGCCATTCTGGAGAATGATTTGGAACTATGCTCAAAAATTTATCACACTGTGCATACATACCCTTTGATCCAGCAGTGTTGCTACTGGGCTTATATCCCAAAGAGATCTTAAAGAAGAGAAGGGCACTTCTACGTGCAAGAATGATTGTGGCAGCCTTCTTTGTAATGGCCAGAAACTGCAAACTGAGTGGATGCCCATAAATTGGAGAACGGTTGAATAAATTGTGGTATATGAATATTATGGAATATTATTGTTCTGTAAGAAATGACCAACAGGATGATTTCAGAAAGGCCTGGACAGACTTACATGAACTGATGCTGAGTGAAATGAACAGGACCAGGAGATCATTATATACTTCAACAACAATACTATATAATGATCAATTCTAATGGACGTAGCCCTCTTCAAGAATGAGATGAATCAAATCATTTCCGATAGAGCAGTAATGAACTGAACCAGTTACACCCAGCAAAAGAACTCTGGGAGATGGTTATGAACCACTACGTAGAATTCCCAATCCCTCTATTTTTGTCCACCTGCATTTTTTATTTCCTTCACAAGTTAATTGTACACTATTTCAAAGTCCGATTCTTTTTGTACAGCAAAATAATTGTTTGGACATATATACATATATAGTTTTTATTTATACTTTAACATATGTTACATATGGTCAACCTGCTATCTGAGGGAGGGGGGTGGGAGGAAGGAGGGGAAAAATTGGAACAAAAGGCTTGGCAATTGTCAATGCTATAAAATTACCCATGCATATATCTTATAAATAAAAAGCTATAATAATAATAATAAAAGTTATTCTCAAAAAAGTTGGAAATATTAATAAAGCAGGAATATCATTAGTGTTTATTTATTATTAGTTTTTTCTCAATTATATTTTCTTTCTTTTTTTTCAGTAGTAATGGCATCAATGCTTTCCCCTCCACAGTATTTGACATATCATTATGTCTTTCAGATATTTTAAGAATCAATCTTTGATTTGAGCAAACAAGTTAAGTTTGTCTATTATCACTCAAATTAACTATAAAGGACATGTGAAAAAAGACACTATCTGCACCCAGAGAAAGAACTTGTAAATAGGTGTATAGAATAATTTTACATCTATTCCTATTTGTGTCTAATGGTAGCCATGGGTGGGGGGGGGAGGGAAAATGTACATGATAATTTATTATAGATTTGAAAGGAATAGCAAAGAGTGCATAGTAGATATGTAGTCTCATGTACAATCTTCTTTTTTATTGTACTGTTATGGAAATGCTTGTTTTAGTTCATAAATTAAAGAAAAAAAATCAATCTTTGAAGCCCTCAAAAGTGATTAGGCTCTTCTGGTCTCCTCTTTGTGATGAATGATTTACATTGGAGAAATGACATAGCATCGTACAGAGTATACTGAGGAAAACTGAGTTCAAATGCTGCCTTAGATCATTAGCTGTGTGACTATGGGTGAGCCACTTACCCTAATTTCTAAAATTAGAAGGGTGAATTTTATGGCTTCTAAATCTAGGATGCTGTGAATTTCCTTAGAATATAGTGATAGTCTGAATTAATATATCTTCTTTTACCCATTTTCCAATGTTCTGTGTTGGTTAGTTTGTTTAAATAGGTAAGATTAGAGTTTGTTTAATTACAAACCAGTTATTCTCATTTTTATTCTTCAAATTTGATATTATGATATTTGCTCTAATAAGTCAATTTTATGACTGTATACAAACAACCAGCTCAGAAAGAATGCCAACATTGACAATGAATTGGAATATAATCAGTTTCCTTTATTATGATGCTATTTGGGACTCTCTCAGAATTTAGATAGATTCTGATATATATTATTGAATACTGAATGTATAACTCTATTTTCTATTACACAACATTATAAAACAAAGATCATTCCAGATAAAAAAGAATTCCTTTCATTTAACATATTTATTTCACTTGGAGTGGAAATATATAATTCTAAATCCAAAACAATGCAGGAAGATGGCCAAAAAATCATCCAACGAACTTATTCATAGAATCTCAGAATGAATGTCAAAGCTGTAACAGGCTTTAGTGGTCATCTAGTTCTGCTCAAATTCAGCAAGTAATTACTGCCTGATTGTACAGAGGCAATTGTTTTTAAGGGAAAGAGTGGGAAAAGAAATACATTTTATACTTAAGGTGCTTAATAAATACAAGTTTAGATGGGGCAGAAGCAACCAAGGTAAACTAGGGATTATGATGAGGTAAGAAACATGAGTCCCATAGTGAAGGGTGCTTGGGCATTCTGGTTAACCTAGTATAGTTGGGGGATGAGATGGAGGTGGAGGTTAGGTTTATAAGTCTAGAATCAACATTGTTCTAGAGAATATATGAACTAGGGCTGGGTCCCAATAAGCCATCTATCAATTTCCTTATTTGTAAAATAGGAATGATAAGAAAGGGGAATGATCATTCATACAGGACCTACTGTGTGCTGCTAAGTATTTTGTAAATAATATCTCATTTGGTCCTCAGAACAACCCTGGGAGGTGGGTGCTATTAATTACATTTTACAGATAAGGAACTTGAGAGAGAGATTGTGATTTGCCCAAGACGATACACCTAATAATTTGCAGGTTGAATGCAATAAGGCTAAATTTGAACTTAAATATGCCTTACTTCAGGTGGTCTTATACGCTTATTTACTTTATCACCTGGCATACCTATCTCATAGTGCTATTGTAGAGAAAATACTATATAAAATGTAAGCTATCATCATTAAAATTATGAATAATATAGCCAATTAAAAGTTAATAAAAATGAATAGGCAATGAGTTTTCTTTTCATTGCCTCCCCACTCCCACTCCCCAGAATTTCTTCCCCCAAAATTCTCTTTACTTCTCTGGGATTCCCCACTGCTTTTTAAAAATAGAGTAAGTAATTCAGTATCTTGAACAGTGCAGACTTACTCAATCCAATCTAATGAATATTTATAAAGAACCTATTATGTGCCAGGCATTATGCTAAGCACTGGGGATACTATTAATAATTTTTTTAAAAGTTATTGTCTTTAAGGAGCTTACAATCTAATGGGGGAAACACTACACAAGAGAAAACAAGATAGACTATGGGGGAGGGAGGGAGGGTGGAAAAATAGAGTACATAGCTTGGGGTTTCTAATTCTCTGGGGTTGAAAAATGGCAAAGCAGTAGATGGCAAAGTGCTTTGTTATTGTTCAATCACATCTGACTCTATATGACCCCAATTTAAGGTTTTCTTGGGAAAGATATGTATTGGTCTGCCACTTCCTTCTCTAGTTTATTTTTCACAGATGCAGAAATTGAGGAAAACAAGGTAAGTGACTTGCCCAGGGTCATAAAGCTAATAGATGTCTGAGACCAGATTATTATTTCAGAAAGATGAATCTTCCTGACTTCAGGCTAGATACTCTATCTGCTGTGCCACTTAGCTGCCCCAGATACAAACTGGAGGGATATAAAAGCACAATTTCTGCCCTCCATAAAAGAAGGCATTGGGAGGACTTTGGTATTCCATAGTTCAGTCCTCTAATCAGAAGGGAAAGGAGATTAAGAAAGGTGATGTCAATCAAAACTTGGGCTAGGACTGCATGGTGATGAGATAAGAAGTGATGAGCAAGGAAGGGCATTTTAATCTGGAATTCAAACCAGGAAGAGCAATAGATACAAAATGGACAACAGGAGGAGAATGAATTGCTTTTTGAGGCACCCTTTAGTCTCAAAATGTTTGCAAGTTTTATTGCCCTGGGAGAAAAATTAATTCTCACATTGCATAGTTTATTATCTTCTCTGGTTACAGAACTAAAAATACTTTTGAAGTGAATCTCTTTGAAAATTTTCTCTGGTTTCACCTTGGGTGCGCCCTGTAGGAACCCAGGATATACTACTTTATGATCTCCTAAAGAGTAGTTCCTTGGTCATATTACTTTGTTTCATACTTTATTACAAGGCTTTCATCATAAACATGTCTCATTCTCTAACAAAACAAAATTAGAGTATAAGCAAATTCTCCTATCTTCCTTAGCCCTGTTCCTATTTTATTAGAGCAAGAATGAAGAGGAAAGACTGGGAAATGCATGATCCTATGGTAAACAAACCAACAAATGAACAAAAAAAAATCTAAGAAAAAACTGTTTATCACTGTCTCCCATACCTCTCATGTCATACTACTTAAGTTCTGGGCAAATGCCCTTTTCTCACACTGAAGTTAGCACAACAGGTTCTCTGTTTGAGCAACTAAATCCCCAACAATTCTGAATTCAAATTGCCATCATCCTGCTAGGTACCCCGAGTTGGCAAATTCAGTTGGAAAGTTTGGAGCAGAGTGTACTCAGCCTTCATAGAAGAACAGCAATTCAGAGACACATTAGTGTCTCACATTAGTGAGAAAAGAACAGAAAATAGCACCACTGCCTATGTGTGCTCAAAGTAGGCAAATTATATGCCCCTGGACAGAGAGATGAACAGGGAAAATAGTCTAAGATAAAAAGAGAAAAGAAATAGGCAAAAGAAAAAATGGAGAGAAAATGGAAAAAGAAGAAAAAAGGGCTAGAAGAAGACTCATTTTGAGCATTTATTGCAGCTCCATTTCCAAACTTGGGAAAGGAAATGAATTTCTACTATGAACTTTTTCTGATTCTTGCAAAGCATGGTTCATCCTCTTCATTAGTCAAGATGTATACTTTAAGCACATGGGTTCTCAAACTATGGCCCATGGGCCAGATGCAGCTGCTGAGGACGTTTATGCAGCCACCCAAGTTATGGCAAATGGGCTGAGGGGCAGAGACAAAGTGTGAGCTTTTGTTTTTACTATAGTCTGGCCCTCCAATAGTCTGAGGGACAGTGAACTGGCCCCATATTTAAAAAGTTTGAGGACCACTGCTTTAAGGTTTTGTGCATAACACTAGGTAATGTTGTTTAAGCAGGTCAGAAATAGATTTCAGAAAGTCAAATATTTCAAAGGAGATAAACTTTTCAAGATATTTTACATGTTACAAATTTTCAGAGTGTTTATGAGTTGTGAGTTTAAAAGAGTGGCTCTTAAAAATACAGATAATCTCTATCTATCTATCTAATAAGCACCACTCCTTATTCATTATTGTGAAAGTAGGAACAAGTGTCTCCATGCATAAAGATTAGAGACAGATTACAAAGAACAGCATGTTTTGCCTTGCAGAAAGTGCAAAAAAAAATGTTAATTGAATATGGATGTCATAATACATACCACCACCCTGGCCAAATCAGGCTATGGTTTTATAGGTCATAAGTTTCCAGTGTCCCAATATGAATCTTATGATTTTAGAAGCTTTTACCAAATTCTAGGTAGCTCAGTGAATAGAGCATGGGGCCTGAAGTCAGGAAGACTCATCTTCCTGAGTTCAAATCTCCTGAGTTCAAATCTGACCTCAGGCCATAGCTCTGTGACCCTTAACCCCATGTCTGTCTCAGTTTCCTCATCTGCAAAATGAGCTAGAGAAAAAAATAGCAAACCATTCTGGTATCTTGGCCAAGAAAATCCTGTGTGGGAAAAGGGTGAAGAACTTACAGCACATATTGATCAGAGACTGTTTACTAAAGTAGAACAAGCTAATTAGGCCTTAGTTTCAGCTTCTCCAGAATCACGTGATTTTAGATAAGGCCTAAACAACATTCCATTGTCCAGCATGGCCGAAGAAGCTATATATCTCACCTTGTCTAATACATTCCATTGACCAACTAGGAGTACAGTAGACTTATGTGACCAATCACAACATATAGAGGGCGGGATTTTGGAGGTTCTTTGTCTGAAATGTATAAAAGCTCATTTTCAAGGCTCTGGCCTTATCCTGCTGTGAATTTGGCTCACAGACTAGGATGGGGTTTGCTTCTCGAGAGTCTAATAAATAATTCTGCTTTATATGAGTGATCTCTGAGTAGTCAATTTGGGTAGGTCTTCTTGTCCCAAACAACCCGAAATGGGATCATGAAAAGTTAAATACAATTGAAAATGACTAAAGGACAATATAGTTCAAAAATTAACCTTCTGCCTGACCTCAGGTAAGCCCTTTTACCTCTCTGAGACTCAATTTGCAAATTTGCAAAACAAAAGGATTGAACTAAATGACCCCTGAAATCCATTCCAGCTTTAAATCTATGATTTCTTATCCTCCAAAACAAAAACAAACCTAGGTGAAAGGTGCTGGGAATGGAAGGAAAGGGAAATTGCAACAATAATAAAAAAAAAATCTTTCAAAGATAAAATCAGTGGGATTTTAATTTGCTGAATGTGAAGGGCAAAAGAAAAAAAAAGGGGAAAAAATAACTTTACTCCTTGGTTGGATAAGTTTGAGGATTACTGTGACTATGTTTAACATTTTGATGAGTAACTGGCATCTCATTGAACACAGGCATCTCTGGGTAAGAAAGTGAGAGAGAGCCGGCTATTCTTTTGAGTGTCTGGTACAGCCAACCTCCTCCTCAGAAGAGGGGACATACTGGAAATACCAGTTGTCAGCCTAGGGGCATCCTGCTTAGATTAGCACTCAAGTAGGAGGGAAAGATGGTGTAACTATTAATTATGGTGAAAAGTATTTTGAGGAGAAAGCAATAGCTCAGTGGAAATGGACACTCCTTTCCATCCCTCCACCCTCTCACTGAGAGTAACAATTCATTAGCCGCTAAATTGATAAACTGTAGTCATATCTTGTTTCTAAACCAACTGCAACAAAATATAAATGGTTTAATTTGTTATTATCTAAAGTTGGGAGAGTGTTCTGCTAAGGGGCACTGTGTTGCAATATGGAGGTAACATTCCCTTTGATTCCCTTAGGGATTGAAAGTACCATGATTGAAAGCTACAGGATGGTTAGGACCGTAGATCCAGAGTTAAGAGTGTCCTTGGATGGCATTTGGTCCAACTCCCTCTTTTTAAAAATGAGAAGCCGAGCCCCAGGTGGATTAAGTGATGTGCCCAGCAGTCACAATGGGAGTAGTATCAGAGACCAGCTCCCATGATTTAGAATTGATGCTCTAGCCACAGGACAGCAAGGATTCCAACATGCCTACTATTTGCACATCCAAGCTAGCTTTTCTTCTACCTGTTACTGATACAGAGGCAAGGTGGCAAGGAGGAACAGAGATAGGTGGGCCTGCAGCAAAGGTGACTCTCCTGGAGGATCCCCAATTTCTCTGTAGGCACTGATGTTTTTTGTTTTTGGTTTCTGAGCTCAGTGCTGATCCTCAAGAAATTAAAACCTCTCTGACCAGAAGCCAATTATTATTATGAGCAAAAAAGTCCTCTCTTCCTCTCCAGAAGATGACTTATGAGAATATGCTCATAGAAGGCTTTGAAGTTACATAGAGCCCTGGAGCTATCTCATCTAAGTCTTACAAAAGGTAACTAGAGCACATATAATTACTCCCATCTTGTAGAATGATCTCAAGAAACCAAGAAACATGACTGTGGGTGGTGAAGATATGCTTCAAATCCAGTACTTCTGACTCCTGATATCACATACAACTTGCCAAGATGGCCAAGCTTTGGGTAGATCACCAGCCTTTTTCTAGTACCCTCAAAGAGAAAGAGGGGAGGAGAGGAAGATGAAAATGGATACAGGAAAAGAAGAAAGGAAAAAAGGAAAGAAGAGGAGAGATATACACACAGTGAGAAATAGAGAGAGGAGAGAGACAGACAGACAAAGATGGAGAGATGATAGAGAGACAGAGACGAACTTAACAGGTCTTTCTAGACCTGAATGCTAAAGATATCTTCATCTTTCTGACCATCTTGTATCCTAAAAAAAGCTCCTAAAACTCAGTATTAAAATAAGGAAGAAGGCCACAATGAATAGAAGTTAAAATATATTTTTTTCTGCTTTCCTCACCCCCTTCTTCTAGCACAAGCACACCAGCTAGATAAGTCTACTAGAAGATTGGATTCTGAAAATGACAGTGCTGTTCGTGTGTAGGTTTTGCAATCTGATGATGACAGAGTGCCTGGCAACATGATAAATCTCTAGAAAGAGATGCCCAAGAACACTGGAGGGGGAAGAAGGGGGAAGGGTGGGGCGGAGGAGGGTGGAGAGACCCACAGTGTAGGGGAAGACAAGCCTTCTGGAAAGTGTGTGGAAGACAGAGTCAGGTGTTCTTGCTAACCTCATTCTACAAAGGCAGACTGCAGCAGAAGCTCCTGTTTGGAAATGTGGCGTTTGATTTAAGAAGCTTTTAGTGGGAGTTAGTCACATTCTGGGGGAGGTGAATGCGATCTGATGGGTACTGGCAGTTTGTGGGATCCTTGCATAAAGATTTCAAAGTTACGCTTTGCCATCTGTGCTTTGGCAGCGGGGGGGTTACTGGTGTTGGACTCTGTATTTCAGCCAACCACCCTGCGAATCTGATGTTATCTGACAACGAATGAACATGCAGGAGACTTTGCTTTGCATGATCCTCTCTCAAATGTGGTGAGGAAGTATTGCAGACAAAAATGAAATGGACTCCCGAGCCAGTACAAGAGGAAGGGAGGGGTGATGGAGATAGAAGGCAAAGATCACAGATTTGATTACTAATGGTCAACATCATCCATCTTTAAAGTTTGCCAGAGGACCATTGAGAGAAGTATCACTCACTACTTCATAGTCTATGGCATGGTCCTCAAAGGTCTTTCAATGGACATATAGCTCCTGATCTAGGGAAAAATAAACGAAATGGTGGCAATCTACATAGGATTGTTAAATGGTGTGTGAGAGGTAGTATATGCTTGATAAAATATTGAGTCAGAAAAAAATAGGAAAAGTGATATAAAACAATGAATATAGACTTTCAAGTCAGGAGACTTGAGTTTAATTCCTTGATTGACTCTTTACTACCTGTACTACTTTGGACAAATCATTTTACTATCCTGGCCTCAGTTTCCTTGTCTGTAAAAGTGATATGGCCACTAAGACCCTTACAGTTTTAAATTTCTGATTCTATATAGTGAATCCTAACTCTTCTACTAATAAGATCAATCTTTGGACGTTAATTGGATACTGTATCTCATTTAATTTCCAAAATGAAAAAGCTTATGATTCAATCATATTTAGAAAGTTATTCTATTTAAACTCTAAAATTTCTACATTTTAATGAATTTCTTTTACTTCTAAATCTACCTTTCATTATATTTCCCCAGTCTGTCTTTTTCCCAACTATATAAGATCAAGAATAAAATGGAAAGTCCTTGGATTTTAACAAAACAGACTCTCTCAGCAAGTAATTGTAGTAAATCTGAAAGAAACCCTGAAAGATTTCAAATTCATAATGCTGTTAACTAGGTAACTGAAAAGTTGTAGTACAGAATTGATATTTTACTCATTTGGGGGATGGGGAAAAGATAGAACAAAAATAAAGTATTCCATATTTGTGAGCACCTGATTTCCGACTGAAACTTTTCCAATTACCAAACATTTTCCATTACCAAACATTACACTGCCAAATGTTAAATGTCTTGCCTACTGACTCTGTAAAATATCCATTTTATTAAAAAAATCTTTTCATGACCTACAAAGATTTTGGATTAACAAACTTCCCATATTACAATATCTTATAATATAAATTGGACCTCTTTTCAATTTCATATTGTGCTATCCACATAACTTTTTTGTCACAGCAGTATTGCATATCAGAAAGAGCTAGATCTGAAGTCAGAGAATCTGGGTTTAAATCCAGACCCTGACATTTTACACTACAGTCTATTTTGGGCAAATCACCCCACCTCTCTCTTTGGATTTCAGTTTCTTCATCTATGCAATAAAGAAGTTGGATTCCAAGATGTTTGATGTGCTATACCTCTAAGTCTATGATTCTATGATTTACAAGCCCATAAACTTGGACCATTTTCCACTTCAGAGACCTTCCTGATCTTTTCCTTTCCCTTCTAACCAATCCATAGGAGACTTTGATTTTGTAACAATTATAGCACCAAAAAGATCCAAACACTACTTTCTTTATTAGCAGTACTTAGCATTTTCAAGTTCAAACCAAGGCTATGCTTATAACTTGAAGACAGAATAGATAGATAAAATACTTCACCAGGTACTGCTAAAATCAAAAGGCAAGAAGCAGAAACACAACTAGAAACCAAGTTAACCATTTAATTTTCACTTTAGACCATGCTACACAATCAGAAATGAAGAAATAATTGAGTAGATAAGGATAATTGTTAAGATCGTTTAATGTCAAAGTATCCTTACATGCATCATACAGCTAAGAGGCACAGTGGATTGAGAGGGAAACCTGAGTTCAAATTTGGCTTCAAACACTTACTAGTTGAATAATCCTGGGCAAGTCATTTAATCTTTCTGGCCTCAGCCTCCTTATCTAAAAATGAATTGAAGAAGGAGATGCCAAACTACTCTAGTATCTTTGCTAACAAAACCCCATATTGTCCATGGGGTCACAGAGTCAGACATGACTGAAAAACTAAACAACAATGACAAAAATCAATATGTCCAAATAGGGAATCCAGGCCTTTCCAACTCTCAGGCCAGTACTCTGTCAAGCCAAACTATCTCTTTGATACATTCTTCACCCATATTATTAACCTAATGTGTACTCATTATTACATTGCCTTATTATTAATTCCGAATATGTTGTATTTATCATCATAGTGATAAAAGGTTGGTACTCCTCCCCCCTTCTTGTTAAATATTTTTTAATAGATGCATTTAAATTTATCTTACTGAATTTTTCTCCTATGTCATTTATTTATTTTTTTTTGACAAAAAAAATGCAAGAAGATTATTAGTGCTGGGAGTTAGCTGTACTCTGCTGTATTTTTCAAGCTAGTCATGAAAACATTCCAAAGAAACTCATTATGAGAGAAGGCTTAAGGGGATACTCGGTCCTTCAAAGCTCAGACATGCTATTCAAGAAGAACTAAGAGACTGAACAGGACCAGCAAGAAAAAAATACTGTGAAAATCCAATTATATTTTAGGACCTTATTCCATCTATCTTAACTCTTTCCAGAATTTCTACTCTTTTTAATGAATCTTTTTCTTCTGAAACTATTTTTAGTGCCATCTCCTACTATTTCTTTTATCAAAGCATTAACTTGAACAATAATTCTTAAGTTTGATAATTTTCTTCAGAAATTTCCTTCAAACAATATTTTATGACCCTGTGAAGCATAGAAAAGTACAAAATAGCCTTTAGCCCTGCATAAAATCCTTTTGCTCCTTCAGTAACAATAATGAAAAGTAGGAGAAAGAATCACACAGATTCTGGGTGCTGAATATTAATTTAATTGTTGGTACTTTAAATGTGGGATCTTTGTCAAAAAACAAATGAGTCAGTATGCTGCTAGTATATTGACATCCTTGTAGTGAATTAAAACAAAAGTTATGCTTTATCCAAATGAAAACAGAAGTCACAGATTTTCCTAGGAGAGACAAATAAGGCAGGGGATTTGATTTTTTCATATTTTCAAAAGCAATAAGTCCTCCAGATGCTCTTTGCAGACCACATCATGCTAATTGTATAATGTCCTGAAACAACGCTGAGTCTCTGAAATGAGATCAATAATCACTTCAAAGAATTAGCCTAACTATCCACATAGAAAAACCAAGAGGATGAAAAATGCTAATGATTCAGAAATGTCCACAAGCAGTTACAGTCTACAAAAAGGCTCGTAAATACATAAATCCTGGACAGAGATTGTCCATGGATAATGAACTAAGCCCATTGTTAAATAACAAAGAAATAAGAACAATCTTTCTCTAGGAAATTATGAAGTATTTTTAACCCTGGTGGTACTTTACCAAAACAGGCATATTTTGCATTGGTGCCCATACTATATTAAGATATTTAGAGAGAGGACTTAAAATGTATGGAAGATCCTCTGTGGAAAATTAATAAGCACTTATTTCTCAAGAATGAACCCAGGTTATCTGCAGCTCTATGGGCAAAAAATGTTCCAAATCACTACTAATTTGTTGTTCTTCAGTTGCTTTCAGTCTACTAATTAGAGAAATTCAAATCAAAGCAATTCTGAGACTGAACCTCTTGCTTATCAGAGTGCTAAACTGACAAAAAAGGGAAATGATAAAAGTGGAGCAACTTAAAATTTAAAAGGAATTACAAATTATGCATATAGATTTGCAATGTCATATACAAGCATCTTTTTATTATTCTGTTATGGAAGTGCTTGTTTTATTATATAAATTAAAAAAAAAAACAAGTAGAGGGACTGTAGGGAAACAAGCACATTGTACTGTAGTGGACCTATAAATGGGTACAACCATTCTGAATAGCAATTTGGAATTATACAGGAAAAAAATATATCATTACTAGAGTTATATGCCAAAATATAATTTTTTGAAAATAAGTCCTACAAATAAAAATATATGTTTATAAGCAGCTCTTTTTATGGTGGCAAAAAATGGAAACTCAGAAGATACCCATCAATTGTGGAATTGCTTGAATAAATTGTGTTACAGGAATGATGAAATACTATTGTGTTTTTAAAAATGAGGAAATCAATTTCACAGAAACATGGAAAGATTTATATGAAGTGACTTAAGAGTAAAACAAGTAGAACCAGATTTGTATTACAATATCATTTTTTTTTATTCATTTTTCCAAATTATCCCCTCCCTCCCTCCACTCCCTCCCCCCGATGGCAGGTAATCCCATACATTTTACATGTGTTACAATATAACCTAGATACAATATATGTGTGTAAATACCATTTTCTTGTTGCACATTAATTATTAGCTTCCGAAGATATAAGTAACCTGGGTAGATAGACAGTAGTGCTAACAATTTACATTCGCTTCCCAGTGTTCCTTCTCTGGGTATAGTTATTTCTGTCCATCATTGATCAACTGGAAGTGAGTTGGATCTTCTTTAATTACAATATCATTTTAAAGATGAACAATTTTTTAATTTAATTCAATACATCTTCTTTACCTCCAGTTGTTTCTCCCTTCTAATTAGAGGGCTATAAGATAGAATAATAAATGTCTTCCAAAACCTTTCTTTATATGATAGACTTAGAACTTCCAGAACTTTCCAGGAAAAGCTCCATTTTTCATCAGCAACTATGATTAGCTTTGACTTCTTTGAATACCATCCACCCAGAGAATACCAACTACCCATGTTATTTATTCCCCTGGGGGCACCCCCTCTTCAACTTTTTTTTTTTTTTTTGCATTATTTTCTTCATTCAATTGTAAGCTTCTTGAGGGCAGGGACTATTTTTTCTTATTTATATTCCCTGTGTATAGCACAGTGTCTGGCACATAAGTAGTAGGAATTTATGTTTGTTAAATTGAATACTATACTATTTACCTCTTAACGAGAAATGATGAATTTAAGGTAATAAATGATACACACACAAACTATATATATGTTCATAAACATATATATACACAAATATATTTGTATTCAGGTAATGAGGGAATTTGTTTTGCTTGACTTTGCATACATGAAACAAGAAGTTTGTTTTTCTTTTCTCATTTCAGAGGGATAAAGGTGAGAAGGAGAAATTCATTGCAAAAACAATTTTTAGAAAGAGGGTGGGGATATACTAAGGATGTGTAAAACTGCATGCACTTTTCTATGAGGTCATGAGTGTTGTATTCACTGTTCTATAAGGTCAATAAAACTTTTTTGGGAGAGGACATGAATAAGTATCACACACAAAGTATAGATGTCTATCAGTTGTGATCATGGGAGAGAATACTCATATTGATGAGATCACAGGGCTATCACAGTAACAAAATATCAACATAGCAAATGGTAAATAGATAAGGGAAGAGACAGATACAGATCACAAAAATCACTATTTTCCAAGGAAGCTTAATGGATGTAAAGAAATAAGCACAAAAAGAGGTCAAAAGAGTCAAAAATAACTTCAACTCATTAAGTTTTGATCAATTTACAGGGCAAATGACAAAGAAGCCATGGCAATGCTGCCTTGGGCTATCAGTGGGAGGAGAATTATGGAACAAGACTGAGGGAAGGGTCCAAAAATTGTATGTAATGGAATACAGTTGTGCTGAAATAAAGAGCATTGATAAAATATTTTTAAAATACATAGAAGAGAAAAGAAGGAAGTTCAAAAAGGAACCCAAGCAAACAGGACAGTTCTGGTACTGTTTTGTTCAATTTAATAAGAACCTTCTAAAAAACAATAGGTCACAGTTTCATATTTAAAAAGAGATACTGGAAGATTATGAGCAGAATTGGTCTCATAACAACAAAAAGCAATGGAGAGAAAACCATATTTGTAGAAATCTTGTTGTAAGACCCAATTAAAATATTTAAGAACTAAACTAGAATGAAGACAACAAAATAAAGATTTAAAATGAAAAAAAAGACCTGTCAATATTGCACTAACAAAAGTTTTTCATCAATGACAATGGAGACACCTCATCTGGCCTTTAACATCACATTCTCTGGTGTACATAAAAAAGTGAAAATGTACAAAAACAAAATCAGTAAAAAAATTGAATCTGACCAAGTATAAATACGGTCATGCATACATTAAAATCATAAAATTGCTGGGCAAACTTCTAATGATAAATATCAAGGGGGACACCGAACAGAGAACAAAAGAAAAAACAAATATGTACAAAAGATGTTTATAGCAGCCCTTTTTGTGGAGGTAAAGAATTGGAAACTAACAAGTTATCCCTCAATTGGGAAATAATTGAACAAACAAACAAATATAATGAAAAACTATCAATCCAGAAGAAATAATGAAAGAGAAATATCGAAAGAGTTTATATGAATTGATGAAGAATAAAATGAATAGAACCAAGAGAAAAAAATTACATGATAACAATGACATTATAAAGAGAAATTTCTATAAAAGACTTTTTTTTTCTCTTTGAGACTGGTCTCCCTTTCTCATCTTGACTTGTACTACTACCCAGTTCACCAAAGATATTTTAACTGCTTCATTTCGAGCTGGGGGCATCCAGATGGCCTCCCAGTCTTAGAGGCTCAGCACATTGGTGCTAAACTTAAGTGTAGATATCTGATAGACAACATTTCTACTTCAGCTTGGAAGTCCTAACCTCAAGAGGTCCATTGGCTTCAGCCTTCCCAGGATGAGTAATGGCATTACACTTGGAAATTTTGATAAGCTTAAGAACTCATGCATTGATCAGCCATGATTCCAGAGTATTTATTGCAATTCATATTACTCACCTTCTTTCAGAAAAGTAGTAGGCTCAGAATCTGGATTGAGACATATATATTTTTTTGGAAATAGCAGATTTTGAAATTTGTTTTGCTTGACCCTAAACATTTATCAGAAGAGTTTTCCTTCCCCAACTCCACTGGAGAGAGGGAGAAGGAAAAGAAATAAAATAAATTTTCAGTAATTGAAAAAAAAAATTAAAGTTATCAAGTGATACAAGAAATAGGATGTCATGCAGGAGTATATCCCAGACTCCAAAGATAAAAGGTTTTCTTTATAAATAGTTACATACTCTGGATACTCAATTTTCATGAAGTCTGAAATATGAAGTGTCTCCTAATTAAAAGACTCACAGCAATTCAACATGATTTGACCTAATGACTTCATTTTTAAAAGTCTCGAATGATCTCTAACAATCTATGATATACAAGTAGGTGAAGATTCCATCGGAAATGGAACACCATCAAAAAGGAAAATAAAATAAGAGATGGAGGGGGGAAGAAAATTGTCTAAATATCTCTTACAAAGATAAAGAGGCATGGTGGTATTTGGACTGTTAAATAAAACAATTTTCACACCAAACGAAAATGACCAGAAAAATCTGGACTTGATTAATTTTTTAAATTTTCTCCAGATTTCCACAGATACAAAAAGTTAACTACATTTCTGTAATCTATAACAATATTCATTTGTAATAACTTTGGGAAAATGATTTTCATTCCGTAATTGTGTACAGAGCAGAAAGGGCTCCTTAGAGGCACATGTGTCACACAATTAGAGGTTATAAGACTGATAAAACTAAAGAAAAAGTGCAAAAAAATCTTACCTATGTTTCAGGAAATTACTACACAATCTTCAGAAAATATTCACTTTTAATTAATTATATGAATGTTTTAGTTCAACAACTACATTTGATGGGAGGGTTAATTTTTTTTTCTCTTATATGTAAATGAAATATCCTTTTCCTCTAGGAAATAGTCAAATAATAAATTTCCTTACCAAAATTTCCTTTGTATTTGGTGACAGATTGTTTTCTATTTTCTGATTACTCAAAAATTGGTTATATATAAAAACTATCAGAAACCTTTAAATAGTGTAAAAAAATCAAATTAAATCTGATAGTGAAGTAATATTAATAAACTGACAAAATATCCTTAAAAAGATTTAATGATAAAATTTACTTAAGGAGTTTTATTTCTGAAATCTTTTAAAAATGTGTTTCTTAATATTAAAATTAAATTATTTTAGAGGGTCTAATGAACAGAATAAAGAGGAGCAAGAAGGCCTATTGCTATAATGTCCCACAGATTTAGAAAGAAACAAGAAAGTTTCTGAAATCCTATAACAATATTAGGCATTTTCAATTATTGTATTTGTATTTCTAGTTCCTAAGATAGATAATTAAATACTTGAATGATTGAAAGGAATGTAATGCCATTTCTATCATTTTTCTTTTATTTGTTATTTATATATAATATATAACATTTTATTGTAATTTTGTTATATGCATTCTAATTGTAAACGACAAATAGAGATGAGCACTCATTCCCCACACAAAGGATGGAGAAAAGTTGGCTCCATTTTACTATCTTCAGGCACTTTATGAAACATCAAGTGAAGACAATGAACGAATAGAGGAAGGAAGGTTGAAGAAAATGAAGGCTTATATGTGGGGCCTTTTATAGGATTCAATGTAAATGGCAAAATCACTGAGAAAATGATCATCTTTTAGAGAAAAGAAAGACCATGAATTCTTACTTACATTTATGAATTTTTTTCTGGATTATTTCAGGGCAGCTCTTAAAATTTACTTGGACTTTTCAGATAATAGGATAAATTTCTTTTTGAAGAATTTAATAGATTATTTTCTTTTGGAATTAGACTTCAGAAATACAATCTCTGTAGCTGTTACAACCTATACTTGAATTTTTTTTTTCTTTTTGACATAGCCAAGGAGAAATCAACCAGTTTTTACATGAAGATCTCCACTGAGGAATAGCCCACTATGACATTTCTTAAATCAAGTCTAAATTTGTCTCTGCAACTTCTACCCACTGATCCAGGTTTTGCTCTCTGGGATCAACTAAGTCAATATTCTTGTATTCACCTTCTATAACTTTCTTTAGTTCTATCTTCTAAATGTTCTTTCCCTCCCCTAAATCTAGGTTGGTTAATGCATTTTCTGCAATCTCTTCACCTCTTTCTTCACCTCTTGAAAGCTTTCCATCTCTCTTGGGCTAGCTTCCCCTTTACAATTTGAGTGGAATGTTGCTAGGGTTTTCAGTCATGTGACTAGAAAGACAGAAAATGTTATTTTCTCTAAACCTCTTCTATCTTCCCAGCCCCTCCAAAAAAGGAATTATGTGCCAAATGTATACTAATATAAGGCAAATCCATGAAAGAAGAAGAAAGAAGCTCTGACAAGGTAAAATGTTTAATGAATTAACACTAGAGAAATCTAGTATTTAAAGGATACTCCATGAATCTCTCTCTTCAAAATCTTCTGAAGACAAATTAACAGGCACATGCAATAAAAGTCCCAGGGCTAAAATTCCCCCCTACCACAATAACCCTTCCTATACAACCCCCTTATTCCCCCCTTTCCCTAGTCCAGCTATTTGAAGGAAAAGAAGAAAATGGAGAGGGACTCTGGCAAACTGAAAATATGCTGCCTCCTAATTAGTGCCTGGTACTGAGTTAGAATCTTCCAAGGCTGCAATGACTTTGCCAAAACCTGTTCCATTCTCTCCATCTCCTGCAAAGAAGAGGTAGGTGCAGATTTTGCCCAACTATAAAAAAGAAAGAGAGCAGAGGGGAAAAGGGATGACTGGGAAGGTGCCAGTGCCAGTGCCAGTATCAAAGCTGATGGGAAAAAAATCTTGAAACATAGTCCTAGTCTCCTTCCATCTACAGCCCCATCTTCATGTTACTAAGGTCAAAGATTCAGGCTTAGACAATCCCAGGAGATTTAGTCACTCAAGAGAGAAGAATGAGGAGGTGAATGAAAAGAAATACAAAAGAGAAAGAGAAAGGGAAAGAAATGGAGGGAAGGAAAGGAAGAGAAAGAGAGACAAAGACAGAGACAGACCCAGAGACAGAGAGAGAGACAGAGAGAGGGAGGGAAGGACAGAGAAAGGGAGACAAAGAAACAAAGACAGAGAGGGAAGGAGTAAGGGTAGATATAAACATACCAAAGATATCTAGAGGGGGAAAAACCTCTCAAATGTATAACATACAAGCAGATAAGTTAACAGAGAAAAGAGTTAGGAAAACCTCAAACTCATTTCAAGGAATTCTAATCTCCTTCCTCTAAACCTTTCTTTCTCTTTCTCTGACCCAATTTCTAAAAGGAAGTAGACACTGCCCCCAAAATTTCTAATCATCCAACCCTCACCAAGCAATGAATCTGAATAGAATTCTGTCTTTTGGCTTCCCTACCTTTTGAAGAAGCAAATTACCAATTACACCAAGTCAAGTCATTATCAGTCACTCTGCTCCATAAATGGAAATTTAACTTTTCCTCCTGCAGATTCTGTATGAATATGAATTCATAATTATTTTAAAAAAAATTTCAGAGATAGTTTTCCCAACTATAGAAGTTGTGCATCAAACTTGGCACTACTGATGAGAGAGATAATTGCATATTTATATGAAAAGCATTGATTCCTTTCAGAAACTCTTAAGCAGCTTCCATGTCCAGAAATGTTTGGTTTACAAGGGAAGCACAAGACAGGAAGGTTTCTCAGCATTAAATCCCCCTGAGGAAAAGATCAGGAAAGCTAAAGACAATGATGATGGCAGAAGTCAGGAAGGGAACCTAAGAAAACGACACTTCTGAGAAGAAAGGTAATGGGGATTTCCAATATTTAGGTCAGAGATCTTGGATAAATTCAATTCTCCGGCAAAATACAGAATTATATTATTTACTATAAAATAATGAAAGGAAGAGACTTTTTACTGCCAAAGTTTCATCCATTTGGCACAATCCTTAGACTTAGCATTTTATTTATGTTTTGATTCATTCTAACAGGAAACAGATATTAGTTCTTATCAAGAAAAAGGCAGGAGGGTGGGTTAAGGATAAAAAGAGGGAGAATGGGAACCCAGAAAATTAGCTCTGCCTTAACAATGAATTTAGGAATATCATGTAAACCTCCTTAGGCATTTCAGTGAAAGCCAAAATAAGAAGAGAAAGCCAAACAATCATCAAACCTAAAGAAACTAACACTTAACCAACTGACTACAAGGAAAGTAATAGATAGAGAACCATCCTTGGAGCCAAAAAGACCTGGTGGGGGCAGTGTCAAGTCTTGCCACTGACCCTTCCTGGTTCTTGAGTCACTTAATCTCTAAGTGCTCTAAGCAATTCTTTAGGACTATACACTGATCTTGCAAAGGTAGTTTTCTTATCCAAGAGTTTCCAACACTAATAAAATTACATTCAGTCATATCTTAAATGATCCCACTATCTATGCTAAAAGAGCTGCACTGACATAGATTGACAAAGAAATAGATTTAATTTTATTATAAAAGTAAAGGAAATGATGCTTTTACTTTGGGTACAAACCTGACGTGGTTTCCAAAGCCTGCTTTTTTTCTTCTATATCTTTAGATAGTTACAAGCAGCTATATACTGATACATGTTCAACAACCAATTTTCTGAGGGAGAAAAGTTTGTAGGACACATTTTTAAGTTCAATCTGCAGTATTGAAATTTTCTTCTTCACTTAAGTCTAGACAATGAATAAAACAATAAATCAAGCCTAGTTTGCAATGTGTGCTGAGTTTTGATTTATAAATGGTCATTCTTGAAATGTAACAATTGATTCTCAACTTGTTTCAGCTGCCCCCAGCACATCCTTGATTATAATGAAGAGAATTGCACTCTAGCAGCTGTAGACAGAAGAGAACTTTCAGAATCCCCTCACCTTAATGCTGTGCTCCCTTCCCCAATCCCCTCTAACCTCTTCAGGCAGGGCTATTTAACCTTCTCCTATTGGTTTAGCCTTGTCCCTCATTTTAGAACTAATTCTGTCATGAGTCAGGAGAAATTCAAGAAGATCTGCTAGGTCAGTGTTACTGTTCTGGTTATTCTTCAGTCATTTCAAATTTATTCAACACTTAGGAGTCCAAACTTCATTTGGAGTTTTCCTTGGTAAAAATGCTAGAGTAGTTTGTCATTTTCTTCTGCAGCTTTTTTTTTTTTTTTAACATATGAGGCAACAGGATAAAGTGACTTGCCCAGAAGCACACAGCTAGTTGGTGTCCGAGGTCAGCTTTGAATTCAGGAAGATGAATCTTACCAAGTCCAGCATGCCATCCACCACACCACTTAGATGCTCCATTAGACCAGGAGTGGTATAGTAACTCAGCATCAATCAAGCGTTTTTGCTGGCTCTGTTCTGACCTTCAACAAGTGTTTATTAAGGACTGGCCATGTGTCAAAAATGGGCTTATTTACTGAAGATACTAAGGTGAAAGTTAGATAGTCTTTAACGCAAAAGAAATATACATCCAAAGAGAAGAATTGCAATTTGGACCAGTATAAGCCATCAATAGTCTAGCTAGTCTGAGGCACATGTTTTTCCTAAACAATAGTGAGGGATTTTTGGAGACCCTGAACATGATTCTACTTGTGTCTTCCTCTCATGTTTTTATCAAAAGTGAATGTAAGAATTTTCAAAATGGATTGACTTTCACCGGAATATCCAAGAATCATTTGTCTCATGAGGAAAGGACGATGAAGGGGATTTCTGGATGTAGTTGCTTTTGCCATTCTTTTGGACATCAACAGAAAAGCAGATAAGGACCTTCTGAAATATGGATCATGAAGGTATGTCCTGCCTCCTGATATGTCAACTTGGCCAAAATTTTGCCATAAAATGGCAGAGTTGTCTGATATATCCAGAGGCTGGTTCCTTCTCCCCTCAGAATGGGAAAGCTACAAATGAGGGCTTCTGATTGAAGGGTGTTTGTCCACAGTGGGAACCTTTTGGAGTTTAGTTAATGATACTCATATCAATCTTGGGTTTGTGAAACTATAGCAATTGGGGCTTTTAGAGAGGAGAATTCCTGCCATTAGGGAGTTTTTTCTCTAGTGGAGGAGTTGGGAGACAGGTGGGAGACACTGATTAGGAAGACTGGGATCCAAGAGTCCATATGTTCAGACTTGTGGGATAACTTCCTTTCTCTCATCCCCTTGGAACTATCAAGTAGCAAGTTGACTACAGAACTACCTCCCATAGCTATAGTTATGGAGCAGCTGCAAGGCCTAATGATTTGGCTTGACCTTGGGAGAAAAGATTGGGAAAGACAGAGTAGAAAATCATAGAATGAGTGTTAGAAAGTACTTCAGAGGTTATCCAACATCTTCATTTTCAGAAGAGGAAACAAGGTCTTGAGAAGATGCAACTGGAATAAGGTCAAATAGCTAGTAAGTGTTAGAAGCAGGAATATAACTCTCTTGATTCCAAATCTAAACTTACTCTACTATACGAGATTTCTTCCTCTCATAGAACACTCTTTTCCAAG
Source organism: Sminthopsis crassicaudata (assembly GCF_048593235.1). Taxonomy (NCBI): domain Eukaryota; kingdom Metazoa; phylum Chordata; class Mammalia; order Dasyuromorphia; family Dasyuridae; genus Sminthopsis; species Sminthopsis crassicaudata. The sequence goes on from NC_133621.1 coordinate 162,475,587, forward strand.
CTATCACATGATGCCTTCCTGTGCCTTGTATCTCGTTTTAATTACTGAGCACTTATCTGGTGACCATGCTTCTACTCTGTACTCCAATTCTAATGATAAAGCCCACTTTTCTTGCCCATGTCCCACATGGATCAGTTAGTTCCCTGTGTTTCTTCTCTAGTTCCCTTGTTCTCTAAGCATTAGAAATAGTCTCAACATCTGTTCCCGAAGCCCAGGTGCCACATGTTTTCACAATTAGGAGAACAATGATTAATCAATAATGCAAGAAGGCTATGATAACTGCTGATATCTAAACAAGGACATCAAAATTCAATTCTAAGATATCCCAGGACTTGCCTAGAGTTGCTCCAAAGGCAGCTTTTGTTGGTTCTTTTTGTAGCTGAGCAGAGTCTTTAAGGAATCTGGTTATTCCAATAACTTTTCTTTCTCTATTTGTGCTCTCTTATGTTGTCAGTGATTGTTCCAAGGATTATATACCAACCTCTGAAAGTCTTAAAATACAACCTATAGCAAAAGGCGATGCAGTGAGGATGCATTATAAGGGTCAATAGTAGCTTGGTCCACTTCCCCTACCACCCCCCCCACTTCAGAACCTTTCTCTTTTCTCTTAGACATGACTATAGTAATGACTGCAGTCTGACTCCTGTCCCTCTCACCTGCTTCTGACCTGACTTGCATCTCAGTCACAGCTTACTCCCAGTTCCTCAGTTTTTTGGAACCTGTCAGTTATAATGCCATACTCCATCTGTTTGCTGAAACATCAATCTGTTTTCTATTGCTGGACCTCCATGCCTGAAGACTTCCTGCTATGTCTGGTGCTTGAGTGACCCTTCCACCCTTCCCCTTTCCCCTGTCCTATTTCTGTGGCTCAGTCTTTTTGTTGAATCCCCAGTAGTTTCAGTCTGGTTATTCTATGTTAATTGATTCCAAGGCATAACAATTCTAATAACTGAGACCCATAATGAGAATCCTGAGTCAGCAAGAAAAAGTTAAATTATGTTCAGCATGCTGTAAGAAGGAAATGTGCAATACATTTTAGAAAGAGCACCTTCTAAAATGATTAACATGTTTTAAAGCCTCTTCCCTGACATCTCAATTCTTTATGCATGAGTACATTCTGCCTTGAAATTTTCCCCATAGAGCTTAATGTCCATTTTGTAACACATGACATTCTCTTCTTATTACTTAATAGTGCGGAAACCATATCTTCGACTCTCAGTTTAACTCCTGCTTTACCTTACAGAGACTCTTTAGTATAACCTTCTTGCTTTGAAATCTTATTTGTTTATATAAAATGGCAATTGTTTGTCCAAATGAATCCAACTCCTGATCCCTTTTACCTTTTCTACTCTCAATAGTCTTTTCTCCCGACTTTAATGACATGCTAGGAGTATCCCCTCAAAGCCAGTTAACAACCTGCTTTTTCTTTTCCTGATGAAAAATTGGCTTTATCAGCTTGACTTTCTAATTAATAAATACTGGAACCTAAGTTTGCAAAGTACTATGTACATTTTAATCTCATTTGGGCCTCATAACTATCCTGGGGGATTGATACTATTTTCATCTCAATTTTACAGATGAGGAAACCAAGGCTGAAGAAAGGTTAAGGGAATTTTTTGAGTTCACACAGCTAGTAAGCATCTGAGGCAGGATATTTAAAATCATTCCAAGTTTAGTGTTTTTAACCACTGTGTCACCTTACTGTCCCAATCTAATTAAGAATTATTATCATACAAGAACCAGTTACTGTGTAATTATCATAAACATTTATATTTTATTGTTTAGTCACATCCAATTCTCTATAGTGTTCATAGAGTTTTCTGGGCAAAGGTACTGGAGTGGCTTGTCATTTCCTTCTTCAGTAAACAAAAGCAAACAGAAGTAAAGTGGCTTTCCTAAGCTCACACATTTACTGTGAATCTAAGCTTAGATTTGAACTCAGGTCTTATCCACTATGTCACCTAGCTCTCCTGACTGGGGAAATACTAAGAGTTAAATGTCTGGCACAGGGTTACAAAGGGGCACCTGGTGACTAACATCTCTTTTCAGTTTTGCAAATTGGTATTCATACAGTACCAGAGTCTAAGTGAATTTAAAAATATTTTCCCAAACCAGAAAAATTCCAAAAAAAATTTATTAAGTTCTAATATGTCAAATACTACATGCTGGAAATACAAATAGAAAAAAAATGGGACACTCCCTGCTCTCAATGTGTTTGCATTCTAACAGTGGAAAACAGCAATGCATAGGAGAATTCATCAGCAGGGCAAATAGTCCTGCTGGCAAGGAATTCAGTTTACAAAGAGTGTAGGGAAGAGAAAAGGTAAATGCACAATTATATCTTCCTTAGAATCATTTTATATTGTTCTCATTCTCATTTTCTCAGATGTGGAACTAAACTACTGAATACTTACATGCTGAATATTTACAAATAGTACCTGGAAAGTATTAAATAATCCCTAATAATCAATCAAGTTTTCATTAGAAAAAAATCTGTTATCATTGCTGTTGGTCTGATTTTTTATCCTTATTTTTTACACATAAAGTGGTAATGATGATTTAAAATTAAAGTCTTGTTCATCATGTGCCAAGAATTAGCAATAACACCAAATCATTGTGACAAGATAATTTGAAATATGAATAATAACAAAATCAAAGGCAACATGAATATTAGACTGCTTTGCAATTGAGAAGATGGGTAGTAATTGCTCAAATAAATATTTTCTGGACCTTTGAGACTCTTCTAATAAAGTCATTAAAGCGTCACAGAAAAATTTTCTTGCTCAAACAAACCTCAGATAAAAGTAGAAAAGAAGCATTTGAATATTAGAATGAAAAAGAAAACATCGCATGTTTAGAAAATGAACCATTGGTTTTTAAGATTGGATCAATGAAAAAGAAACAAATTTCATGAAAGAACTTGTCACTAAGGAAACACAAGCCCAAGTCTATGATGATATAAGAAAGGGAATATGGGAAATGAAGAAAAAATCATGCAAAAGGTCTAGAATGTAATCTCTGGTTTTTAAGACTGGGGGCAAAATGATGATCAGGGTGGAAAATCTATTCATCTATGCAAAATTTGCTGTATATAAATTCAACCCTTTATCTTGAAGGTAAGATGAGAAAGTTCTTCATGCAAAAATTCCTTAATAAAAGAAAAAAGAAGCTTATCTTAAAAGTCAACAATGGAAAAGGGGGTAGAAATTATTCTGAAGAAGAAGAGAGTACTTTCAAGTGAAATTTCATGTACTGTTAGTTAATGCTAGACATCTGGGGATGAGGTGGAAATTTGCTACATGAAATAAACACAAGAGAATTTCTGATCTTTAAAAGACAATAGAAGGCAATATGTTCAAATGCATGTATGTGTACATTGACACATATATGTGCATGTGTGTGTTTATACAAGATATTCCAAGTCTTAGTCTAGTTAAAAGTTTAAATAATCTTTGAATGATCTATATCACAAATATGCACAAAAATAATTTGAAAATTTTACTTTTAAAATATATTTTATATTTTAGTACCTTGTTATTAGACATTCATGTTTCTGAATGACACTTTTTCAGACTTATCAATGAATAACAGTGTACTTCTTGTTCAGCTATCCTCAGTCATGTGATCTTATTTCCATGAGATTTTTTTTTCTTTTAAGGTCATGAAAAAAATCTGTATATCAAAACCTTGTTGTCTGGATGATTTTAAGGCTTAGATTATAAATATGATCCTTTCAGTCAATCCTGTTCAGTCAGTTGAAGAAAGTTTGTATAAAGTTTAAAAATCAACGATAAGGATTGTATATAACACAATATGATAGTAATGTTGAATTTGTAAAAGAGACATATCAGTGTTTTAAATTTTTTAGTAATTAGCCTTCCAATTTTTTTATATATACATATATAATTTATATGTATATGCATAATTTGTAATACCTATATATTTCTGAACTTATCATAGTACCAAAACATCTGGAACAAGTTGTGATATACAATTGTGATGGAATATTCTTGTGCTATAAGAAATGATGAGTTCAATGATTTTAGAAAAACATGGGAATATGTGCCCAGAATAATGAAGAGCGAAATGAGCAGAACCAAGAAAACATTGTATACAGTTATAGCAATATAATTTTAAAGATGATTTTGAGTAAAAAAGTATTTTATTTTTTATAAATCCCCAAATTAATTATAAAGGATACATGAAGAAAGACACTTTCTGCATCTCAAAATAGTGACTCAGGCAACACTAAACAAATTCACTCAATTTAGCAGTGACTGCAAGATAGATACTTTAAAAGCACTATATAAATGTGAGTTATTGTCATTGTTTCTTCCTGCTACATAGAGCTTTCCAGAATATTTACCTATTATTTTAAAAGCCAGTCTACTGGAGAGAGAAAAATTAATATTGGTAGTGTAAAGTGAAACTCTTTCACTTAAGGATTCTTCATTGTGGAATGGAAGGGCTCACATCATACTATATGATAAATAGAAGTATGTATAGAATAACTTTGCACGTATACACCTATTTATATCTAGTGGTAAACATCTTTAGGGTGGGAGGGTAGAAGGAAGAAAAAAAATTTCATGATAATTTTTTGTTATATTTGAAAGGAATAGTAATTTCATGTACAATAGTCTTTTTTTCTATTCTACTATGTTATGGAAATGCTTATTTATTCCATAAATTTTAAAAAAAGTTTAAAAAATGATCTGGAATATCCTGTATATTTGTGTATACATATAAAATGTATTTCCTCTTCAGTTACCTGTGTGTACATTTGTGTATATGTATATATGTATATACATATATGTATGTATATACATATATACATATTTATACATATAACTTAAGAAGAAAAGGAATATGGAGTTAGCAGACATAGATAGAGATGTACATATACATTTCTGAAAAAGAAAAGTAATAAGGGTACATGCATTTATATGTATGCAAGCATAAATATATGTGTGTATTATATGTACAAATATCTGAAGAAAAAAGTAGTATGTGTATTTAAATATATATTTATTATATATATGCACAAACACAAATGTGTACATAATTATTTGGGAGAAAGAAGAAAAAACAACAAACATCCATGTCTATAGACATGTGTTCATGTACATATTGAAATGAAAAAGGAAAGGCAGGGATATTATCACATTTTGGGGAGAAAGGTTTTCTGACAGTAGTCCCCCTCGCCCACGAGTCATAACATTCATTTCTTTCTAGCTATGTGAACTTGGACATTTCCCATCCTTCTGAACCTCATTTTCCTCAGTCATAAAATGGGGATAAAAATAATCACAATGCCTTTCTTATAAGAGATCCTTTCCTGTCACATGAAATAAGTTACTCCCTGATGAAAGATGTTATGGGAAGTATTCTAAGAACCCAAAATAGTAACTCAGGCAACAATAAATTCACCTAATTTAGCTATGGTTGCAAGAAAGACTTTTGTAAATTGTTAAGTACTATGCAAATTTGAGCCATCATCATTGTTACTGGATGTTACTTAGGATTTTCCAGAATATCTACCTCTTTTCTTAAAAGCCAGTCTATTGGAGAGAGAAAAGAATATTGGTGGTGTAAAATGAGACTCCTTCACTAAAGGATCTCCCATTGTAGCATAGAAGAGAATGCACATCTTTTCATTTTTACCTCCATAATATCTCTCATGTGTCATCTTTCTCAATATTCATGTCTATAACCTCTTCCAATTGCCTCCTAATTGGGCTCCATGTTTAACATCTCTCCCCACTGCAATCCCATCCTTCATACAAAACCTAAAATAATTCTCCTAATATGCAGTTCTGACTATATTCATAAACTACAGTGGTTCTTTATTATCTCTAGAATAAAATATCAATGCTCTTATTTTAAAGGGTTCCCTAACATGACTTTAATCTACCTTTCCAACTTTTTATACAATACAGCCCCTTCTAATAAATGTGAGTCAGCCAGACTTTATTTCTTGCTATTTGTCAAAAATGACACTCTTTCTGTTCCCATGTCTTTGCACTGATCATTCCCCATATTTGGAATATGTTCCCACATATCTTCACTTCTTAGGATCCTTTTTTTTTAATCGAGAATTTATCTCAAACCCCACAATCTATATGCAGCCTTTCCTGACTCTCCCTAATTGTTGGAGTTCTTCATCTCCCCAAAAAATTATGTTGTATTATTTTAAATTTTTTTCTTTATTCATATATAGGTATATTTTGATCCTTTATAAAATATTTATTAACCTTGAGTTAATGGTCTTTATATTTTTTTCTTAATTCTGAGAGCTTAGCATAGTGCCTGACACATTAATAAATGCTTCCAGATTGATTAGTTGGATTCTTGAAGATTATAACAGTAGAGCCCAAGCTTGCTAAACTAGAAAGGCTTTGGATATGAGCCTGGTGATTAATGATATATCTGTTATACCAGTTGACCACACTGTGATAAATTTTCAGTTGCAGCATCTTTCAGTGACCATCACTCAGTTATACTTGGGGTTATAATACATAGTAGTAGAGGGTATTTTTATAGATCTTCAAAGTACAGAAATGAAATAAGAATACTTCACACAAAATTTCTTCCTCATACCTCTTTTCAATCTCTGGTTTAGATCAATGGAGAAGAATGTGGGTAAAATGCCCAGAAGACAAAATGCAAGAATGTCCTAGAATCTTCATCTTACATCTTTAAGTCCAAGATAAAAAGAACAGAGTATTTGAGTTGGGAAAATTTCACTACTCATATGTCTTAAAAGATTTCAGGTCCCCATTCAAGTCCTACAACATTATCAATGCATTTTCACAATATTTGAAGCCCCAGATCAGTAAAGGCATCAGGGAACATGAACTCAAGGGAAACAGACCGGGTAAATGACCAAGCCAGAAAAAGAAGTGACATTTTCCTGTTATGTGAGTTAGGTCATTCCCTGACTAAAAAAGCAATAGGAAGTGTTTTAAGAACTCAAAGTACTAACTCAAGCAAGAGTAAACAAATTCACTAAATTTAGCAAATAATGGAAACATGGAAAACTAAAAAAAAAATAAAAATACATCACAAAGGAATCTGAAATCAATGATTATCTTTACAATAACATGTCATATAACTATATCCTCTAGAAAACAGAGTTTGAAGAACATGTAGTTTCCAACTTGCAAACGAATGGGTTCCAAAAATGTTTTTGCATATGCATTCAAATATTACAATTTAGGACAAAATTTATCATGTCACACTGAAGAAATATCTTCTTCCACCCTAAGTATTTGTATATTATTTGTATATTTATATAGTATCCTAAACATAGCGACATAAAAGGTTATTTTAACACCTTCCCAGTTGCCAGGAGTGAGCATTCACCCAATTCAATTGACCAAGAATCACACACAATAGGACAAGGATTGGGCCCTAGTGGGTTGTTAGTTGAGTATTAGGGCAGATGCTCTAGGGCAATATGAGGAAGTATGAAGAGGGACTGTCTTTTTTTTTCCCCTGAGGCTGGGGTTAAGTAACTTACCCAGGGTCACACAGCTAGGAAGTGTTAAGTGTCTGAGACATATTTGAACTCGGGTCCTCCTGAATTCAGGGCTGATGCGCTATCCACTGCGCCACCTAGCTGCCCCCAGAGAGGGACTGTCTTGAAAGGAAACTGAGCTATAAAGGATTTCCTCACTTTGCTCTTTTCTTTGTCTCTGATAATATCCCCAAAATAGAATGGGAAAAACGGGGGCTCTTCTAGGGTCAGGAAGATTTTTTTCCTTCATTCTTTTTCATTATCAATACAGTAAATTAGAACTCAAATCATGTCTCTACACTGATATTCTTCATGCCTTTAGGCAATTCATTTATTTAACCTGCCTAATCTTTTATTTCCTCAACTCTAAGAGACAGAGACAGAGATAACAGCACTTATACTACCTGTTTCACAGGGTTATTATGAAGAAAACATGATCTAAAAGCCTGTATCTCTAAAGTGCATATCCAGTACTCAGTAAATTCTAGAGGTTCCCTATTATCCCTAGGATCAAATACAAATTTCTCTTTAGCATTTAGAATCCACAACCCTGACCTAGCTTCAATTCACTTAACTTTTACATGTCTTGTTATACATCTATCTTCTTAATGCATTGCACCCAACCTGACTGGCTTTCTGTGGCATACTAGAATGCATCCATTTTCTTCTCTTCCTTTTAGAATCTCTAGTTTTCTTCAGAATTCAGATCAGAAATCGCCTTTTACATGAGGCTTTCTTTGATTGCCTCAGTTACTAGTGAACCTTACACAGAAAAATGACTTGCATTTATTTTGCATACATTTTAACTACACTTATTTATGCAGTCATCTCCCCTGAAACATCAACTTTCTTGAGGATAAGTGTGGGTTTGTTTTTTAATCAGTGAATCATCAATAAACATTGATTATTTGCCTACCCATGTGTCAAGTCCTGTCTTTGCTTATTCAGTACCTAAGCTGGACACAGAATCAATGTTTGTCAGTTGAATGATTTTATTCGAGGATAAGGGGACTGATACTAGGACAAGTGAAAGGAGAAGTCACATTAGCTGTTACAATTATTAGCTGTTATACTTAGTTCCTTCCCCCAAAAAGAGAGAGCCCCTGAGAACTTCTACCCTCTGCAGCATGGGCCTGTGCCTCTAAAGAGATCTTTTCCATCTCCCTGCCAATTTCTTGGTTGACCCGTGGAAGAGATTTAGAAGAAAATTTGGAGAGAGAGATTTCTAACAATGTAGCAGTCCTAAAAGAAAGAGAATGTCACAAATGCCAGGTTCAGTGGGCAAGAAGGAAGATAAACGGGTAAAGCATTTATTCTGTGCACCTGAAAGAGAATGTATGACTGAGAAGATGTGCACTATATAGGGTGTTTATTATAGACCTGTCTTAGCAACTCTAATTTCCTTGTTCTCTGGTTTCTCTAGGAAAGAAATAATCACGTTAATCTTCAGCTGCTTGCTTGGCTGACTGTCTCTCTGGTGCCTGATAGCTCCTCTTATTTCCTGACAAAGGAAACTGAAGAGCCAGGAGATTATGGGTCCTGTATCCTGATGTGGGTGAAAGCTCACTACAGCTGGAACTACAAGCAAACAGGCAATCAAGGGCAGATGTGAGAACAACAATAACAACCAAAAAAAAACCTCAGAGGATCTTAGGAAAGGTGATACCCAAAATAAGATGGAGAAGCTTTCAGAGTTAGGGGAAAAAACAGTCCTTCTACAATTTTTTTTTTAAATTTTTTGCTGAGGCAATTGGGGTTAAGTAACTTGCCCAGGATCACACATCTAAGAAGTATTAAATGTCTGAAGGCACATTTGAACTCAGGTCCTTCTGACTTCATTTTTTAAATAAATAGAATAAATAAATAGAAATAAATAAAAAATAGAACATTTTTTAAGAATAAAGAATGATTTCCCATCCAGAGGACAAATTATTCTATCAAAGAACAAACCTTCCTAGAAGCCTATTACCATCACAGCAACCCACAAAAATTATCTCCTAAATTAGACTTTAAAATCCCCCAAACCATACAATTGTTTTTATTACTAAATTATGATTGTATAATATTCAGTCAGAAATATCTCTACCACTTAAGCAGCTATGTGTTAAAGGAGCACGTAATAGGGTTTTGAGTAAAATCCTAAAACTCAGAGAAGGTGCAAAAAAAAAGTCAATTACAAAAGGATAAATTTAAATGATATAAAAACAACCTGTCTCACTCTCCTCTCTCTTCCCACACATATAAGTATGTATGCACACATATATCCATGTACACTCACACATGTATGCATGTATTAATTCGGTATATTGCATAAGTTTATACATATACATACGTACACACACACACACACACACACACATATATATACACACACTTTTTAAGAAATCATTTAGTTCAAACTCAGAACAATGAACAAAAAAAATGTGATTTTTAAATACATCTTTTGGAAGTCCAGCTCTTTTCTGCTTTAGACCCCAGCATCTTAAGGGATAAAAAAATGCCATAAAACATGGATCCATTCCTTTTTCTCTACTAGCAGAAGTTCCCCTCTCAAGCCCTCTCCTGTATGTTCTTTAATAGCCAAGATGATTACTCATCTTTCAGCATGTTCAGAAGCAGAGGAGAGAGAATAGAATGGAGTGACCAAACAGCTATTCAACTGAACAAGCAATGAAAAGTCTATAGGCAGAATAAGTGAAAAATTGATATGATACTTAGATGGAGGGCAGGGGAAGAACATAGATCTGCACCTGTGATTTTATTGGTAAAGGGGACTTTCAGTGGTGAGGAAATTCTTTTACCACTTGTAGTCTTAGAGATTTACATGGGATGCTGAAATAAGTAATTTGCCTAAAGTCCCCTAACCTGTCTGTGATGGGGCAGAGCATAAACTCAGGTCTTCCAAACATGTAGTTCATCTCTTTATCCCTTCATCTCTTTATCCCTTACACCAAAAGAACCAAATAGCTAGCAGGTGGTCAGCAACATTCCCCAGCATGGGCCAGATTAAAATGTAATTAGGAAATATATTACAAAGTAAATAAATATAAAATAGAGCATAGATAATATTAATACATGATTTTCTACGTCAAGATGTGTTCCATAGGGATCCTTATGTATAATTTAGTAGAATTTGACATTCTTGACCTACAGGTCAAATTACTTGCCCAGGATCAAACATTTCATATATGCCTGAGATGGACTTTAATTCTGGGTTTGTTTTTGTTTTCTGGCTTCAAAGATAGCTTCCCATCCATTATGTCATTATGCCTTTGCTGGGTCAAGAGAAACAGAGCATTAAAACAAGTCAGCTATTCCAGCACTCGGAATCAGCCAGTACTACAAGGCCTATTGATTGTTGATTTTTTTTTTTTCAGAACTTGAAGGGTGAAAAAAAAATCACAAGGTAAAAAGCATGGCCCCAATCTGTAATCACTATAATCCAGGCCCTCCTACACAATGAATGCATGATCTTAAATCAGGAAGAGAAGAGCTTCTTCTGTGAATAAAACCTGGGTGTTTACTTAACATGTAGTTCTCACCTTCTCAGTGTGGGAATAAGAGACGTGAGTTTTGGAAGGAGAAAATGTGAAGTATGTCCCTTGTGCTGATTCTATATATATGCTATATTTGTTGTTGTTTAGAATTGTTGGACTCTTCACAATCCCATTTGGGGTTTCCTTGGCAAAGATACTGAAGTGTTTTGCCATTTCCTTCTCCAGCTCATTTTGCAGATGGGGAAACTGAGGCAAACAGGGTTAAGTGACTCACACAGTTACTAAGTGTCTGAGGCTGTTTTTGAACTCAGGTCTTCCTGACTCCAGACTGCCACCTAACTGTCTGTGTTGTTACGTGTGTGTGTGTGTGTGTGTGTGTGTGTGTGTGTGTGTGTGTGTGTGTGTGTAATTTTCATCTTGGACATGCCATAACTATCTTCTTAATTATCTTAATAACATCACTATCATCTTTATAGTATAAGAGAGTTAACATATGGAAAAATATGTTTAAAAGTTACCTGCCTAGTAAATTAAGCAATATTCATGTTCTGAAGTCACAATTCTGCCTTCAGTTGTGGGGTATTTTTTTTTCAAAGATCCATGTTTTATCTTTTGAATGTAAGTCATTTGAGTCTAAATTTTTAATTTCAATCTTGCCCCTAACTACTTTCAAGATCTTGGGCAAACTACTTACTTCTTCTGGAACTGGCAAGGGTTGGTAAGGCACTAAGGGATGCAGTTGATAAAGTGTTGATCTTGAAGTCAAGAAGACCTGAATTTGACTCCTGCCTCAGACATGTACTCTATGTCCCTAATCATCATATTTCTCAGGCTCAGTCTTTCCATCTCTAAAATGAGGAAAATATTAGCATCTACTTCAGAAAGTTCTTTGATATATCATGAAAAAAATAATGTAATCTTAAAATCTTGAAGTTAGATAAAAATGCTAGCTATCATTATTAGATGACCTCAAAAAGCCACTTTCAGCTTTACAATTCCACGTGTTTTTGGTTTTTGTTGTTGTTGCCATTGTCCAGCTTTTGTCTCACTGTGGTAAACTTTTCTGATTCACAAGCACTCAGATTGGCTTGTATTCTGAGGTCACGTGAAGCAAAACCAGCCTGAGACTCTTTTAGACGTTTGTTCTGTCAACAGTCACTTTGAGAGATCTTATTCCAGACACTAAAGGCAAGTATTCCTTTCTAGGCATTTACCTCAGATGAAGTAAAAGCTTAGAATCTCATTTCAAAAAACAATCCACATTATTTATTAACCAAAAGAAAAGTTCTCTCCTTAAAGGATTTGTTAGGAAAGGGTATCCTGACACAAGGCAGTCAAAGTACTTAGTCTGCTAGATTCAAGAAATAAAAAATACCTGTGTGATACTAATAGCTGGATACCTCTATCTACTTTGTGCATGAAGTTCTAGAATTCTGATTTCCAAGACAGGCTTCTAAGGCTATGCTGGGCCAATCAAGGAAGAGAATTTTAAAGGTTTCAAGATTTTTCATAGAAAGTCCCAGGCCTGCCTGTCTCTGTCTCTCTGTCTCTCTGTCTCTCTGTCTCTCTCTGTCTCTCTCTGTCTCTCTCTCTTCTCTCTCTCTCTGTGTGTGTGTCTCTGTCTCTCTGTCTCTCTCTCTGTCTCTCACTCTTTCACAGTGTGTGCCTCTGTCTCCTTGTCTGTCTGGCTCTATTTATCTAGCTATCCACATAAATTCCGGGTTCCTTAGAATTCCCAACCTTGCCATTTTGACTTCCCTAAGTGTCACTATCTACTAACCCTTCAAATCCTCTCTCAATAAAGTATCATAAATCACTCATGCTAACAAGTAATCGACTAATTTACTGAATTAAACAGTGGAATGCATTATCTCTCCAAAGGATATGTGCATTTTAATAGGCCTTAAGCCAAAGGATTAAATATTTAATTATGTAATATTTTTAACTTCATAAAATTGGGAAGAGGAGATTTGGAGGAAGGGAAAATAGACTTGCCAGCTTATCAGTTACACTATGCTGTCTATACTTCAGCCAGGCCTACATCTCCTCCCAATTGTTTCCACACCAGGCCAACATTTAAATATTCCTTCCTTTGCTCATTTTTATGTGGTATCTTCCTTCTCTATAAGGAAAACTCCTTGAGGTCAGGGATTGTCTTATTTACATGTATATCCCCAATACTTAGCACAAAAAATGTCAAATTAATATTTTATCATTCATTCATTCATGCAATCAAGTCATCTTTATATATCTTTTATATATATGTCTTTATACTTTTGTTTATTTTTATTTATCTTATATTTATAATTTATATATCTTTATATATATCTTCAGGAACATATCAAGTCATGTAATGGTAATGAGAAGAAAAAGTCTCATGTGGAATTTTACTTATATAATTGGCAAGTGAGTGGATGAGACTGGTCATTTAACCACCCCAGGGCAGCTTGGCCAAAAGAATTTGATATGGTATCTTATACTGCAGTTCTCTTCTGATAAGTAATATATGCCATATTTTGAAAAATAAAAGTGTAAAACCACTATCAGACAGAAGACAAAAGCAGATTTTATTTGTCTTCAGTATTCCCTAAAAAGCTGGCTCAGTGAATAGAGTCCTGGACTTGCAATCAGGAAGACTCATCTTCCTGAATTCAAATCCAGCCTCAGACATTTAATAGCTTCTGGGTGCTAAACCTCCAGATTATAGGCTCTCCCTAACTCATTTCTCCTTTGCAACTTGGCTCAAAAACATGTTTTCTTCCCTTACCCTTTCTTTTCCAGTAAGAATTTCTCTCCTTCTATTTTGAAATCTCATGTTATTTTTTATTTCTTTTATTCACTTGGGGTTTTATAAAAAGAGTTCTGGACTGAGTTTCAGGTAGGGATTCTTAACCTGGGGTCCATAAACTTATTAGTTTTTACATTTTGATTACTATATTTTGACATAATTGTTTTTCTTGACAATCCCATGTGTTTTATTTTATGCATTTCAAAACATTTTTTGATGGAATTCACAAGGATCACTGGAAGGTAAAGAAGCTTATGACACATACACAAAAGTTTAAGAATCCCTGAACTGGAAGATCTGAGTTTAAATCCTAGTATTACCACTCACTACCTGTGTGACTTTAGCAATCTAACTTGGGAATCCTAACACTGGGAATCTTCTTCCTCATGTTTAAATTGAAAGGGTTTGATTAGATAGCCCTGACGGTCCCCTCCTGCTCTGAGTCTATGATCTTATTTTGTAGCATTTTTAACTTGTGAATATTTTATCTGATCTTTAGATTACAAACTCCTTGAAGGTAGAGGTTGTGTTCTACATTTCTTTATATCACAACACTTGGCAATAATTTATGTAGTCTATATTTAATCAATGCTTATTCAATTGCACTGGATTCAAGAAGCATTCTTTGGATAACTTCATGAGATTGCTCAGATTGTGAGATACTAGTGAGCAGCAAGTGTGTCTGTTTAATTTGCTTTTATACAACACACAGCACAGATGGGTACTTAATGAATCTTGATTTACTGATTGATGCATACAAGGGTCAGCTATCACTTTCCAAATCTAATCAGTCACTAAAGCCTGGCCTTTGCAATCTCTAATGATCTGAATGGAAATCATTTGGGAGGAGAAATGAATGACAGTTTCCTTCAGCCTCCAGCACATTTCTTACCATAACTTTCTGGTCCTTCCAACTGGAAATCAAGAAAATAGTAACAACCTGTAAGAACAAAACTGCACAGGCACCAATTGGAAATTTGAAATGATTTAGAAAAATAATATTTCTACAATGTTAGGATCAATAAAGCACTTGTTTTAGAACAATCCTATAAGGTAGGCAAGCATGAGTATTAGAATCTCTTTATAACAAAGAACTGAGACTCTGAAAGTTTACTTATCTTGCTTGAGGTTACATAGCAAAAGATCAATAAGAATTTATTAAGCTCTGGTGATACAAATAAGTGAATGGGACATTCCCTAATTACAAGGAGCTTATGTTATAACAAGAAGGTATGGAAACTGGATCTTCAGCCAACTTAATTTTCATCTTCATACTCACTGTGATCGCCAGTATTTTGATCCCTCCTTATTTCCCCAGTCCATTATCTCTTTTGTGATATTTCATAAAGAACTATCCTCCACTCTTGATAACCTTGCACCCTTGTCTTTTTGCTATTTGTGAACCCTGGGTGATATCCAATAGGAAGGTCTCCTATTGTTAGCTGCTAAGAACAGCTATATTTTAAAAATCCTGCCTAGAGCCAATACAGACAAATACAACTTACCTTTAACTGGACTTTCCCTCTTGTATAGATATTCTACTATTAAATTATGATTGAATCCCTACCCTATTTCCTATTGCAATTTCACTTCTCTCTCCTTAAAATCCTAAATGCCACTGACACCGTGGATAAATCACTTCATCCTTGACTGAAAAAGATTGAGCCCATCTCTATGAGGTTCTTCATCCTCCATCCTCCAAATCTCAAGGTCTTTCTATTTTTTCACCCATTCCTTCCTTCTTCCCTTTTGCCTCAAAGCACAAGGTGGCCCTCTTCTTCATGAAAGCTGAAACCCTCTTCAGTGGTCCTCAAACTTTTTAAATAGGGGGCCAGTTCACTGTCCCTCAGACTGTGGGAGGGCCGGACTATAGTAAAAACAAAAACTTATACTGTCTCCGCCCCTCAATCCATTTGCCATAACCTGGTGGGCCACATAAACGTCCTCGGTGGGCCATGGGCCATAGTTTGAGAACCCTTGCATCTCCTTGTGCCCTTGTTTCCACTGGGACCTTGGTCTTTGTATCATTCCTACTCTCATATCTCTTACTCTCTACTATCAATTCTTATCCCAATGTCAGTAAACATGTGGGGAAGGCATATGAAAAGTCTAGAGAGGTAAGAGAGGTCAGAAATTAAGTTCCAGGAACTTTAAAGTATGTTTAAACATAGAAGATATTCACTGGAGTATTGTGACATGACCAGATAGATCCAAGCAAAAACAATGCTAATCTCACAGTCATGTAGCTGACTTTTGGAACAAACAATTGGGAGTCCAGCTGGATAGTTATGGGCCTTACGGCTGGGTGATAGCATTATGTAGTAAGTAGAAGGGATTTCTTAGAGGAAATTTTGGAGGAAAAACTGAGTGAACTTGGTAACCAATTGGGCATGAGGTGAGGAAGAGAAAAGGGTCAAATATAACTCCAAGGTTTTAGATATGAGTGACTGACAAAAATAGTGAGGTAGCGTGGGATAAAATTTGATTATATTTCCAGACACAATTTTGAGAAGTGGCTAGAACATCCAGGAAGAACTATCCTGTGAGCAGTTAAAGATGAGGGTCCGAAACTTAGAAAAGCGATCAGATCTGGTAATGTGTGTGTATACATGTGTATATATACATACATATATATATATGTATATGTATACATATATATATATATGCAATATACATATATATTTATATATACATGCACACATATCTCTACATATTTCAGAACTACTGTCTGGGTAATAATTGAAAGTAATTGGGATAATAATTCTGTAAAAACAGAATACTAACTAATAAGGGAGCAGAATGATGATAAAAAGCAGCAAAGAAGAGAAACAGTAGATAGAAAGGTAGATAATAGCAGGTATTCTTTGTAAGATCACTAATGCCCAACTACTTCTACTAAAGGCTAGAAACCATGGCAACTGTTTCACTCAAAAGTAATGGTTTCTACTCACTATATTGAGAGTTTGACTTAATGGTAAAGCAATTGACATCAGAGCAGTGGGAGAAAAAAAATACAACCTCAAGATGGGTTTTTTATTTAATAAGGTCAGATTCAGTTCTGATTTCAATGCTCTAATGAGGAAGACCAATTGGATCTGCAAAGGTGACAAATAATAGGACATTTTGTTTCTGAAAAGAAAAAATGGAGGGAGGGAAGTTTTTTCAGGTCACCAATCAGGTATGACAACTGTGAAAAGCTAATAATCAATAGAGATTATGGATTTTTTTTTGATAAGTATACATTGATATCTGTAGTCTTTTATTGAAGACATCTGATGCATTTGTAGGCATGCCCAAAAATATGCTGAGTTCTCAAATTTATCCATTCTAAGGGTTGATTGCCATAGCAGTCAGAGAGCTGAAAATCAGGATCATAATTTCCCTTTGCTGCCCTTAAATTTTTCATAAAGAAAGTACTGGCTTTCGTGCAGCAAACAAGTCAATATCATATTGATACTTCTCATAAATTATTTGTTTATTGGAATCACAGTGAAAAATAGCTCTATCAACTAATCAATCAACAAGCATTTATTAAGATTCTACTATGAAATACAAATACAAAAGTTATCAACCAATCAATCAACAAGCACTGATTAAGATCCTACTATGTGAAAAACACTAGAATACAAATTTTAAAAAGTTCTATCAACTAATCAATCAACAAGCTTTTATTAAGCCCCTACTATGTAGTAGGTATTAAAACTACAAATACAAACTTCATGAACAAATCAATCAACACACATTTAATTAAGCTCCTATTATGTGGCAGGCACTGTTAGGCACTAGAAATACAAATACAAAAGTTCCCAAGGAAATTATATTCTACTTGGGGGTTACAACAATTAAAGAAAATGGAAGCCAAGGAAGATAATTTTGGCCTATACTTTCATTGGATTATAAGTGCATACAGAGTAGGAGATCATTATGGCCACTCTTTAGAAATGGTAAACTGATTTAATTATTGTTTACAGGCTAAGAGGAAGAAAGAAGAAAACAGGTTGGGATAGGGTAGGGGAAGATGGAGAAGGATGCCAAATAATGGCAGAATATTTGGTAAGGCTGTAGAGAACATAATTGGAGAGTAAGTAGGTAGTAAAGTTGAACATAGCTAATCCTAGTCCTGAAATAGTTGGCTAGAATAATCAATCACCAATCAAAATAATGAGGTCCTGAATTAGACCTTGCTAAGCACTTTTTATCAACAACAACCCTGGAGATAAGAAGTGTTATTAATCTGTTTACAACTAAGGAAAAAGTCAATTGATTTGCCTAGGATCACACACTAAGTACAGAATTTGAACTCAAGTTCTCCTGACTTCAGCTCCCACACTCTATATACTGGATCCCTTAATTTATCAATGAAAATAAAGAGGCAATAAAATTAACTTCATTTTACATCTGCTGCTCTGTATGATTTGAGCTCCATGGAAAAGCTCATCACCTCTAAATACCTCACCATGCTATTAACTAAAGTCTTGATTGACAGTATGTCCCTCAACTCCTTTTCCCTCTATTTGGAGGGCAACAATACCCAATTCCTCTCAGTGTTTGCTGTGAGAGCAGAAACTGGACTCTCAATTCAGTTCACTGCTGTTCCGTCTGGTTTTACAGGGCTGGATACCCCCTGGTGTCTGTCCCTCTTCTCCCCTCTCCTTTTGTACATTGTCTCCTCCTTTAGATTTTAAATTCTTTGAGGGTAGAGACTATCTTTTTATTAACTTTTACTATTATTATTATTAAATAGTTGTTTATTAGCTCTTAGCATAGTGTCTGGCACATATAAGGTTCTTCATATAGATTTTGGATTGTATTAGATTTGATTATCTGAAGAGTTTACCCAGACACTTCAAACTAAATAAGCATAGATTTTGATACTCAATGATGTAAAAATAGGCTTTGAAAAAAATGGCAAAAAAGAAAAGGATGTCTTGGAAAATATGATTAATAAGGAGCTAAGAATGAATAAGAAGGACATGAGCTTCACAGAAATTTCATGTCTATATAAAATTAATACTTTCCTTAAGAAAGAATCAGAAAGTAGAAATGGCAAGCAACAAATAACATGCCAAAAAATGAAATGTTATATTTTAACTAAACAAAACTATACAATAAGATACTTTAATTAGATTATTGCTGTTATAAAACAAAATTAATGGTTTGGAATGACATATCCTTCATGTCAGGTTGATTTTTGTTTTTAAAAGAACAGGACCTGAACAACTACAAATAACATTGCTTGACAACTAACTTTTATTCATATTTCTACCTTTGTTATTTGCCTGCTTTATATTTTTGTGGCTGATGAGTCAGTGACGTGAAAGCTCAGGTGATTGAAAATAACAGCCCCTATTTCAATAACTAAAAAAATGTGGGAGCAATAATGTTCTTTATGCTTCAAAATAAATTACTCATTTCCCAGCAGTGAAAAAATTGCTTTTTTAGAGGTAAAAAAAAACCACACACTAATTCTATGGCACAGGTTTCTTCATCAGTCAAATGCCACCAAATTCTTATCTGAATAGTATAAATAGTGGTTCATGTTTTTCTCCAAAGCTGAGATTAATTTGTAAAAACCCACAGTTATGTAACTCTTTGCAGATTATATAAAGCACGGTACACATTTTTTCTATCTCTAATAAACTGGGTTTAAAGACAAGAGATAAATATGCTAGAAAGTTCTCAGGTATAA
Source organism: Sminthopsis crassicaudata (assembly GCF_048593235.1). NCBI lineage: Eukaryota > Metazoa > Chordata > Mammalia > Dasyuromorphia > Dasyuridae > Sminthopsis > Sminthopsis crassicaudata. Next base: position 162,495,080 of record NC_133621.1, read on the forward strand.
TCAACAAATATTAGTACCACATCTTTAAAAAGTGATTTACAATTATAATAAGTTGTCTTCCCAACATACCTTGCAGGAAGCAATGCAACCATTTTATAGAGGAGGAAACAAAGACTCTGAGAAATGAACTGCCATGGGATAAGGATGTATGGTAGAAAGAAGTCTGGACTGGAAATCTGAAACATCAGCTTCTGATCATAACTAGCTATGTGACTGTCTCTTGGGCAAGTCATTAATTGCCCTAAATTTGCATTTTCTTTGAGGCTCTGAGAAATGGGTATATTAGTATCAGAAGTACTTATTTACTTCACAGGAATATTGGAAGAAAAAGAGAACATAATTTAAGCTTTTTTAAAAGACAATATATGTGTCAACTATTATATCAATATAAACATATAATACTTGTAAAAATAACAGATCATTGCTTTTAAGTGGGGGAATGGTGTATTGAACACAAGTATAAAAGATGTATTACTTTATAAATGTGGGTCCTCCTTTTATTAGAAATCATTTCAAAACTTTTCTATTTCTTAGTAAGAAGAAAACAAACATTTATTAAGTGCCTCCAAATGTGTTCAACACTGTGCTAAACCCTTTGAAAATACCATCTCACAGCAACCCTGATATTGTTAGAAGCTATTACTATTTTCATTTTACTCTCGAAGAAACTGAAGCAGACCAAAGCTGAATGGCTTCATGTTCACATAGCTTTAAGTAAATATGTCAGGCCAGATCTAAATTCAAATTTTCCTGAATTCAGGTCCAGTCCTCATTCCTATGTGACCCCTAGTATCTCTAGGCAGATGGTTGATGATCATCTGTCTAGAGCTAGAAGTCATCTATTCCAAACCCTTCATTTCATCAATAAAGAATTTGAGGCACAGATAACTTGAATTTGCCCAATGTCACTAAGAATTTGGGATGAGGTCATCTAACTCTTGTCACCATATTACATTGTCTCCCTGGTGACCCTACTTCTGATGAAGACCTACTTTGAATTTACATGAACTTTTCCTTAGAAGGTGATCCATTGCCAGTCCCATAATTGATCCCTTTTCATTTTGATGGGACCAGAAAAACTGTGATTAATTTGGAAATATGCCCAAAGGTCTATCAAACTCTGCATATCCTTTGATCCAGCAGTGTCTCTACTGGGTCATAAAGAAAGACCATAAAAAGGCGGGAAGGACCCACATGTGCAAAAATGTTTGTGGCAGCCCTTTTGGTAGGAGCAAGGAACTGGAAACTGAGTAGATGCCCATCAGTGGTGAAATGGTTGAGCAAGTTATGGTATATGAATGTTATGAAATATTATTGTCCTATAAGAAACAATCAGTAGGAGGATTTCAGAGAGACCTGAAGAGACTTGCATGAATTGATGCTAAGTTAAATGAGTAGAAACAAAAGAATATTGTACATAGCAACAAGAAGTCTATGTGATGATCAACTGTAATGAATGGGGCTCTTTTCAACAATGAAGTGTTTCAGGCCAATTCTAATAGACTTGTGATGGAGAGAGCCAACTGCATCCAGAGAGGGGACTATGGGACTGAATGTGAATCACACCAGAGTACTTTCATCTTTTTGTTGTTGTTTGCTAGCTTGTTTGTTTTTTCTTTCTTTCTCATTTTTCCCTTTTTGATCTGATTTTTCTTGTACATGATAAATGTAAAAATATATTTAGAAGAATTGGACATGTTTAACTTATATTGGATTATTTGCTATCTATGGAGAGAGAGGGAGAAAAATTTACAAGATTTTTCAAGAGTGAATGTTGAAAATTATCTTTGTATATGCTTTGAAAAATAAAAAGCTTTATTAAAAAAAAAAGAAAAGATGTATGTTCTATTGCCCCAAATGGGCAAAAAAAGCACTCAATGGAATCACTCAGTGATTATTCTGCACATCAGATTTTTTTTTCAATTAGTAATTCAGTTCTAATTGTCTTCTGTCCACTTGTGTCTGTGAAAATGTGTATCTTCCTGTTCACCTTAACAGATGACATTTTTACTGGGAGGTGATAGGTTTCAATAAACCTTGTGTTCTACTGATAAAACAGGGATAATTGCTGAGAGGGAAAAAGCTATACAAATGGTTTTGTCACAAACTACACTTACTTAGCACATAGGTGTGAGTACCTAAGACAATAAATACAATATACCAAAAACATTTTTAAAAAATTTAAAGGGCGAGGAGCCTGAGCTCATTTTGTTTGGTTCACAAAAGCAAAGCAGGTAGGTAGAAATGAATTTGAATGTCTTTCTTTTAGAAACCACAGTGGAGATTTCCTAGATGAAGATAAATGTTTCCCTGATTTCAATTTAAACCTGTTTTAGGAGAAGAAATATGTAGTAGTGAGAAGATCAATGAACTTAGAATTCAAATGCTATGGTTTTGGAAAAGCCAGTTTACTTTTTTGAGAGTTAATGTCCTCATTCATAAAATAATAGGATCATGGTAAATAAGCATTAATAAACTTCTTTTTAAAGTTAATTTAATTTTTTGTTGTATTTTAAATTCTGATGTACCTCCTTCCTTCCCTCCCTATTCTACATTATAGAAGATCATCTCTCTCTCTCTCTCTCTCTCTCTCTCTCTCTCTCTCTCTCTCTCTCTCTCTCTCTCTCTCTCTCTCTCTCTCTCTCTCACACACACACACACACACACACACACACACACTACTTTTTAAAGCAGATAGCACAGTGGATAGAGGACTGGGAATGGAGTCAGGAAGAACCACCTTCATTCAAATCCAGCCTCAGACACTTATTATCTATGTTATCCTAAGCAAGTCATTGACCCTGTTTGCCTCAGTTTCTTCATCTATAACATGAATCGGAGAAGGAAATGGCAAACAATATCTTTGGTAAGATAGCACACACATTCACAAGACTGAAAGATGATTGAAAAAATAACTTTTTTTTGCAAAGATGAAATACCCCTTAAGCCTGAGCTTCATAAATACAGAATAAGTACAGAAAGTACTACACTAATTATCAGGAGATCTAGATATTGCTGCTCACAAGCTTTATGACTTTGAATAAGGAACCTAACCTCTACTTTCTCATTTGTGAAATGGGGATAATACTATACCAACTTAACACAGTCCAGCAAAAACAGTCCTTAAAAACAACCAAAACAAAGAAACAACCAAAATAAGGTGAGAAAAGTAGCTTAATTGGATCAAGTGCCAATAAGAGTTGTGATGGTAATAGCACTGTGAGGCTATTAAGGAACTGATTCTTATCTTCAACTCAAAGAATTAATAATCTCTATTCTCAAGGAATTTATATTCTAATGGGTTAGGCAACTAGCACATATTCAAATCTCTTCAGAATAAATATAAAGGAAACAAATACAAAACAATTAAATATAAGTTCATAAGAGAGAGAGAGCGCATATTAACATTTGGGAGAATGAGGAAAGGTTTCAACTCAGTTTTGGGCCTTTTTATTACCCTTCCTACACCCACCCAGTCCAAATAGAACAATAGAGAAAACATGATTAACTTTTGAACTAAATGCCTATTTTCCCACTTATATACAATTTCATGAGAGAAATCTATACATATATGGAAGGCATCCTTGATGACATTTTTAGATAGGAATGGACAAACCCTGGCAATTGTTGTGCCACAAATGATCACAGACTTACCAGAAACTTTTTTGAAAAGATGTAGAAAGCACATCATCCTACCATGTTTATTGTTTGTTGATCATGCAAAAAAAGCATCTAATTTGGTAGAATTAAAAGATATCTTAAATCTTCTCCTCTAGCAAGGTCAAAATTATGTTTGAAATATAAAGTGATATAGATCACCTTGTTGCAGAACTACGGTTTTAGTATTATTAATATCAACCAATGCATGACAGGCAGATGTTTGTTCCCTAAAGGTTCTGGCAGCTGTCATGGAGATCAGTTAATCAACAAGCATTTATTAAGCATCTGCTGTGAGTTGTAATAGGTGCTGGAGAGAGAAATACAAAGAATTAATAACCTCTATTCCAAGGAGTTTATGTTCTAATGGGTTAGGCAACTAGTACATATGCAAATCTCTTCAGAATAAATATAAAGGAAACAAATGCAAAGTAATTAAATACAAGACCATATGTGTTAGAGCACATTAACAACTGGGGGAATCAGTAAAGGCTTTAGCTCAGAGACAAACCAGGGCCACTAAATTGTACCTAAGGATTCCTGCAGGTTGCAGATCAACTTAAAAACCATATATTAATATTATCTTTGTTGTACTTTTCATTACTTATGCTAAATAGTTCCCAAATACATCTGGTTCAGGTTACACTTGCACTTGCAGGCTGCATGTTGTGATGTACAAGATGGTGTTTGAGTCATATCTTGAAGAAGGAAAGAAATTCATTGTATCAGGATAAAGAAGTAAAATTAGTAAAATTTAGGTTTGAAGAATAGCCAATGGAAAGTCATATATAAGGAATTGAAAGATCAGTTCAAATGCAGTTCAGAGTCCAAATCAAGGAGAAATTTCCTAAAAGATGCCCTCCAGATGCCTCTCTCGGCAGTTAAAATTGTGCTGATTGCACCAAGTCCTGGAATGCTTCAGAGAGCCCTAAATGACATCTATGACCGCTGGGAAGCAACTGACCACCCACACAGGAAAAATCAAGTGGATCAAGAACGCCATTTGTCCAGACCCTGTTATATGATGAGATACACAACCAATTAGTTCATAAGCATAAGTATCTAGATCAGACACTGCAAATGGACAATCTGCTGGCATTAGAATTGAATAGGAGGAGGAAAGAGGATTCAACTGTTTTTAAAGGAACTGAAAAGAAATTCTTAAGGATTTCAAGTTTCTGCCAGTCATAAAAGCACCACAAGCTCCCTAAAGAAAGGATTGTTTTGGTTTTTATATATTTAGAGCTTATCACAATATCTGGCACTTAGTAAGTACTTATAAAATTCTAGTTGACTGCCTGATTGATCCAAAGGGTAATGAAAAGGCAAAAGGTAGTAAGTGATATGCACACTGCAGCATATCAAAAATAATTATGTGATATAAAGCAGTGAAATGAAATAAAAGCCCACAAGGCAAATACGGATTTTTATAATTTAAAATTAACTTTTATTGTATTGTATTTTTTTTTAAATTTTTTATTTTATTTTATAATTATAACATTTTTTGACAGTACATATGCATGGGTAATTTTTTACAACATTATCCCTTGCACTTACTTCTATTCAGATTTTTTCCCTTCCTCCCCCAACCCCCTCCCCCAGATGGCAAGCAGTCTTATATATGTTAAATATATTACAGTATAATTTAGATACAATATATGTGTGTAGAACCGAATTTTTGTTGCACAGGAAGAATTGGATTCAGAAGGTAAAAATAACAGTTTACATTCATTTCCCAGTGTTCCTTTTCTGGATGTAGCTGGTTCTGTCCATCATTAATCAATTGGAATTGGATTAGTTCTTCTCTATGTTGAAGATATCCACTTCCATCAGCATACATCCTCGTACAGTATCATTGTTGAAGTGTATAATGATCTTCTGGTTCTGCTCGTTTCACTCAGCATCAGTTGATGTAAGTCTCTCCAAGCCTCTCTGTATTTCTCCTGTTGGTCATTTCTTATAGAACAATAATATTCCATAACATTCATATACCATAGTTTACCCAACCATTCTCCAATTGATGGACATCCATTCATCTTCCAGCTTCTAGCCACTATGAAAAGGGCTGCCACAAACATTTTGGCACATACAGGACCCTTTCCCTTCTCTAGTAGTTCCTTGGGGTATAAGCCCAGTAGTAGTATGGCTGGGTCAAAGGGTATGCACATTTTGATAACTTTTTGGGCATAATTCCAGATTGCTCTCCAGAATGGTTGGATTCTTTCACAATTCCACCAACAATGCATCAGTGTCCCAGTTTTCCCACAGCCCCTCCAACATTCATCGTTATTTGTTCCTGTCATCTTAGCCAATCTGACAGGTGTGTAATGATACCTCAGAGCTGTCTTAATTTGCATTTCTCTGATCAATAGTGATTTGGAACACTCTTTCATATGAGTGGAAATAGTTTTAATTTCATCATCTGAAAATTGTCTGTTCATATCCTTTGACCATTTATCAATTGGAGAATGGCTTGATTTCTTATAAATTAAAGTCAATTCTCTGTATATTTTGGAGATGAGGCCTTTATCAGAACCTTTAACTGTAAAAATTTTTTCCCAATTTGTTACTTCCCTTCTAATCTTGTTTGCATTAGTTTTGTTTGTGCAGAAACTTTTTAATTTGGTGTAATCAAAATGTTCTATTTTGTGATCAATAATGGTCTCTAGTTCTCCCTTGGACACAAACTCCTTCCTCCTCCACAAGTCTGAGAGGTAAACCATCCCATGTTCCTCCAATTTATTTATGATTTCGTTCTTTATGCCTAAATCTTGGACCCATTTTGATCTAATCTTAGTATTTGGTGTTAAATGTGGGTCCATGCCTAGTTTCTGCCATACTAATTTCCAGTTTTCCCAGCAGTTTTTGTCAAATAATGAATTCTTATCCCAAAATTTGGGATCTTTGGGTTTGTCAAAGATTAGATTGCTATTTTTATTCACTATCTTGTCCTGTGAACCTAACCTATGCCACTGATCAACTAGTCTATTTCTTAGCCAATACCAAATGGTTTTGGTGACTGTTGCTTTATAATATAGCTTTAAATCAGGTACACTTAGACTACCTTCCTCTGACTTTTTTTTCATTAGTTCCCTTGCAATTCTCGACCTTTTATTCTTCCATATGAATTTTGTTGTTATTTTTTCTAGGTCATTAAAATAGTTTCTTGGGAGTCTGATTGGTATAGCACTAAATAAATAGATTAGTTTGGGGAGTATTGTCATCTTTATTATATTCGCTCGGCCTATCCAAGAACATTGAATGTCTTTCCAATTATTTAAATCTGACTTTATTTTTGTGGCAAGTGTTTTGTAATTTTGCTCATATAATTCCTGACTCTCCTTTGGTAGATATATTCCCAAATATTTGATACTATCGACTGTTATTTTGAATGGAATTTCTCTTTGTATCTCTTGCTGTTGGATTGTGTTGGTAATGTATAAAAATCCTGAGGATTTATGTGGATTTATTTTGTATCCTGCGACTTTGCTAAAATTCTGAATTATTTCTAATAGCTTTTTAGCAGAGTCTTTGGGGTTCTCTAAGTATACCATCATGTCATCTGCGAAAAGTGACAATTTGATTTCTTCATTTCCTACTCTAATTCCTTGGATCTCTTTCTCGGCTCTTATTGCCAAGGCTAGAGTTTCTAGTACTATATTGAATAGTAATGGTGACAGTGGGCAACCTTGTTTCACTCCTGATCTTACAGGGAAAGGTTCTAGTTTGTCACCATTACATATGATGTTTACTGAAGGTTTTAAATATATGCTCCTTATTATTTTAAGGAATAGTCCATTTATTCCTATACTCTCAAGCATTTTTAGTAGGAATGGATGTTGGATTTTATCAAATGCCTTTTCTGCATCTATTGAGATGATCATATGGTTTTTATTAATTTGATTATTAATATGGTCAATTATACTAATAGTTTTCCTAATATTAAACCAGCCCTGCATTCCTGGTACAAATCCCACTTGGTCATAGTGTATTATCCTGGGGATGATTTTCTGAAGTCTATTTGCTAATATCTTATTTAAGATTTTAGCATCAATATTCATTAAGGAAATTGGTCTATAGTTTTCTTTCTCAGTTTTCGATCTACCTGGTTTAGGTATCAGTACCATGTCTGTGTCATAAATTTGGTAGGACTCCTTCAATCCCTATTTTTTCAAATAGTTTACATAGAATTGGAGTTAGTTGTTCTTTAAATGTTTGGTAGAATTCACCTGTAAATCCATCTGGTCCTGGGGACTTTTTCTTAGGAAGTTGGTTAATAGCTTGGTCTATTTCTTTTTCTGAGATGGGACTATTTAGACTACTTACTTCTTCCTCTGTTAATCTGGGCAAGCTATATTTTTGAAGGTATTCTTCCATTTCATTTAAGTTATCGAATTTATCAGTATAAAGTTGAGCAAAGTAGCTCCTAACTATTGTTCTAATTTCCTCTTCATTAGTGGTGAGTTCACCCTTTTCATTTTCAAGACTATCAATTTGCTTTTTCTCTTTCCTTTTTTTTAATCAGGTTTACTAAGGGTTTGTCTATTTTGTTGGTTTTTTCATAAAACCAACTCTTAGTTTTATTAATTAATTCAATAGTTTTTTTTACTTTCAATTTTATTAATCTCACCTTTTATTTTTTGAATTTCAAGTTTTGTGTTTGTCTGGGGGTTTTTAATTTGTTCCTTTTCTAGCAATTTTAGTTGTAAACCCAATTCGTTGGCCCTCTCTTTCTCTATTTTATGCAGGTAGGCCTGTAGAGATATAAAACTTCCCCTAATTACTGCTTTGGCTGTATCCCACACATTTTGGTATGCTGTCTCATTATTGTCATTTTCTTGGGTGAAGTTATTAATTATGTCTATGATTTGCTGTTTTACCCAATCATTCTTTAGTATAAGATTATTTAGTTTCCAATTATTTTTTGGTCTATTTTCCCCTGGCTTTTTATTAAATGTTATTTTGATTGCATTATGGTCTGAAAAGGATGCATTTACTATTTCTGCCTTACTGCATTTGATTTTGAGGTTTTTATGCCCTAGTATATGATCAATTTTTGTATAGGTTCCATGAACTGCTGAGAAGAAAGTATATTCCTTTCTGTCTCCATTTAGCTTTCGCCAAAGATCTATCATATCAAACTTTTCTAGTATTCTATTTACCTCTTTGACTTCTTTCTTATTTATTTTGTGGTTTGATTTATCTAATTCTGATAGTGCAAGGTTGAGATCTCCCGCTATTATAGTTTTGCTATCTATTTCCTCTTGCAGCTCTCTTAATTTCTCTTTTAAGAATTTAGATGCTGCATCACTTGGTGCATACATGTTTAATATTGATACTGCTTCACTATTGATGCTTCCCTTTAGCAGGATATAATGCCCTTCCTTATCTCTTTTAATTAGATCAATTTTTGTTTTTGCTTGATCTGAGATGAGGATGGCTACTCCTGCTTTTTTGGTTTTGCCTGAAGCATAATAGATTCTGCTCCACCCTTTTACTTTTAGTTTGAATGTCTCACCCTGTTTCAGGTGTGTTTCCTGTAAACAACATATAGTAGGATTCTGACTTTTAATCCAGTCTGCTAACTGCTTCCTCTTTATGAGGCAGTTTGCCCCATTCACATTTATGGTTAGAAGGACTAATTCTATATTGCTTGCCATCCTATTAACCCCTGCTTATGCTTTTCCCCTTTCCTTCCCTTTTACCCTCCTATCCAGTATTAAACTGGTAAACACCACTTGCTTTTCACAGCCCTCCCTTTTTAGGATCCCTCCCCCACCTTAAAGATCCTCCCCTTATTTTACCCCTTTTCCTCGAAATTACTGTATTCCCTTCCCCTTAGCTTACTCCTTCCCTTTCACTTTTCAATGAAGTGGAAGAAGTTTCACCATAAATCGAATATGTCTATTGATACACGCTATGTTCATCTCCCTCCTTTCTTTCTCTCAGATATAATAGGCTACCTTTGCCTCTTCATGAGATGTAGTACCACCACTTTATACTTTTTTATGATATAATCTCCTTTCCACCTCTAGTTTCTAAGACAAATTGTACATATGTTCTTTACATATTTTTTTGACAGAAGTATAGTTCTCAAGATTTCTTTTTACCTTTTTTAGAAGTCTCTTGAGTTCTGTATTTGAAGATCAAACCTCTTATGTAGGTCTGGTTTTTTCATCAAAAATAGATGGAATTCATTTATTTCGTTAAATGTCCATCTTCTTCCCTGGAAAACGATGCTCATTCTTGCTGGGTAAGTTATTCTGCTGCATACCAAGTTCCTTAGCCTTTTGGAATATCATGTTCCAGGCCCTGCGTTCTTTTAATGTGGATGCTGCTAGATCCTGTGTTATCCTTATTGTGGATCCTCCATATCTGAATTGTTTTTTTCTAGCAGCTTCTAATATCTTTTCCTTTGTCTGATGGTTCTTGAACTTGGCCACTATATTTCTTGGCGTTTTGATTTTAGGGTCCCTTTCAGTAGGTGATCGATGAATTTTCTCAATGTCTATTTTACCCTCTGTTTCCAAAACGTCTGGGCAGTTCTCTTTGATAATTTCCTCGAAAATGGTGTCCAAGCTCTTTTTTTCCTCCCATTTTTCAGGGAGTCTGATTATTCTCAAATTGTCTCTCCTGGATCTGTTTTCCAGGTCTGTTGTCTTTCTGGTAAGGTACTTGACAGTCTTTTCAATTGTTTCATTTCTCTGGTTTTGGTTGACTCCCTCTTGGGTTCTCCTTGAGTCATTCATTTCTACTTGTTCCAGTCTAATTTTCAATGATGTATTTTCTTCACTCACTTTTTTTATATCTCTTTGTAATTGTCCAATTGAGTTTTTATCTTCTATGGAATTTTTTTCCATTTTATCCATTTTATTTTTTAGAGAGCTGATTTCTTTTTCCAGCTCTCTAATCCTGTTTTCCTTGGAGTTGTTTACCTTTTCCAGCTCACTAATCCTGTTTTCCTTGGAGTTGTTTACCTTTTCCAGCTCACTAATCTTGTTTCTCAATGATTTGATTTCTTTATCCATTCTGTCTTTGAATGCATGGGATGACTTCTCCAGGCTCTCTTGCCAAGCTTCCCTTTCCTTTTCCCATTTCTCTTCCAGCTCTCTTGTGAGAGCCTTTTTGATTTCCTCTATGAGGTTCTTTTGTATTGAGGAGCAGCTTATATCCCTCCCAGGGGATACATCTGGGGACATTCTGTTCCTAGTCTCCTCAGCATTTGAAGTCTGCTCCCTCTCCACACAGAAGCTGTCAATGGTTAGAGCCCTTTTGAATTTTTTGTTCATTTTGTCAGAGTAGGAATCAAAGAAAACAAACTGACAAGAGAAACAATTGGTCTGTTTTGCGGGGGATAGGGCTGGATGTTATTAATGGGCTTCCTCTACAGACTGGGGGTAGGGCAGCAGAGAGCCACTAACAGAACAGCAATGACTGTACTGAGTCTGCGCTCTGAGGCTCTGAGAACGCACCGAGTCAGTCCAGGTGGGGGTTGGGGGTGGCCGGGCTCTGAGAGACGCTGGCTTTCTGGGGTTTTAATCTTCACCTCCGGTGTTTACACCCTCTCTGCTGCTCCTGGCTTGCTGCCAAGACGGAGCATCCACACTGGGGCAAAAGCCCTTTCGCAGAAACGGCAGAGATCACACCCCTCCTCCTCATGTCTGAGCTGTGTGAGCTGCCTGTCTTGCTCTGGCTGTCTGCCCTCAGTCTGCGCCCAGTCTGATTGACCCTCCCCCGAACAAACACAGACCTTTTCTGGCGACTTTCAAGGATGTCTTCTCTTGGTGATAATTTGTGGATTTCTTTCTGGGTCGAGCATTAAGTCAGAGGCTTGTCATGAAGTAAGTTCTGAGAGAAAACGAGGAGCTCAAGCAGCTGTCTGCCTCCACGCCGCCATCTTGGCCGGAAGTGTATCCAATCTATTGTATTGTATTTTTAAATGTAAAAAATATTTTTACATGATAGGCCATATAAAAGGGGGCAATAAATCAGTTTGCCAACCCCGAGGGCAACAAGGTGGAGCAATGGATAGACTGTCATGCCTAAAGTAAGGAGAAACAAATTCAAATGTGAACTCAGACACTTACTGCTTAGGTGACCCTAAGCAAGACATATAACTTCTGTCTGACTTAATTTCCTCCTCTGTAAAATGGGGGAAAAGTAATATTAATTACCTGGCAGAGTCGTTATGAGGATCAACTGAGATAATATTTATAAAAAGCTTAATACAGTGTCTGGTTCACAGTAAGCACCACATAAATATTATTATTATTATATAGGATGATAGGAAGAAATTTATGGTAGAAAATATAGACTGATGACATGGCAAAAGTGAAAGAGATGCTATAAAATGACTAGCACCATCTTTATCATCATATTATTTACATACCATTTTAAAGTTTACAAGATATGTTATATTATTATCTCATTTGATCCTCATACTACATAAGTAACCTTGAAATGTTAAGAGAAATTAAGGAAGGTCCATTAGCTCTGCACTTATGAGCTACCTAGGATGATAATCTAATGTTTGAGGGAAGAGCCGCACAAATGAGATTAACAACAACAAAAGTTAAACATTTATCTATTGTCTCCTATATGCCAGACACTGTGCTAAATAAATACTTTGCAAATTTTATCTCATTTGACAAATAGATGAAATTATTATTCTTATTTTATAGTTGAGGAAACTAAGGCAGACAGAGGCTATATTATTGGTCATGAGGCATAAAGTCAGTAATATTTGAGTTGGGCTTTGAACTCAGGTTTTCTTTTTCTAGACTCAGTCCTCTACCTGCTGCACCATCTAGATCCCTAGACATATTTTTTTTTTTTACTTCTATGTATACTATGTATACATTGACATTTCCACAGAATCTTTGAATAACTTTAAACTTTATGCCCCAAATATACCTGGCACATTAAAGACATTTAAAATATTAAATTATTAAGACCTGCCAGTCAACAAGCATTTATAGGTACTTACTATGTTCCTGATACATGTACTAAGCACTGGGTATAAAAGGTAAGTCATGGTCACTGCCCTTGAGAAGACAAGATATACACCACACTAGATTTGAAAGATAAATCTATAGTCATTTTTCCTCATCTCTCCTACATTTTTGAGCCAATATGTAGCAATATGTACAATAAAGATGATCACATCATAAAATAAACTATAACAAATGCAAACAAAATAAAAAGGACTACATTTCCCAGACTTGTATAGTGTATTATACTCTCCTTCAAAACAAGGGCTTTTTTTTTGTTTTTAATCTTGGAGGAGATGTGGTCTATGGCTTAAGACTCTAGTCCCACTCTAGTTCAGATTCATGACCTCTTACCAGGACTATTTTCTTAATATTATTAAATACTTATTAAACATTTAATTAGAGCACTATTCTTTTTTCCAAGTACAAATGAAGTAACAAATGCAGCCACCATTTTTTTTTTGGTTAGGTAATAACTATTCTTTTAGTAATTTTGTTAAGTCATGTTTTAGTTATATCCAGCACTCTGTGATCCTTTTGGGATTTTCTTAGTGAAAACACTGGAGTAATTTGCCATTTCCTTTTCCAGCTTATTTTACAGATGAGGAAACTGAGGCAAACAAGGTTATGTGCTTTGTCTAAGGTCACACATTTGGTAAGAATAGGATGCTGGATTTCAACTCTGGAAAATGAGTTTGGTTCCAATCCCTGAACTTTATCCATTGAGTCACCTAGATGCCCATTCCTTTAATAATAAACACATTCCATTTTTTTTTTCAGAAATCAAAAGCAAGTTTATTAACCAAGTATCTTCCCTCTTTAATCAATCCTCCACACAGCTGCCAAATCAACACTTCCCCCATGTCACTTCTTTGCTCATGAAGTTCCAGTAATTCCCTATACCTTTTGTATAAAATACAATCATTTCTGTTTGACATCTAATATCCTTTACAGTCTAGCTTTTATCTACTTTTTGAGGCTTATTACACATTACTCCTTTGCAGTGTTACAGTCTAGCCAAGCTTCTTACTCTTTGTATATGATGCTAGATTTTCTTTTGACTTTTCACAGTCTGCCTCTCATGCCTGGAATGAATTTCCTCCTCATCCTCATGTTTTAGAATCTCAATTTCCATGAGCAAATGAATGGCACTGGAAACACCCATGAAAGAATATAGGACAGTCTCTGACTTAAAGGAGTTAAAATCTCAATAAAGGAAGACACATTATAAGGGGGGGAGGGTCCATGCTAGCCAGGGAAGCAAGTTTTGTTCTGAGCTAGGGAATGATTTGGGGCCTACTCAAATATTACTGTCACAATTCATTTCATAGTGTCTGGCTTATGTTTTGATCCTTCCTTTATGTGTATAATGATATGTTTGCCTCCTTGAATTCTGGAACTACAAGTGCTAGCTTTCTTTTGGGAAATATCAACGAATTCCTATTGCTTTCTATAGAAAATATACATGTATAACCACATTCTTGCATGGCTATATTAATAATTAAGGCCTTGTTAAGAGCTTTGAACACCAGAAATATATTTCTTCCTTGCTATTATAAAATCTGAGTTAGCATTTCACATGTAAAGTCCCAAGGTTAAAAAAAAAGCCATAACTACTACCTATCAGAGGCTTCTGATCCTACAGAGATGCCATCATACCATCACTGGCTGGGGAATTTAGAACTGGCTACTATAATGTTTACCCTTCAAACAAGCTAAGAAGACCTCCCATTATTTCCCCAGTAAAAATATTCAAAGATAAATGTCCACGTGGGCTCAAACAGCCCCATAGCATTTGGAATCACGGATAAAATTGTTTGCAGAGTTGACTTTAAGTCTCATATCCCACAATCTCATATCCTCCTGATCCATAACCAATTATACTATTTAAAGATCTCAAGGTATCGATTTAGAAGTGAAGTTAATAGATAAACCCTTGCTCCTCAACACCATCTTGCAACACTATCACTATTGCCCACCAAAAAAAAAAAAAAAAAAAAAAAAAAAAAAAGAGTATCTGGAACAAATGTTAGAGATAATACTTTTCCTACACATTAGGAAAAAACAGCAAACCATAGTGAGAGACTTACAGTATTATCACTCTCCTTTGGTTTGCAGATTTAAAGGATTCTAGAACTCTCTACTTTCAACCAATTGTAAAAATTATCTCTTAATAAACTCCTTTGTACCTGTAATTTTTCTATGTAAGTATTCTTCTTTCCCCCCCTCTAAAGGAGACACTGGGATACCATGTAATTACTCATTTGGAGAGGAATTTGCTACCAAATGTAAAAACTGTAGCAAATAGGTGAAACTGAAATTTCCTTATTTTAAAAATCCCTGAACTCACACTAAGAGCCCTTATTCCACTCACTTTAATGGGTGGCCTTTAGTTAGGGAGTCTCAGGAATGGAGAACAGAGACTTAGGACACTTGATAGGATATAGAATCCTATGTTCTTTTTATATGTATGTGTATGTTTGTGTGTGTATAAACATACATACATGTGCATTTATCTCTATATGGATCAAGAACTAATTGGACCAAAGACCATATAACAACTTTGAGACCTTTCCTATTTTTTTTTAACATCTTACTGTCTGGTATCTAAGAGGCTGGTTGTTGTAATTTGATCATCACAGTAAAGGAGGGAAATTTCCAAAATTCCTACAAAAAGAAGTTGAGAAATCTAGAGAAATGATAAGTCATGAAAGACTAGACCGATTGTTCATCTATGCACATCCATACACACACACACACACACACACACACACACACACACACACACACACACACACACAAATACACTTCTTTTCCTTGCATGCTGCTTCCAGAAGCAAGAACTTCAGAAAAATATGCATAAAAATATGCACTAAGAATAAGGTGGGTCATGAACAACTATCTACCTGATGTGAAATCCCAGGACAACTTCACACTCCAAATTGGATCTTTCCCCAGAACTTGGACATAATCTAAGAAAATGTCATTTAAAAAAATTGAATCTAATAAGAATAAACATAAAATGGATGAGATTATCCATAACTTCTTAAATGAAGTAACCCCACCTTCAGAGATGATCTATATATCTATTACACATTAAACTGGTCCTCCTTTAAAGTCCCTCAAGTCCCTAAGTGCTTCCTTAAAGTCTCATCAGGTGGTGACAGGAAAGTCTTTGTTATTAGATACAAATCAAAAATACGACTAACCTAAGGGAAGCCGTGATCTTGGAAATTATAACATGAATTGGCATTATAATGTCAGAAGGCTCTGCTAACAAATGGGGAAAACAAGGGGGGAGGGAGAGAAAGAGAAGGAAAAAAGGAAGGAAGGAAGGAAGGAAGGAAGGAAGGAAGGAAGGAAGGAAGGAAGGAAGGAAGGAAGGAAGGAAGGAAGGAAGGAAGGAAGGAAGGAAGGAAGGGAGGGAGGGAGGGAGGAAGGGAGGGAAGGGAGGGAGGGAGGGAGGGAGGGAGGGAGGGAGGGAGGGAAGGAAGGAAGGAAGGAAGGAAGGAAGGAAGGAAGGAAGGAAGGAAGGAAGGAAGGAAGGAAGGAAGGAAGGAAGGAAGGAAGGAAGGAAGGAAGGAAGGAAGGAAGGAAGGAAGGAAGGAAGGAAGGAAGGAAGGGAGGGAGGGAGGGAGGGAGGGAGGGAGGGAGGGAGGGAGGGAAGGGAGGGAAGGGAGGGAGGGAGGGAGGGAGGGAGGGAGGGAGGGAGGGAGGGAGGGAGGGAGGGAGGGAGGGAGGGAGGGAGGGAGGGAAGGGAGGGAAGGGAGGGAGGGAGGGAGGGAAGGAAGGAAGGAGGGAAGGAAGGAAGGAAGGAAGGAAGGAAGGAAGGAAGGAAGGAAGGAAGGAAGGAAGGAAGGGAGGGAGGGAGGGAGGGAGGGAGGGAGGGAGGGAGGGAGGTGGGTGTATCTCAAGTCCTGTCCAGAAGAGGGTGCCCTCTTTGTATCATTTAACTAGACAGAAATATCCCTAGGATGAAGAAAGGGAATTCAATAAACAAATACAGCTTAATAGAAATATATATATATATATATATATATATATATATATATATATATATATATATATATATATATATATATATTTAAGAATATCCATCTCCCTTTACTCCAGTAGTATTAGGATCACTAAACAAGACTATAATTTGGTCTCCTGAGTGGATCTCCTCACCACAAGATAGTGCCCTGGGGTATCTATTATCCTCCCTGATAATTGGAAATTAATAAATTAGATCTAGTTTATGAACTAGCCTGTTTTGAATTTTGTTAGCATGAATCATTTCCCTGGTATCTGATCACTTTGGGGATAAATTATCACCTCTAAAATTAATTACTAATTCTTTTAGTTGGCATTTGACGTCCTTTGCAACTTGGCTTTCACTCATTTTTCCAATCTTGTTACATATTACCCTCCTTCACCAGTTCAGACACCTGGTCTTTTAGCTGTTCCCTACATATGACACTTAATTTCCCACCTCCAAACTTTTATCACTGGCTGTTCCCCAAGCTGGGAAGGCAGCTCTCCCTTTATCTCTACTTATTTGCATATATAGCTTCTTTAAGGATCAACTAAAGCTTTATCTTTCTCTACCTAAGGTCTTTCCTCAGAGACCTAGCTGCTGTTACCTTCCCCTCCCCCACCAAATTTAATTTATAGATTTATTTTTATATATTTCAATATGTACACGTGTATGTATATATATATATATGTATATGTATATATTATATACATATATGCACATACATGCACAATGTTATATGGATAGAGATTCAGTCTAGAAGTCAGGAAACCTGGATTTAAGTCCTTCCTCTGACATACATTGTTTATATGATTTTGGATAAATAAATTAAAAATTGTAGACATCTTGACCTGTATTGGTAGATGGAGCTGCTTCATTTAGGGATTCCCTTTATCAATTAAACTATAGCTCCAGTATTTATTTCTATATTTTGTTTATGTTTTCTTATATAGGTACATGCTTTCTCCCACAAATAAATAGTAAGACCATTTTTTTTTTTAAATCTTTGTAGTTCCAGTATCTGGCATATGATAAATGCTTATAACATACTTGTCAACTGATTAGTCAATAGATTGGCCAATAAAGGCAAGTTTGTGAAACTGGATTAATGAGGAGTGGAGATGGCCAAAGAGACCAGATTGAATCCAAACAACTTACCACCCTCTTGCTAGTGATCCCAGTTCCCTTTCTCTCTTACATTTAATAGGGGTGGGGTACGCCCACAGCTTTAGAAGAGTCAAGGAATCATCACTGCTGAGGGGTGGGTTACCTGCTGTCTGTGGTCATTACTGCAAGGGACCAGAAAATAATACAAATGCCTCAGGAAAAGCCAGCTAAGTGCTGGGCATACAAATACAAGCAAAAAAGAAGGTAGTCCATATTCTCATTGACTTTACAGTCTAAAAGGGGAAAAATCATATAAAATGGAATTGAAAACTGGGGGGAGGTGAGGAAAGGAGAAAGTAATCAGTATCTGGACATTGTATTGAAGTATGGAAAATAAAAAACACAACCAGAAAAAGAATGAAAGTTGGTTGGATTAGGCTCTTCCTCAAAATGGAGGACCCTGAAGGAACTCACCACTGGGAAAAATGAGAAGAGGGCTCTTAGAGTAGAAGAATATTCCAGAATAGGAAGATCACATGGATTGAAGGATGGAATAAAGAAAGAGTGCTGAGAGAGGTTCCAGAATTAGACTGCAGTTGAGGCATAATGTTGAGGTCCAGAAAGTTAGAAGCATAGTTTGGGAGGGAGAAAATTGAGAGATTATATAAATCCTCAAATAAATAGTCTAGTTTTGCATTCATAAATACTATTTTGTACAAAGATATTTGGCAATGTAAAGGATCAAATAAAGTAATTGATAAGGTAATTAAAAGCATTCTTAGCTCTCATTCCACTTTGATTAATGCTAGCACAACAGGCAGATTCTATATGCCCCAATTTTTATATTTGTACAACAGATCCAGACACTTAATTTTGTTTTGGGAAATAAATAGTGTAATTTTTAAATGGCCAGACTTCTACCTCTTCACATAAACTGTACAACTAGTAAGCTAAGCATTAGTTTAGATGAATGGTACACTTTCTCAAGTTCTTTAAAAAAAATATTTGCCTTCTTTACTTAAACAAATCCTCTGGAATGTTGAGCTTCTGTTACAAATGCTGATGTGTTTAAGAGTCAAAGGATTGTATTTGGAAAGGAAGCTCAATGATGTATCTGGATTATTCTCAAATTTGGTTTTGTTTTATTTTGTTTTTTTATTTCAGATCCATTGAATAAATACAGAGGTCAGATTTTTACTTAAAATGTTTTATCCATTCATGTGAGACAACATTTATTCAAAGATGCAGGAAAACTAAGTTTCCTAAGGAAAACACATATAATATAATGAGTTTCAAAGGTGTACCTGAAATATCTCATATTAAAAAGTTCATAAAATTTCTCAAGAGCCACTTAGCTACTAGAATTTAGAAGTCTGTATATTAAACAGCTTTAGAAATTTATTTTCAATAATAGGATGGAATTAAGAAATGGGTGATTTATTTAAATTTGGCTTTGAAATTTAGTTGGTGGTATACCTATTTCTATTTCAGCTAGCCCTCATCCCTTAAACATAGACCTTATTAAATAATAACTCTTATACACTACATATATTCTAATACACCAATTAAGGTTTTAGATATTTAATGAGATTATAAACTCCTTGAGGGCAGGGATTGGGTTAGAATTAATTGGATTTGAATCAAGTAATTAAGAAGCATTTTCAAGTATCTCCTAAGGGTCCAAGAATGGTGCTAGGCACTGAGAAGGAAAAATGAAAATGAGGCCCTCAAGACCAATACATTGGGGAGGGGAAGAAGGAGAGCATATACTCACAAAAAGTAAATACAAGTTGATTTCAAGAGGGAGGCATTATTATGTGCTAGGCACTGTGCAAAAAAGAATTAAAAAGAAAAAAAAGAAAAAACCCTACTCAATCTCTGCTAGTTTATAATCTACCCAGATGTTTGACCTTAATTGGTATAGAAGAACATGTGGGGATGAGGGTACTATGTAACAGGGGATGAAAGCCTAGGGAGATTGGGAAAGGCTTCCAAAAAAGGTGGCATTTGAAGGAAACAAGGATGCTAGAAGACAGAACGAGAGAGTATATTCCAGTCATATACAAAGGTTCAGAGATGAGAAAACGAGAAACACCATGAATATCAGTTTGACTGGACTAAAGAATACAGGAAGAGGATCATTGTATATAAACCTAAAAAATTATGCTAAAGTCAGGTTGTAAAAGGCATTACATATTCAGCATAGCTCATATTTGATCATAGGGGCAAAATGGAACCCTTTGGAGCTTCTTGAACATGGAAATGAAAGGATCAGACGGATGTTTTAGAAATATAACTTGGCAGCTCTATAAAGGATGAATTGGAGAGGGGACAGATTTGAGAAATAACCAAAGTAAATTAGACATTTGCAGATCATTGAGACTTGCCTACATGACTAGGCAGAGTTTCAATTTTAGAGACTGAGAGCTGAAAAAGACTTCAGAATTTATCTAATCCAAACCACTCATTTGATTTGTAGAAAGCTTTCTAAAAATGTTTTATCAATGCTTCTCTCTCTCTCTCTCTCCTCTCCTTTCCCCTTTCCTCTTCCATCAGTCATTTCCTAATGTTTACTCCTCCAAACAAACTTGTAATAAATAAATTGAGCAAAGAAAAGCAAATATTCATATTGGCTATGTCTGAGAATGTACCATACTTATCTTTGAATTTTTATTTTTTAAATTTTTTTGTTTTTAATAAAAATTTATTTTTTTAATCTTCCAACTCATCACCACCACTACTGAAAAAAAAAAAAAAAAAACTAACACAGTCATATTGCATAATTGAACAAAATAAATTCCCACATTAGCAACATCCTTAAAAATGTTTCATTCTGGATTCTGAGTCAATCATTTCTCTCTGTCAGAAAGTGAGCATCAGGTATCATTTATTATCAGTCCTTTAGAACCATGATTGTCCATTGCATTCATTAGAGTTCTTAAATTAAAACTATTATCTTTACAATGTCATTGTTATTATGTAAACTGTTGCCCTGCTTACTTAATTCTGATGGAGTTCATCAAAATATCATAAAGTTTTTCTTGAACTGTGTTTCATTACTTCTTAAAGAACCATATTATTTTACTATATTTATGCCCCCACAACTGGGTCAGCCATTACTTAAATGATTGGCAAATCCTTTTTAAAAATGAGAAAACTGAGGCCAGAGAGCTTAAAAGACTTTCCTCTTTCAAGAAGATGGCAGAGTTTCTCTAAGCCTCAGTTATCTCATCAAGGAAATGTAGTGAATAATAGAATACCTACATGCCTCCAAGTATCTCTAGCAAGAAAATTTCAATGAGCCAAATAAAAGGCAGTTATTATGCATATGGTGGAAACAAGCCACATAGCCATTCAGATGCTTGTTGTAAGCCACAAAAGCAATCCAATATTCCAATTAAGACCACAAAGAAACCTATGTTTTTCTAACTCTTATCACTAGAGCACGCTGCATTTCAAATGGCCAGAGATCATACAAAGCACAGAATAAACTTCAACAATTTCATTTAAGACATATAAGTATGTGGATTACCCTGATTCCATAAAGTAGTCTCATTTGAAATCTATGCCATCTATACACAATCTCATACCTACTAGAACCAATATATTACTGCAGAAATGGAGGTAAATTGGGGACAGGAGCATTGCTTGTAACTTGCTATACTAACAAAATGCTTCTAGAAAAAAGAACTATAGTTGTCAAAGTATCACCCAAGAGATAATAAATAAGCTTTTTAAAACTTATTCCTTTCCCAAAGATCAGCAATAAAAATATCAAAATCCTTCAAATGCCTACTGACGTTGAAGCTCCTAAGCCTAAAGCTCTCTATATTCTAAAAGCATTCAGACAATTTAAATCAGTAAGAAAGTCATTTAGCTTCTTAGCATTTATTGCATACTAGACAGCATATAAGGCATTGAAAATGGCAATATACAATCACAAAACATCTTTGTTCTAAGGGAAATTGCATTTTACTGAGGAAAACAATAAATAGATAACCACAAGATGATTTTGCGGAAGAAGTAGCATGACATACTTAATAGTCCTCAGGATCAGAATGACCTAGGTTTGAATTCTCTAAGAAATCCTGGCTTTGCAGTAGTCCCAAATTTCTTTCTAAGACTAAAAACTACAGGGCTGATGCTTATCAATAAAGGGAATTTTCTCAACAGGCAAATAACAGATGTGGTTCCAATTCCATTCAAACCTTCCTCTTTCAACTCCCCCCTCTCTCCCCAATTAAAGAGTATAAGAATATTAATTTTAAAAATCAGGAAAGGTGTCTCTTAAGAAGTAATACTTGAGGTGAGTACTGAAGAAAGATGAATTCTAGGGATTCTGAGAGTTGAAAGTAAGGAGAAATGACATTTTAGTCATGGGGACACTGTCAGTACAAAAATATGGAATCTGGAATACCAGGTTCAAGAAAGAAAGTATAAGATAGTCTTGTTGAAACATAAGAATAAAGGGGAATCATGTGAAGCAAATCTGGAAAGGTAGGCTGGAGTAATTTTGTTCAAAAATGTAAATGCTAAATTGAGAATTTTATCCCAGAGGCAATAGGAAGTCATTGGAATATATGCAAAGAGACAGCCTTGGCTAGATCTGTAGTTCAGGAAGATTATTCTAGCTACTGAGCAGGGAATGGATTAAAGGGGGGTCTAGAAGCCCCCAATTAAGAGACCACTGAAAGGCAGTAGATAGATTGTTCTGGAGTCAGAAAAACTCATTTTCCTAAGTTCACATCTGGCCTGAAGTACCTACTAGCTGTATGACCTAGGTAAGTTACTTAACTCTATTGGCCTTAGTTTTCTCATCATAGTATGAACTTGAGAAGGAAATGGCAAACCAATCCAGTATCTCTACCAAGAAAACTCCAAATGGGATAACACAAACTGATTGACAATAACAATTTAAGGAGGGGGGGGCGGAGCCAAGATGGCAGAGAAGATACATGTGGATTTGTAAGCTCCCTTCTTCCCTCATTGCCAATTAGTTAAATCAGCCTCAAAAATAATGCTGGACTGAAAAAAACCACAAGGATTAGAAGCACAATTTACCAGCTGAAGAGAATCTGAAATTTCAACAGAAAAGGTCGGTTCCAAGGGGAGGAATAAAAAAGGACAGCACAGACAGGGTTGGACTGGGTGCTAGCACATTGTGCCAATCAGGCTGGGGAGAACTCTGGGATCAGACAAGCCACTGAGATAGAGGAATCTGTCACTTCTCTGCTTATAAATAGCAGTTCAGAAGAGAAATCAAGCCACTTTAAAACATAAAATCAGATCCTTAATCCACCCCAATCCAGAAGCAACCTAACACCAATCTCTGCACGGCTGTGCAGCCACCTTCTGCTGCCGGGGCTACTCCTTGGGGTAGTTGAGAGCCTGAACAGCGGGGACACAGCCCAAGGCAGCTTCTAATCCACATAGTGGGGGGGGCTCAGCCTAAGGCAGTGGAATTCTAGCAGCAGTGGAATTCCCACAGAAGCAGAACCTTTGTAGTAGGGATTGCAGTTTCCAGGCAGACACTTCTGGTTTGAGCACAGGGGCTTTTCACATCAGCTGCTGATATCCATTGGCTAGGGTTTGTGATGCTTTCACTGTTCAGCCTTAAACCTCAGGGCAGTCGCTAGGCCACACAGCGGAGTCCTTCACTGGGCACTCCTCACAGCGCAACCATACTAACCACCTCTGAGGCATTTCCGGGGAAGAGGGAGGGGAACTTTCTCCCAGAGCTCTCTTTTACCTCAGGCACAGGGTTGTTGCATTCTACTTCAGGTCTGGGAGGAAGCTGGTAAATAAGTAAATAAACTTCTTACCCCAACAGATTTTTTAATAATGAGTAAGAAGCTGAAGAGAATGATTGACACCTTCTACACAGAGAAAGAGCAGGTATCCAACCCCCAGGAAGCTAACAGCAGAGAGTCTCTAGATAACACCATAAAGGGGAATGATATCTGCCCCCCATCACATAACTCTCTCCTAGAAGAGACTACTAAAAAGTTAAGAGAGTTTGAAGAAAAATGGGGAAAGGAAAGAGAAGCTATGATAGAGAATAACAATGTCCTGAAATTTGAGTTGGAAAAAATAAAGAATTCACAGGAGGTGCAAGGAAACAAAATTTGTGAATTAGTACAGGTTAAAAAAATCACAGGAAAGTAGGATTTCTGAATTGGAAAAGAAGAAAATCTCAAGAAAGAAGGATTTCTGAATTGGAAAAAAAACTCACTAAAAAAAATTTAGTGAAATGGAAAAAATTTCAACACAGCAAAATAATTCATTTAAAAACTCAATTGGGCATATACAAAAAGAACTAAAAATGTGAATGAAGAAAATAACTCATTAAAATCAGGATGGAACAAATAGAAATGAATGATTCATTGAGAACCCAAGAATCAGTCAAACAAAACAAAAAAAAAGAAAAGCTGGAGAATAACATCAAATACTTACTGGGAAAATCTATAGATCTGGAAAATAGATCTAGGAGATAATCTGAGGATCATTGTACTTCCCGAAAACTATGATCAAAAAAAAGAGCCTAGATTCTATTTCACAGGAAATCATCAAAGAGAACTGTCCAGAGATAATAGAAACAGAAGGGGAAATAGGCGTTGAAAGAATTCATCAAACACTTTCTGAAAAAGACCCTAAAAAAAAGAACTCCATGGAACATTGTGGCTAAGCTGCAGAACTACCAAACTAAGGAAAAATATTGCAAGCAGCAAGGAAAAGACAATTCAAATATCAAGGTGCTACAATAAGGGTGACACAAGATCTGGTTGCCTCCACATTAAAGGATCAAAGGGCCTGGAACCTGATATTCTGAAAGGCAAAAGAACAAGGATTGCAACCAAGAATAAACTACCCAGATAAGTTTAGCATTTTCTTCCATGGAAGAAGATGCTCATTTAATGAAACAGAGGAATTCCATTTGTTTCTAAGAAAAAAACCAGACTTAAACAAAAAAATTTATCTACATGCACAAGACTGAAGAGAAGCAGAAAAAGGTAAAAAGAACTCTTGAGAACTGTATCTCTGTTGTGGATATACAGAAAGTCCGCATGGATAATTTGATTTTACTGATATAATATTTAAAAAAAGGGAAGTAGTAAAGGGAAGGGGATAGTATCAGAAAAAGGGGAAGGAGAGATAAAAAGAGGGAAACTACATCCCAGGAAGAGGCATAGAAAATCTACTACATCTGAGGGAATTTAGAGAGGGGGAGAAACATTGTGTCAATCTTACTCTCATCAGAGTAGGCTCAAAGAGTAAATAATTGACATATTTGTTTTTCAGAGAATCCTCTCTCACCTCATTAAAGGGAGGGAGAGGAAAAGGGAAAAGGAAACTTAAAAGTAGGGGAGAGGGATACTAAAAAGGGAAGGCTGTGCATCACAAGTGAGGTCTATAAATTAAATATTGAGGAAGGGGTTCAGGGGGGGTCAAGGGATAAAAAAACATAATCTGGGGATAATATGATGGCAAGAAATACAGAATTAGTAATTTTAACTGTAAAAGTGAATGGGATGAACTCTCCCATTAAACGGAGACGGATAGCAGACTGGATGAAAAGTCAGAACCCTATAATATGCTGTTTACAGGAAACACACTTAAAGCAGGGAGATACATACAGAGTAAAGGTAAAAGGTTGAAGCAGAATCTATTATGCATCAGGTAAAGCCAAAAGAGCAGGGGTTGCCATCCTTATCTCAGATCAAGCAAAAGCAGAAATTGATCTAATTAAAAGAGATAAGGAAGGAAACTATATCCTGCTAAAAGGTAGCATAGACAATGAAGCCATATCAATACTAAACATATATGCACCAAGTGGTATAGCATCTAACTTCCTAAAGGAAAAGTTAAGAGAGTTGCAAGAAGAAATAGACAGCAAAACTATAATAGTGGGAGATCTCAACCTTGCACTCTCAGAATTAGACAAATCAAACCACAAAGCAAATAAGAAAGAAATTAAAAAGGTAAATAGAATATTAGAAAAACTAGGTATGATAGACCTTTGGAGAAAACTGAATGGTGATAGAAGGGAGTATACTTTTTTCTCAGCAGTTCATGGAACCTATACAAAAACTGACCATACATTAGGACATAAAGATCTCAAAATTAAATGCAGGAAGGCCGAAATAGTAAATGCCTTCTTCTCAGATTACAATGCAATAAAAACTACATTCAATAAGAAGTTAGGGGTAAACAGACCAAAAAGTAATTGGAAACTGAATAATCTCATCTTAAAGAATGACTGGGTGAAACAGCAAATTATAGAAACAATTAATAATTTCACCCAAGATAATTACAACGATGAGACATCATATCAAAATTTGTGGGATGCAGCTAAAGTGGTAATAAGGGGAAATTTTATATCTTTAGAAGCTTACTTGAATAAAATTGAGAAAGAGAAGATCAATGAATTGGGCCTGCAACTTAAAAATCTAGAAAAAGACCAAATTAAAAACCCCCAACCAAATACTAAACTTGAAATACTAAAATTAAAAGGAGAAATCAATAATATTGAAACAAAAAAAAAAACTATTGAATTAATAAATAAAACCAAGAGTTGGTTTTATGAAAAAGCCAATAAAATAGATAAACCTTTGGTAAATCTGATCAGAAAAAGGAAAGAGGAAAATCAAATTGTTAGTCTTACAAATGAAAAGGGGGATCTTTCCACTAATGAAGAGGAAATTAGAGAAATAATAAGGAGTTACTTTGTCCAACTTTATGCCAATAAATTTGGTAACTTAAGTGAAATGGATGACTTCCTCCAAAAATATAGGCTTCCTAGATTAACAGAGGAGATAAATTGCTTAAATAGTCCCATTTCAGAAAAAGAAATAGAACAAGCTATTAATCAACTCCCCAGGACCAGATGGATTTACATGTGAATTCTACCAAACATTTAAAGAACAATTAGCCCCAATGTTATATAAACTATTTTAAAAATAGGGGATGAAGGAGTCCGACCAAACTCCTTTTATGATACAGACATGATACTGATACCTAAATCAGGTAGATCGAAAACTGAGAAGAAAACTATAGACCAATTTCCTTAATGAATATTGATGCTAAAATCTTAAATAAGATATTAGCAAAAAGAATTCAGAAAATCATCCCCAGGATAATACACTATGATCAAGTAGGATTTATACCAGGAATGCAGGGCTGGTTTAATATTAGGAAAACTGTTAGTATAATTGACCATATTAATAATCAAATTAATAAAAACCATATGATCATCTCAATAGATGCAGAAAAAGCATTTGATAAAATCCAACATCCATTCCTACTAAAAACGCTTGAGAGTATAGGAATAAATGGGCTATTCCTTAGAATAATAACAAGCATATATTTAAAACCTTCAGTAAACATCATATGTAATGGAGATAAACTGAAACCTTTCCCAGTAAGATCAGTAGTGAAACAAGGTTGTCCACTATCACCATTACTATTCAATATTTTATTAGAAATGGTAGCCTCGGCAATAAGAGTCAAGAAAGAGATTAAAGGAATAAAAATAGGTAATGAGGAAATCAAACTGTCATTCTTTGCAGATGATATGATGCTATCCTTAGAAAACCCCAGAGATTCTAATAAAAAGTTATTAGAAATAATTCACAACTTTAGCAAAGTTGCTGGGCACAAAATAAATCCACAATAAATCCTCAGCATTTTTACACATCACCAACAAAATGCAACAGCAAGACATACAAAGAGAAATTCCATTCCAAACAAATGTCGAGAGTATAAAATATTTGGGAATATATCTACCAAAGAAAAGTCAGGAATTATATGAGCAAAATTACAAAACACTTGCCACAAAAATAAAGTCAGATTTAAATAATTGAAAAGACATACAGTGTTCGTGGATAGGCCGAGAGAATATAATAAAGATGACAATACTCCCTGAACTAATCTATTTATTTAGTGCTATACCAATCAGACTCCCAAGAAACTATTTTAATGACCTAGAAAAAACAACTAAATTCATATGGAAGAATAAAAGGTCGAGAATTGCAAGAGAACTAATGAAAAAAAAAAGTCAGATGAAGGTGGTCTAGGTGTACCTGATCTAAAGCTTTATTATATAGCAGCAGTCACCAAAACCATTTGGTACTGGCTAAGAAATAGTCCAGTTGATCAATGGAACAGATTAGGTACAAAGGACAAAAATGGGTACATCTATTGCAATCTAGTGTTTGACAAACCCAAAGATACCAACATTTGGGATAAAAATTCATTATTTGAAAAAAACTGTTGGGAAAACTGGAAATTAGTATGGCAGAATTTAGATATGGATCCACACTTAACACCATATACCAAGATAAGATCAAAATGGGTCCATGATTTAGGCATAAAGAATGAGATCATAACATTAGAGGAACAGAGGATAGTCTATCTCTCAGACTTGTGGAGGAGGAAGGAATTTATGACCAGAGGAGAACTAGAGATCATTTTTGATCACAAAATAGAAGATTTTGATTATATCAAACTAAAAAGTTTTTGTACAAACAATACTAATGCAAACAAGATTAGAAGGGAAGTAACAAATTGGGAAAATATTTTTACAGTTAAAGGTTCTGATAAAGGTCTCATTTCCAAAATATATAGAGAACTGACCCTAATTTATAAGAAATCAAACCATTCTCCAATTGATAAATGGTCAAAGGATATGAACAGACAATTCTCAGATGATGAAAGTGAAACAATATCCACTCATATGAGTGTTCCAAATCACTACTGATCAGAGTAATGCAAATTAAGACAACTCTGAGATACCACTACACACCTTTCAGATTGGCTAAGATGACAGGAACAAATAATGATCAAGGTTGGAGGGAATGTGGAAAAACTGGGACACTAATACATTGTTGGTGGAGTTGTGAAAGAATTCAACCATTCTGGAGAGCAATTTGGAACTATTCCCAAAAAGTTATCAAACTGTGCATACCCTTTGATCCAGCAGTGCTACTACTGGGCTTATATCCCAAAGAAATGCTAAAGAGGGGAAAGGGACCTGTTTGTGCCAAAATGTTTGTGGCAGCTCTTTTTGTAGTGGCTAGAAACTGGAAGATGAATGGATGTCCATCAATTGGAGAATGGTTGGGTAAATTATGGTATCTGAAGGTTATGGAATATTATTGCTCTGTAAGAAATGACCAGCAGGATGAATTCATAAAGGTTTGGAGAGACTTACATGAATGATGCTGAGTGAAATGAGCAGAACCAGAAGATCACTATACACTTCAACAACAATACTGTATGAGGACATATTCTGATGGAAGTGGTTATCTTCAAAATAAAGAAGATCCAACTCACTTCTAGTTGATCAATGATGGACAGAAACAACTACACCCAGAGAAGGAACACTGGGAATTGAATGTAAACTGTTAGCACTAATGTCTATCTACCCAGGTTATTTATACCTTCAGAATCCAATACTTAACATGCAACAAGAAAATTGGATTTACACACATATGTTGTATCTAGGTTATACTGTAACACATGTAAAATGTATGGGATTGCCTGTCATCTAGGGGAGGGAGGGGAAAAATTGGAAAAATGAATACAAGGGTTAATGTTATAAAAAATTACTCATGCATGTATACTGTCAAAAAATTTATAATTATAAAAATTAATTTTAAAATGACAGAATTCCAAAAAAAAAAGCAGTAACAATTTAAGTAAGATTTTAAGGTCTTAATCTAATATGGTAGTTGTTTGAGTGAAAAGAAGGGGATGGATAAGAGAAAAAAGACAAGAGTTGGCAACTAATCAGTTATTAAAAGAATTGTCTCTAAGGTTTCAAATCCAGGTGACAGGAAGGATGGTGATACTTCTGACAGAAACAAGGAAGTCAGACATAATCTTCCTCTTAACTCTCACAATTTTGTTTATATTTCTCTCACTGTACATAGACATTCATGTTGTACAATAGAATATTGGCCATTGAAAGCTCACACCTCCACCTAAGTCCCTTGCATATATGCCCAGTTCTGACCTTCCATTGTCATTGGATTATTCATCCCCACAAAAATTGTATATTTCCTCCAGGCAGGGACTGCATAGTACTTATTTTCATCATTCTCACAATGCCTTAGTGTTCAGGAGGAACTAAATAAAATATTGCCGAAACTTTAGGGTTATCTTTGATTCTTCCCTAAGCTCTCAACCCTGTCATTTACAAAGTCCTAAGGACTCCACCTCCATACTATATCTTTCTATTGTCTTCCTGAATCCCTCCACCACCATACTGTTATAGTTATTTAAACTAGTGTCATCTAATGTTTATCTAACTAAAATCACCTCTAAACTAATGCCTAACAGGTTTTCCTACCTCTTATTCTCCTCTTTCCAATGCTTACTCCATTCTGTTTTCAGATTGATGTTATTACACATAGAAATAGCCACATTACTCTGCTGAAAATTTTTGCCTATTCAGTAAATAATACAATGCCTGGCATCCCATAGGCTGGTGCTCCTTTTCTTTATTTTATAATTCTCCCCACCCCATAGTTAATTTTCCAGTCAAACTATTCTTTTGTGAGACTCTAGACTTGCATTCACTTGCTTGGAGTAGCCTCTCTTTTCACCTATTAAATTCCCATTTGTTTGTCAAAGCCTTTGCCCAATGTCATGTCCCCCAAGAATCCCTCCCTTTCTAGTAAGATTCCACCTTAGAGAGCACTTAATGTTCGTTTATGTAGCCCTTTCATGTACTCATGCCATAATATTGTGTTTCAGCGTTATCTGTGTTGAGAGCAGTAGGTAGCATAGCACTCTAAACATGAGAGACACTTAATATTAGTTGAATTATATAATTTTCAGAATAGAATCATCACATTTAGACATAGAAAGTACTTTAGAGGCTTTTTAGCTCACTCACCTCATTTTACAGATAAGACACTGGTACACAGAAATATTAAGTGATTTGACCAGTCTCATAGATAATAATTAGGAAAATGAGTTTGAAACCAGAATTCAGTGCTTCACTTGCAAATTTGCTGTTCTTTCCTTTGTATCAAGCTGCCTTCTTAATAGAATTAAATTAAAATGCATGAGGGGATAAAGAAAGTAAAATGCTACAAAGTTGGAGCCAGAATATTTGTTCAGTTATTTTTCAGTTGTGCCTGACTCTTCATGACCCCATCCGAGGTTTTCTTGGCAAAGATAGTGGAGTGTTTTGCCATTTCCTTCTCTAGTTTATTTTTTTTTCAAATATGGAACTAAGGCAAATAAGGTTAAATGACTGCCCAAGGTTACACAGTTAGTAAATGTCTAAGGCCAGATTTGAACTCACAGAAGAACCTCCTGAATCTAGGAGGTGTGAACTCTTATCCATTTCTTCACTTAGCTGCATTTAAGAAAATAATAGGTCTGACCAAAACCAATAATAAAAAAATACATCATGCATATTTTGTCAAGTCACAAATGAATAAAACAGTCTTCATAGTTGTGTGGCTTTCTGACAAAGAACCCCATTGAAATCATGTTAAGAGCAGGATTGATATCTTATGTGACTTTCTAGCTCAGAAGCTGTGTGGAGTAATAGAAAGCTCATTTGTTTGGGGGTCAGAAGCTCACAGGTTTTGTCCACTCACATCCCAAAACCTGCTTAATCTAAGATTTCAAAGGTTTAAGGAAATTCCAAAAAGAAAACTCCCTTCTGTGTATAAATTTCTATTCTTAAGGAAGATGCATGAAGCTTTCATAATGCCTTGTCCAGGGTCCTGGCGGTATATATCTGAAGGAGCATTTGAACCCAAGTCTTAATTAAATTTCTTTCAAGGCTGTGCTCTATTCCCATCCTCACTCTGTCTCTCATCTGTAAAACTGGAAAGAATTTTCTTGCATTCATTATCTCAAGCATTTAACCCTTAAAGTACCACATAAATATGGGCGTTATTCCCCTCTTTGTAATATAAAACATATAACATGTGACATGCAGCCCAGTTACGAGCACATAGTTGATGCTTACTGTGTGCTTGCTTGCTGAGTGACTGAATCTGGAGCTCTTTGAAAGTGTCCTTTCACTAATTCCCACAATCCTTCCTACAAAATGTGTAGGTGGAAAACTAACTGGTCCCTGTTTTCATAGAACAAGTAAGATGTGGATAATTAGGGAGCATCCTTTAAGTTACTCCTTAACTAGCCAAAATAACCGCTTTTGAGAGTCATAAAGGAGAACTTTCCACAGAGAAACCAAACAAGATGATTCTATCAGCAGTGGCACTCTCAAACCTTCAATCTTGGGTGGGGCAGAAACTCAGTCAAGCAGAAACCAAATATCCAGCCTCCCATTGGCAAGTATTGCCAGGGGGACAACAAACCTGCCTTGTTTCTATTCTTCATCTGATTGTTTATCAGAGACTGGGATCTTTGGTACTGCTAAGTGATGCCAGTTTCCTGTGGACAACATCCATCACCCTTAGGATTTACATTCCAATTATTTATTTACCTGGAAGATTTAATTCAACTCAAACACAGATTAATTATCTTCCAAGATAAATCCAGCAATCCAGGTTCTGTATTTTAAAGAAAGGCAGTCCCTGCTGCTTAAGAGGTGTGACAAATACACAAATAATATAAATTGGATAGATTACAGAGGAGAATCCAAAGGTCAACGAGAAAAGTGAAGAAAGAAAAACTTTTTTTTTTTCCTCCATTCATCCTTTCTTAATGAATGCTTCCTCTCAAGCTATGTTTCAGATGGCCTCTCTTTTATTCAACCTGACAATTCATTCTTCTCAGTGGAGATCATCTACCTTAACTTGAAGGAGTGGGGGATGGTGCGAGCTACAAAAAGTAACTACTAAGCCTCTCTCTGCCTTCCTCTCTTAGCTGAGATGGGAAAGAAACTATTAAATTTCCCTCTGTTTTCTCTCTTAGATGAGAAGAGAAACAAATTATTAAACTTCCTCCTGTCCTTTTTGAAGTGAAAAGAGCTTTGGGCTTATAGTTAGAAGAAGAGAGTTTCTGATGTTCACTTGCTATCTAAGCCCAAGAAGGCATTAATAATAATAATAGCACTTACTATGTATCAGGCACTGTGCTAAGCACTTCACAATTATTAACATATTTTAGCTTCACAACAATTCTGGGAGATATGTGATACTACTTTACAAATTTGATATTTTACCCTAATTCATAGATGAGGAAACTGAAGCAAGTAAGTGACTTGCTTAAGGTCACTCAGTAAGCATCTAAAACTGGATTTGAGTTTTATTTTCTTCATCTATAAAATGGAGATAATAATACTTGAACTATTTTTTCTTTGTAGCATTCTTATGAGGTGAGTGACACTAACTGGAGGCTGTTATCACAGCAACATCTGTAAGGACTCTTTGCAGAGGAGACTGGGAAGTCAGTCCTCATTTACCCCTTGCCTAAGCTGGTCATTTTTTTTTCTCCCACTCATATGATTACCATTCTTTTCAATGTAGTGGTCACATCTGGTATTCTTCTCATGCCTGTGCCCATGCTGAATGCCAAATAGATAGCTGGTATGGAAGAATAATAATTATTTAAAATGGCATTTTATGGCACTTTGCAGTTAACCAGATGCTTTACATATGAGATCATATTTCATTCTCAGAATAACACTATGAGAAGGAAATAGTAAAGAGTAATTACTATATCCACTTTATAGAGAAGGCACCTAGTTTACAGAAAATCATATCTGCTAGTATAAGCAGGGTATATATTGAATTTTAAAAGCTTAAAACTATACTCGTTTGTGCTCAATTCTCAAATATTTGTGTACATGAATGCGAACAGAGGTATAGTTAAATTAAAAAGGCAGAATTTTTTTAAAGGTCCAAAGGTGACATTGGAATGGGCATTAGTCATATTTGGCCACCGACATACCAGAAGTTTATCATAGCTCATCAAGCTGAATACTAAAGTTATACTATGAGGGGCTGAACCTGACTGAGCTTGGCTGACACTGTCTAACTTTCTGTTTCAATTATCTTACTAAGGACTTTTCCCAGCTAGAAATGAATGCCTCTCAGATGTAAAATATCAGCCAAAAATGAATTTCTAATATCTGTCTTTCTTTTCTTTTGTTTATTTTTTGCATCTTCCTTAGGTAAAAAAAAGAAAACCAAAAGAAATTTTC
Source organism: Sminthopsis crassicaudata (assembly GCF_048593235.1). NCBI lineage: Eukaryota > Metazoa > Chordata > Mammalia > Dasyuromorphia > Dasyuridae > Sminthopsis > Sminthopsis crassicaudata. Next base: position 162,528,984 of record NC_133621.1, read on the forward strand.
TTCTTAAAAGGCTTCCTTCTAGACTACAAATATGTGGGAGAGAGAAGAAAGTACTGAACATTGCTAATATCAAGTAATTATTTTATTACTTATTGTCCTCCATTTTAGGGGATGGGCAGAGAAGAGTTTAGATTTGTGATTTCATTCTTTTTATTTTTCACCTGGCTACATGATTTGGGGACTTCTTTCATATTTCCAGCATGCCATTGAGAGCTCATTATTAAGAAAATGTCATTATCCTACAGGATTTATCAGCTTGAATACTCCAACCCATCATTCTCAGTCCCTCTGATTAAAGGGTGGAACCATGAACTCCAAAGTTTCCAGTTAAGGAGAGAATCCAGAACTTTTTTCTTTGGCTACATTAATTTGGGACTTCTCATGTCCCTTTTCATTCCCTTATCTCCCTGATTTTCATCTTCCTTTTGAATGTTATTTTCTCACTTTGATTGAAAACCACTTACAGGTAAGGGCTGTCTTTATTAACTTTGTGTCCTTGGGTTAGCACAGTGCCTGGCAAATAGTAGATACTTAATAAATATTGACTGATCAATTGGCATGGGCATTCCCTCTATCCATGTAGATTGGCAGTTCTTGTATAACAGAGTTTAAAAGAGTTAACTGAGGCACTAAGAAGTTAAATAAACAAGATATCAGAGCAACTATTTCTCAGAAATAGAACTGAATTCATCTCTTCATAACTCTGCTCCATTATACTTCTTATTCTCCTCAATTATGTTATTAAAAACTTGAACTCAAATTTTACCCACATGTAGAGAGATTTTTCTATACTTTTGAGTCCTCACAGATTTTTTTCACTTTTATGCACAATAAAGGTCCAAGTTACAAAAGGACTTTTTCAGGATGGTTTCAGAAAAATCCGAGAAATCTTATATGAACTATAATCTTATATGAAGTAAGCAGAACTAAGAGAACATGGTACACAGTAACAGCAATATTACATGCTAATCAGCTATAAATGATTTAGCTGTTCTGATCAATATAATGACTCTAAAGGACTTCTAATGAAAAATAGTATCTATCTTCAAAGAAAGAATTGATAAAATCTGAAGGCAAATTGAAGCCTTTCTTTTTCATTTTCTTTTTCTTGCATATCAACCATTTGCTAATATGGAAATGTTTTGCATAATTTTCTTTATAATGGAGGAGAATTAGGTAAGAGGGAGAGAGAATTCAAAACTCAAATGTTAAAAATGTTAAAATATATATAATAGATTTAAAAAGAAAAAAACTCTCTTCTTGAAAGAGGGGGAAATCACTTTTATCCTGTGTAAGAGACTCCGTTCAAACTTCATTCCAAATGATCCTTCTCTAACTGAAAAATTGAGTTTATTCTTGAAGATGGGTCAATCAAATTTCAATATCTCAAAATAAAATTTAAAACTTGCCTCCCCTTAAATATATAAACAGCAAGAGCTCAGGACAAGGATTTAAGAATATTTTTAAAATAAAAAAGAAGTTTACTTTGCATATATAGTACTAGTTAAGGTCACACATCCTACAGGAAGAGGCTAAAACATGATCTGAGATTTTTTTAAATAGCATTTCACTTTTCTTACATTATTTACATGATTGTTGGTTGAAATTGACCAATAATTCTGGCCCATAACAGATAATAGACATTATAATTCTTGACTAAAAGGGTTTTTAGTTAAGCAAATTAGGGTCAAGTGTCATTTTTGAATTTGATGTTAAAGAGAGGAACTACTCATATAGTAGGCACTTAATGCTTACTTCCCTTCCATCCATGCCAATCAGCAGTGGAATTGGTTTTATGAGTGGATGCTGCTCTTCCAGCTTAGGTGAAATAGAATGACTCAGTCTCAAAACAAAGAAAGAATAAATGACTAAATAAATAAAGGGAATGCCTTAGACATTATATAATCACTTTGTAAGTCTTCAAATAAATTTATTCTAGTTGTCTAAAAAAAAGATAGGAACCACACAATTTCAAAATCATGATTATATAAAAAGAGGGTTGCAATTATTAACTTGTTAGCATGGCATCTTAATATAAGTCCTCACAAAGGACAAATATGGATTTTCTTAATTTGGGGATGGGGGAGTTATGAAATGGAATGTTGATTATTCTTTGGTTTATTCCATGGTTTGTCTTATATCAATAAGTCACATATTAGGCATTGTGGTTAGGTCCATATTTAAGGACCTATTATTTCCAAGGATATAATTTTAGAACCCAGGAAGATTATGTGAAGGGATCAAATCACTCCAAAAATATAAAGACAACAGTAGTGCTAAGTAAGTGATCACCTTAGTTGACAAATCTCTCACCCCCATACCATTAAATTAATGTGTATTTAATTTATATATGTGTACATATGGATGTGTACTGGATATTTATATTATATATGTATGTGTGCATGGCACTTATTCTTCTGTGTCCGTGTTATAGCTTACCACAAATACCACCTCCCAAATAGAAGGTAAACTCTTGAGACCATTTTAGATCATTTTTGCTTTGCATGCCTAATCTCAAACATAACCTCTTATAAGTAAATAGTAGGTACTTACTAAGTATTTGTTGGATTCAGGTGAACTGATGACAACAAATGTTTATTGTTGGTCAATGAGACATACTGAATAAAAAGATTTTCAGAAGTCAGAAGTTCCCAACCCTTAATTTTTGGAGTGATACTTATCTATTTTTACAGGATATATGAATATTCTGTTATAATGACCAGACAGCAATAGTATGGTATATTTTGGAGGTTCCTAGTATTTTCTTTGTCCCCTACTGACTTTTTTAGGCTTCTATAAATTTGTGAAATGCAGAGATTTTATCACACATATTAAAATAATTTAATCTTTGTAAATGTAATAAGAATAGACTTGCTATGTTTAGGCATTATCCATCTAGGGTGTCATTTACATGATGTTCATTAAACAGTTAATTTGCTGAAGATTAGCTGGAGAAGTCTACAGCTAAATCTCTAAAGAGAAGCAGACAACCCCAGGATAAAGAGAGCTTTTAGATACCATGTAATACTGATTCTTTCTCCTCTCTCCTAAGTCTTTTCTTCCTGTTCCACTTCCCAGACTGGATTCTAATGGGAAATGCAATGAAAATTCCACCTTGAGAGTAGGATTATTATTCTTAATTTTTCAGGGAAGACAGAAGATCTGAGAACCTTTAAAAAGATCCCATTTTTAGTAGGGTATTCTTCAGCCTCATGACATACTTTTAGGACTCATAGGAATTAGATTAAGCACTAAAAGAACCTGTAGAAACCATTTTTCCCTCCTTAAGATGACAAAACTAAGGCCACCTGATTTTCCCCAAATCACACAGAAAATAAATGAGAGTCAATATTTGAGTCCATGTTCTGTAGTCCACAGCTTCTTAAACTTTTTTTCACTTATTAGCCCTTTTTACTGGAGAAATTTTTATACCCCCCCAAGTATATAGATATATAAAATAAATATTCAAGTCAAACATTTACAGATGATAAGCCATTATTTTGTGACCCCACATTCAATTATGCAATTCCCCATGGGGTCATGACCCATAGTTTAAGAGTTTGGGCATTTCAGCCTAAAATTGAAGGTTCCCTGCAAGGGCTTGTACTCAGCCCACAAATTTCATATGTTAACACCTCCAACCTAACCTGTTTTTCTTTTTGTTATTCATTCTATTTTATAGAGCAGTGAGGTGGCTCAGCAGGTAGAGTACTGGATTTGAAATCAGGAAGATCCTGGTTCAAATCCTGCCTCAGGAATTAGTTGTGAGCAAGTCACTCATCTTCGACTTTCATTTTCTTCATCTGTAAAATGGGCATAACAATTCACTTTTGCATAAGAGTCAAATGAGATAAGATATGTAAACCATTTTGCAAACCTTCAAGAGCTCTGTAGACACTAGCAGTTACTACTAAAGGATGCTTTTTTTCCCTGTAGACGTACTAACATAATGTAAATTATAGAGATAAGATATACAGACTATCAATCCATTCAAGCTTTATTTTTATATTTCTATTCTGCTCTATTTAGAAATTTTCTATAAGATTTTGACAGTTAAGAAAATCATTTCAGGTATGAGGAGTTCAATTTTTTTAAAATTAAAGCTTTTTATTTTTAAAACATATACATAGATAATTTTTCAACATTAACCCTTGCAAAATCTTATGTTCCTATTTCCTCCTTTTCTCTCCAACCCCTCTCCTAGATGGCAAGTAATCCAATATACGTTAAGCAGGGTAAAATATATGTTAAATCCAAAATATGGATACATATTTATACAATTATCTTGCTGCACAAAAAAAAATCAGATCAAAAAGGAAAAAAATGAGGAAAAATTAAAATGCAAGCAAATAACAAAAAGAGTGGAAAGGTTGTGTTGTGATCCACACTTAGTTCCCACAGTCCTCTCTCTGGGTGTAAATGGCTCAAGAAGCTAAATTTCTAAGAAATTAACTAAAAACTGATGAAAAGTTGTCCAATCAGCATAAGTTTGCACTAACTGATCAATTTCCTTTCACCTTTGATACTTGCAGAGCAGGCAGTAAACCCCCCACCAGTAGACATAATGATTAAAGAAAGGAAGTGAGACACTAATGGTACTTCAAACAGTAGACACACTTTGTAGAGGAGCTCTGGGTTCCCCCTTAGCTTCTTTTAGGAGAACGAATGCAGACTCTAATGTTTCTCTTGCTTTGTCAATATCCATTTATTCTTTTTTTCTGATATTCTGAGCATCCTGTGCTTTCATCAATTTGGGTACTCCCTTGATGCAGGTAGCAATCTCTCCCAAGCCTATGCAACTCCTAAACAAGTTTTATCACAAACTTTAAAGGATCTCAGCACCATGTGTTTAGAGCTGAAAGTCACCTTACCAGTCTAGGAAAAGAGATTTAGGTCTGGAAGTTCCCTTAGATATCTAGTCTAAATTCTTCACTTTGCTACTTAAGAAAATGAACCCTCTAGAGATGAACTGACTTGTCAAGGGTCACACAGGAAATAAGCATCAGAGTAAGGCTGCAAATTTGAGTCATCTCATTCCAAATTCAGCACTTTTGAATCTATACTACAGTCATTCATTACAAAAACAAGGAATTATTCACCTATACTGTGGGAAAGTGCTATTGTTGTTCGGTAGTTGAGTTGTGTTTACATCTTCATAACCTCATTTGGAGTTTTCTTGGCAAGATGTTGAAATGGTTTACCATTGTCTTTTCCAATTCATTTTACAGATGGGGAAACTGAGGCAAACAGGGACAAGTAACTTGTCCAGAGTGACACAGCTAGAAAGTTTTAAAGGCCAGATTTGAACACAGGGAGATGAGTCTTTCTGACTACAGATCTGGCACTTTTTCTACTGTACCATCTAGCTGCCCAAGTACTGTAGCAGAAATTAATTGAGAAATACAACAATAAGTAAGACATGGTAACTGCCTTCAAGAAGCTTACAGTGTTATGAAAGGAATAAACTAAGTATACAAATCATATAAAAGAGAATAAAACTTTTTTATAAGCAAAACTACAAAGACTTTGGTTGTGAAAGGATAGAGGTATATCTAATCAGGCAGAATGATGGAAGGCTTTATGAGGGAGAAAGATTTGAGCAAGTACAGAGGATCTAGGTTAGGGCTGGCAAAGTGATTGACATTTCAGGGAGATATCAAAGATAGGAGAGTTTGAATATCAAGTTGTTCCCAAGAAAGTCAGTTTTTGAAGTTTGGAGTTTTTTTGTTTATTTGTTTGTTTTGTTTTGTTTTTGTTTTTGTTTTTTTGAGTCCCTAATCTTTCCTTCTTTATGGTATGATGGAAGAGAAAAGCAACATTGTAGTCTTTCCTCTGTGACAGAAAGGAAAACCCCTCACTTCCTGTTTACAGACCGTGCTGAACAAGTAAAGAAATCAGTTTGCAACATTGTCAGAATGGCCACAAAGAAGCACGCAAGCAGTCCTGAACTGAAGGGCTGGGCAGCAGACCCTTCAGGGTGAAGTTCAAAATCAGGGATCACTAATGGAAATGTGTTTGTTGAGTTAAGCTCTCACAAAGTTCACTTTCTCATTGTTTCCCAAGTAATTAAGGTCAAATAAAGGAATCAGTTAAAACTAAAGGATCAGAAACTGAGAGCTGCCTGGCATAAAATAGGTGTTTAATAAATGCCTGCTGGTTTCACTTGGAAAGGTCAAGGCTGATCGTGTCCAACAAACTTATTTTACAGATGAGGAAACTGAGACCTAGGGAGATGATATGCTTTATCTACCACTGCTCTGGTCTCCCCAAGGCTTGCTCCCACACCCTCAAGCAAGTAAGATGAATAACATCCCAAACACCCTTTCATCCCCAGGACACAAAACATGGGTTGGGTCTTTGGGGCATCTTCTTTAGAGGAAGATGAAATCATGTTTAGGGGCAGATAGGTAACATGGTGGCTAGAGCGCTGGACAAGGAATCATGAAAGCTTGAGTTCAAATTTAACCTCAGACTTTCACTAGTTGTAAGTAAGTGACTAAAGCTCTGCTTGTCTTGATATTCTTCTCTGTAAAATGGGAATAATAATAGAACCTGCATCCTAGAGCTGTAGGAAGAATCTAATGAGATATTTGTAGATGCAGCTAGCTGTTGCAGTGGGATAGAGCACTGTCCCTGAAGTAAAAAAAAATCAGGAGGACATGAGTTCAAATTTGGCCTCAGACACAACACTTATTAGCTGTGTGATCCTAGAAAAGTCACTGAACCCCAACTGCCTCATGAAAAAGACACACATACACACACACCACACACACAATATATATATATATATATATATATATATATATATATATATATATATATATATATATATATATATATATATATATGTGAGAGAGAGAGAGAGAGAAACAGAAAGACAAAGAGAGAGACAGAGACAGAGAGAGTATAGTATAGTATAGTATTTGATATGAGAGCACATAGTATATGGTATATAAATGTTAGCTGTTATTATTATTATTATCATATAGAGTGTTAAGTTTGGAGTCCTAAAGATCTGGAATAAATCCTATTTCTGAAATGTACTACTTCTGTGTGACTATGAACAATTAACCTTTCAAAGCATCAGTTTACTTATCTATAAAATGGGAATGATGTTAACTATGGCATCCATCCTATAGTCATCTTCATCCACAATCTTTAGTCATTCACATGCGGAGAAATTGGTCACTGCAGAATCCAGGTCAAATGAAAGAGAAGCATGCTCTTAAAAAAAATCTTCCTACTTTGGGCTGCTGTTGAGATTGGGATAGGGGACCCCAAAAGTTTGTTGTCACAGACTGAGTTGAAAAGTGTTTCAAAAGAATTTGCGGGCCTGAAACCATCTCCTTAGCCAAGGGGCAAAGCTTTATTGATATTGTAACACCCTGTAGGAGCTAAGAAATCTCTCTGAAAATCCCTTTATATTCCCCAAGGAACAAGATGCCTATTATTTAAATTAACCTTTAATTTTCCTTAGGGAAATATTTCCATTACAACAAATGCATTTTCCAGTGTTCAACAAATCCTCAAACATTAAAACCAGAAGTAAAAAGGAAGAAAATGACCCTTTTAAGGTCACTGGCTCCAGAGGTAGCTCAATGACAAAACAGAGAAAGTGCTAGTCTGGGGGAGGGAGCTGTTGGGGGTACATCACCTGGGTAAATCATTAAACATTTTTCAGTCTCACTTTCCATCTATGTAAAATCTTCATAGGATTGTTGTGGCAGTAAAATGAGATAGTTATAAATACTTTGCAAATCTTAAAAGAGTTATATGAATGTAAGTTATTAATATTCTTTTTCTGTTGTTTGAAGAAGTTTAGGAGAGATAAGGGCCAATGATTATTGGCAAAGCTTAAAGAAAAAAAGGTGATTAAGATCACTATTTCCCAAACATGATTTTAAAAAGGAGCAGCTCCTACAAAGAAAGCTCACACCCATTAATTTTAAGTGTGATTGGGAAATAAACTCCTTTAATGTGACTGGTTGCCACATCTTTAGATGCTTGTGTTTGTTGGGTGGCTTGTGTGGCATTTGAAGGTTTTTTTCCCTATCCTTAAATCACACAAATGCTGGCTTGACTGAATGAAGAAATACTCCCTTCAACAGAAATGCTAAGATACCTTTTCAGGTGAGATCATCTTTTATAATAACAATTAGAAGACAGGTCGCCTTTCAAGCACACATACACACATATACACACACATAACTTCATAATCATTTTTGAAAGAAAGGAGATAGTACAAAACTTCACCCAATATAAAAGGTTAAAAGAGGTAAAATGTTATTAAATATTAAGACAAGATGCCATACTCCCAGTAAGAATTGCGTCAGGGAGCCTGAACTTATAATGAATGAAACTGGAGACAACTGCTAAGAAGGGAAAGGGATTTTAAAGGAGGAAGGTGCTATAGTCAAAGCAAAAAGAGTTAGAAAGGTTCAGCCCCACTTCTTGAGAAAGATAAGATAATATTAGCAGATAATAAAGAAAAGGCAGAATTGCTTAATTCCAGTTTCATTTCCAACTTCAGCAGAGAGATCTTCAAAGTGGTCAGAGTAGCCCAAACATAGAGAAGAAAGTGAAACACAAAAGATATTAGGAAATAGTGAGGAAACATTCTTAGTCATGAACTTAGCTCAAATCTCCAAGACAGATGAATTTCAACATTCTGGATTCCCCTTACCATTATCCTATTTTTGCTTATAAATACTTGTATTGGTTGCATTACCTCTCAGATTTATTTATTTAGATGCTTTTTTGGACTAGATGAAAGAAGAGGAGATTCTTTGCCTCAATTTCCACCCTAGTCAGTCAATGAGAGGAAGCTTGGGTTTCTGTCCTTCCTCACCACAGAGTAAGGTCTCAAGATCTACTTCCCATGCACCACAACTTAAATTTGATATAAGAAAAAAGATTTCCCAATTACATATCTATCTCTCTGTACACCTCAGTTTACTATCTATTGTAGGGGCTTAAGAAAGTATCTTTGAATAAATTACTAAATGAATGTATAAGTGCTTTACTAAATAGATTAAAGAAACATGTAAAATGATCACTGAAACAGTCAATAATATCTGATAAATCATAGAGGAAAAGAAAATGAAAAAAATTGATCTTCAAAAAGAGAAAAAAGGACTAGCATCTAGAAACTATATAACAGTAAGCCTAATGTTAATCATCAGCAAAAATCAAGGAAGGATTATTAAATACTTGGTTTATAAGAAACTAAAGGAGGATTTAGATATCATTAGGGTCCCACAGGGATTCATTAAGAACAAGTAATGCCAAGCTAGCCCCATTTCCTTTTAATTGGGAATTGGCTCCACAAATGGTAGTATTAGAATATCACAGAATATTATTTCACCATGAAAAATTACAAAAAGGATAGTTTCAGTGATATTTAGGGGAAATTATATGAAATGATGCAGAGTGAAGTGAGCATAAGCAAGGGAACAAGTTATATGGCAATATTATTAAGTGAAACAACTTTGTAAGACAAAGAAATCTGATCAAATGACCAGCCACAGCTGCCAAGGATCAATAATGAAGCATAGCATCTACCTCTTGACACAGAGGGCATGGATTCAATGTGCAAAATAATGTATGCTTTTTTGCCATGCCCAATGGGAGGTTTTGTTTGACTATATACATTTGTTATGAGGCTTTTTTTTCTTTTCTTTTCTTTTTTTCAGTTTGGGGATGGGAAGGCATAAGAGAAAACAAAGCTAGTGATTGGTTTGTCAAAAAAAAAAAAAGAAAAGAAAAAAGTAGATCTTTAAATCATTTCTTTTATGCATAGAAGAGAATTGAAGGTAGGTCAGAAGGAAATAATATAGGTTAAAAAAGATACATATTGGCTTTATTGTATACATAAAAGGAAAATCAGTGCATATAAAATAGACTCACGTATAAAATAGACTCAGATTCTGTTCAACCCCTCTTTTTCTATATTGCTTTATATATGGAAATGCTTATTTTATTCAGAATTTTTGTGTTAGTGTTTAGTTTGAACTTTTTTAAAAGGAAAAAAAAAACCTTATTCCCCAAAGAAGGCTTATCATGCCAAACTTGAAGACCTCAGGACCTTGAGTTTGAATCCTATTCTTTAACTTGCCACCTATGCAAAGACAAATCACTTAAACTTTCTGAGTCTGTTTTGTCAACCACAAAATAAAGTAGTTTAACCATCCCCTATATCTAGTAGGGTGCTCTATGATATTAACAGTGAGGGAAGTCATAGTGATTATACAATTTAAGATATTCGATATTCAAAAAAAATCCCAAATCTTTACAATTCAGAAAATACAAATAAAGAATAGAAATTTAACCAAAAAAAAGTATGCAGACTTGAAAAAGGCAGATGATAGATAATAGATACATAGACACAATGATAGATACACAAATGTGTATAAATATATTTACATATTTTAAATCACCTGTACAAAATAGGAACATTGGTAGCAGTTAAACTGAAAAAAGACATGAGATTTTATTTGAGTATATATTTGAGGCAAGTAAGTGGGATGATGTACCTGATTCTTGGGCTATAGTAAATGCAGTAGACTCAGTCTTGAGTAATTCCCTGATTTACATAAACTTTCCTATGAGTATCCTTTATCTTCAACTTGGCATCCATAGATACCATGCTCTATCCTTTTTTCCATCTGCTAATAAGCATTTCCTTGTATCCTTACAGGACAGGTAGGTAACACAGTGGATAGAATACTGAGCCAGGAGGCAGGAGGTCCTGAATTCATCTGTCCTCAGACCCTAATTAGACAAAAGATCACAGAATTCTCTTAACCTTGTTTGTCTCAGTTTTCTCATCTGAAAGATAAACTGAAGAAGGAAATGGCAAACCACTTCCATATCTTTTCCAAGAAAACCCTAAAAGGGGTCATAACGACTTAGACACAAATGAAAATGACTGAACAGCAACACAAAGTTATAGATAATCTCTAAGATCCCTTCTAGTTCTACCGTTCTAATACATCTAGCAGGATGTCTTTTATAAATGCATCTTCTCTTAAATTTTAATAGTTATGTTTCTTCAATTCACTATTGAATTCTACTACTGCCCTAAGAGACATCATGGGGTGGTAATGATCTGAAGTGCCCGATGCACATGCTAGCAAAGTAAAAGCTCATTCTTACTAAGTAGAAAGTTTTCATGTATGATTTCAGTAATAACAGCCTGTTCAGATCCTAAGGACCAGCCCAACTAAGTGCAGAGATTCAACCCCAGAAGATTGACTACCAAGTGACCCCAGATATCCATGAAAACCATCTCCAAAAGTATACGTATGGAAAGAGTCCATTCCTTCCTTTTAGAATTAGAAGAGGAAAAAAAAAACAGTGCAGGTGCAGGATTTTCATGTTGGAGCAAACAAAGTATATATTATTTTTTCTTCTTTCCTTCCTTTCTTTCCCCCCCTTCTTATATAATCTCACTTACTTTATATCTCTAACACCTATAGGATATCTCTATCTGGATATCTTCCCAATATCTCAGATTCTAATCCCAAAATAAACCTCCCATTTTTCCTAACCCCCCCTAACTTTTCATTCATAATATTCATTGCTGCCACTACTCTTCCCCTACTCATTTAAATTCAAAACCTCAAAAGGATTCTTAACTTTCCCCCTCTCTCACTTCCTCATCCAATAACTTTATTATAAGTTTTATCAGTACAATCTCCAAAATATTTCTTGCATTTATGCAAGCACTATCATAATTAAAGCTTTTACCCAAACTATTGTAAGTCACTTTCTCTAATGCCAAGTTTTCCTCCTCTATAATCTACCCTTCCTTTCAATAGCAAATAATCTTTCTAATGCATAAATCTACCTTCAATACCACTACCTTTTTCAGAAATATGTAATGGCAACAAACCTTCCCAATCCCTAATCTCCCCCACAAATACTGTCTCTCATCTTATCAGTGCAGGCAGTCTGCGTGATGAGGTAAATCATAGGCCATCCATTCCTACTCATACTGCATAATTCCCAAACTCTTAGCTAGGCATTTAAGACAATCTCGCTCCAGTCAGCATCAGTCCATGGTACTCTCCTTCAAACACACACTCTCCAACCAAAAAGGAATGATTTATTCCTAGACAATCTATTCTGAATGAATAAATGAAAAGCATTTATTAAATCCTTGCCATATATCCAGAACTATCCTAAGAACTGGGAATACAAGTGCAAAAGCAAAAACAGACCTGCCCCTAATGTGCATTATACCTAATAGTGGGAGACAACACTGAGAGTGACTGTTGGATACATCTTTTTCATTTTTTTTTTTGATAACAGTTTTTTTTTATTTTCAAAATATATGCAAAGATTGTTTTTAACATTCACCCTTGTAAAACTTGTGTTCCAATTGTTTTTCTCCCTCTCCCTTCTCCTCAGTTCCCTTAGATAACAACTAATCCAATACAGGTTAAATGTACAATTCTTTTAAATATATTTCCACATTTATCATGCTGCATAAGAAAAATCAGATCAAAAGGGGAAAAATGAGAAAGAAAAAAAATTAACAAGCAAAATAAAAAGGTGAAAATACTATGTTGTGATCCATATTCTATTTTTTCATTCTGAAAGCTATTTTCCATACCTAAAATATTCTCTCACACATTTATCAATTTGTTATTGCCAATCAAGCCTTCATCTTCTAAAGCCCATCTTAGATACAATTTCTTCCACAAAAATCTTAACTAATTTCTCTCAGGACTGACCTCACAGCCCTTCTTAAGAATTCTCTTTCCCTATTTCACCATCTCAGTTTCCTCCATTTGGCATCTATGAACATAATAATTTCTCAATTTAAAATATAAGGGACTTGGGGGAAGGGAGATATCTCATTCTTACAGCTATATTATAGGGTTCCTTAAAGAAATTTGCTGTTTTATATCAATGTAGCTCCAAGGTTCAGAACAATACCTTCCTCTATGAAGCTCACTATCTGTATCCAGAGAAAGAATTGATAAATAGAAGTAGGCATAGAATAATTTTATATATTACATGTCTACCTCTGGAGGGAGGGAAGAAAATAAATTTACATAACTTTATTATATATGTAAAATGAATGGCAAATTATATATAATAGATTTATAGTATCATGTACAATCATCTTCCCCCCACCATTCTGCTATTTATGGAAAGGCTTGTTTTATTCCATAAATTAAAAAGAAAAGAAACAAATAAAGAAAACATCTGAGATAAGCTGAATATGTGTATATAAAATATTATTTCTTCACTTATATGTGTATGTGTGTTTATATCTATTTATATATAATACACATATGCATACATATATATATATATACATATAACTGAAGAGGAAAAGTAATATGAATATATATATATGTACATATATATCCACACATAAATATCTGAAAAGGAAAATAAATACATTATTAAAATACATATATATATATAAGCATATATATGGACATATATAAAGGAAGAAGAAAAGGCATATGTATCAATAAATAAATTTGCAATTTCATGTACAGCATCTTTTTTCCTATTCTACTATGTTATGAAAATGCTTGTTTTATTCTATAAATTAAAAATAAATTTAGTATATAATATGATACATATAATATAAATTTAAAAAATAAATATTTGATAAATTGATTTTTAAAAAAAGTATCCTTCTCTGTCAGGGAGAAAATTTTTGAACAAATAGTTTCTTCCTATTATCCTCTTCTCATTCATTGTTCAAGCTGTGGCATTATGTTTATAAGTGAGACCCTTTACATTAATCATCTTTTGCATTTCTCCAATTAAATCTCCACATAGGGTCTAAGACAGAGCAGGCCCTCTACCCATCACAGTGAAAGGTGGTACAGTGAAATTTTAGTATAATATTTTTTGAAAGTAAACTATAAAACACCACAAAAGAAATCATAACACACTCATCAGTCTTTTGAAAGGTTTTCTGGGGGATGGACAACTAGTCTTTTGATTTTTACTGTTGATGACCAAAATTTTCAAAGACCGGCAGTTGATCCTGGTATTTGGTATTTTAACCTACTTCAACATTGAAGAAAGTCATCTGTAAATGGAGAGGAGAGGGAATATTCATCCACTGCTCTGAGATCCCTCCCAATTCTCACAAAGATCTGATTAGCCAAGAAGTCAAATGAAAAGTTTACTATCAGTTTTTACTATATAGGAAAAGCACATTTAAAAAGGAGAGCTTTAAGCCAGAACACTGATAACTATCCTATTTTAACAGGATGCTCTGGCCTGAGAGGGAAAAAAATGGTTGAGTGATTAGGAACATATATTACTAGGAAAGGTTTTTTGTCTTTAAAGTCTTTGCTTCTAAGGAATAGTGATGACTAACAAATTCAATTTCCTGCTGAGTTCCCACTGGAGAATCTGAGGAGGTTGTATTGCTATCTGAAGCTACCTGCTGTTTGGAAAAGGCCGGCCTCAAAGACTACAGGCTTCCCCTAGTCCTCTATGAGATATGGCAGCAGAATCTTGAGGAACAAGAGGAAGGTACTAGAAATGAGTTTAACCAAATCTCACCAACTGGCAGTTCTACTGTGTACTTTCTCTAGCACCATTGCCATTTTCATGAAATGGTTCAATTTTCTCCAAGTGAAGAGAATCATAAGCAAATCATAGAAATTAAAGTACTGGTCACTCAGTATTGTCTTGTCAAGCAGCCTATTACCATCTGCAAGGAAAAGGTCAAATTTATTCAAAAAGCAAACAATTTTGGATTATCTTTTGCAGTTTGTTCCCGATGAAGAAATTTACACAAAAGAGATGCTTAAAATTGAAATGTTCTCTTTCCTTTCCTCTCTCTCCTTTCCACTCGCCTCTTTCTTCTTTCCCTCTATTCCTTCTTACCTTTCCTCTTCTCTGAATGAGGGTCCCTCTATCTATCTCCTCTTTGTATGTATATCTCTGTCTCTCCCCTTCTCCTCTGTGTGTGTATTCCTGTCTCTCTATATTTCTGTCTCCCTCTCTTCTCTCTTTTTTTTCTCCCCTCTTTCTCTCTTTTCTTCCCTCCCCCCTACCCTCATCTCCCTTTCTTTCCTTTTCTTGCTGAAAAACTGGGCTTTTGTTTCTTCCTGACACATCACAGGACAGCAAATTAATTATCTTCATCTTGTACAGTAAAGTAGAAAGGGTTTTGCTGCTACTTTTCTGCCAGACCACAAGACAAAATGACAGATTCCTCAGTTTCTTTAAGCCTTAAATTAAAAAAATACTCACTAAGATTAAACATGTTGTTTGTCTAGTACCAAAACTCCTTCTCAAAGAAGGAAATTCTTGGAGACTTAAGTCCAATTTAAATTTCTAGTAAGAGTGAGATACCTATAGCCAAACACTCCCAATTTAACACACAGTCCTCTCAGAAGGGGAAAAAAAGGATGCATGATACACTTATAAGTTGAATATGCATTATTAATATTTTCTTCAACACTTTCTTGAGTTTATACAATCAATGAAACTATAAAACAAGTCCTGATTTGTTGCATTTTACAATTTCCAAGGTGTAAGTATAAGCACTGTAAATTTAACAACTAACTCTTGAAAGCAGGTTCAAATTGTCTCTAGTATATCCCCAGTTCGAGGTGATACTTTCACATGTCATTTTGTTTGATCAGTCTATGCATCTGATCATATTTTTATCTGTACCTTAACTTTCAGAGATTTATTTCAAGTAGTATTAAAATGGATTCACCCTCCCAACTCTTTTTATCTTGTTGAATCTTAACCCAGTGAGGTATATTTGCACACTCTGTCCTTCCTTACAAGATTCCATCTAAGAAGATAAATGAGAGCAGTTGCACTACAGATGGGACAGACATTTGTAAGATACAAAATGATAAAATTATGATGCTAGAAGAGAACTTAACATAATTAATAATAACTCACATTTATATAGCACTCACATTTACATAAGCATTTTAAGAGTTGCTAAGTGCTTTCTTCCCAAAACTGAAAAAGTTCAAATATTATGAACTATAGTTTACATTTTACACACAAGGAAACTGAGACTCAATGAATTTAAGCTACCTCTAGAATGGGTACATAAGAGCTATCTAATATTTTTAAGTATCTTGTGGGAAAAGGGTGAGATTTGTTCTATTTGACCCCATATGGCAGAACAGGAGCAAATGGTGAAAGATGTAGAAATGTCTAAAAGTGAAACAACAAATTTCAGGAGGTGATTCTAGGTCTTAATTAGTGCATATCATATATTTTGAAATCACCAACATGTATTTGAATTCATATTCTTTGTTTTTTTGTTTTATCTTGTTTAGTTTTTTAATAATTCAGTATTTTATTAGAAAATTCATATTCTTCAAAAATAAAATTATGTGAAATGTAGAAATTTATTCCAGCTTAATGGATATATAGGTCAAATAGTGTGACCTTATTCACAATAATCAGGAACCTGGATGCAATGAGTTCCTTATATGCTACCAGTCTTCAAACAAAGGCTGAATGATCTCTTATGTGGTATTTTATTTTAGGAATTTCTGTTGTTTGATGCTATAGTTTGTATTGAGATAATATTTGTAAAGTGCCTAGAACATAGTAGGATTCTTAATAAATGCTTATTCCCTTCCTTTTTCCTTATTCTTTTCCACAACCTTACGGATCTTTTCTGATGAGAGGATTCTTTTATTCTTGATTTTCAAGATTCCATTCAGCCTTAGCTCCTGTGATTTCTGATATTTATTATGACCTATAATTTGTGAGTTTGGGAAATGGTATTTTAAAGGAGATGGGAGAAAGTCATGGACAAATTTTACCTAATTCATAATTTTTCCCATGTTCAGCCTTGACCACACCATTAAAACTCAATCAACCCCATTCTAGACTAATAATTTGTAGGCAAGTCATCCACTCTGAGGGGGAGATGAGGATAACATGCTCTTGAAAGGCTTTTATCTGGGATTGTTTCATGAATTTGTTATTTTTTTTCCTAAAAAGGAAACTCTCTTTTCACACCAATTAATTCATCTGAAAACACTGATTCATTTAGCAGTGGGAGGGGGAAGCAAATCTGTTACCTAACACCAAAGTACAATGGTTCCGTAGAGCCTGGAAAAAACAGTTTGAAGAAGAACTAAAAAGAAAGAGCAGCCTATGAGAGATCCTGGAAAAGTCATGAGGGAATAGAACTATCAATTCACACAAGGTAGAAGTACAAGGAGGTCCAAAAAATTAGAATATTCTGCTTGGCAAGTTCAATGTTAATGGGAATCTTTCAACCTCCTTTGAAGATCAGTTCAAATCTTACCTTTTCTATAAGAGATGGTTTCTTATCCTTCCTTCTAGTGCCTTCTCTCTGAAAATACCTTCTGAAGATATCTATGTGTATTTATATATCCATATATGTGTGTTTATGCATATAAACATGCTTAAATGTGTAATAAACAATTAAATATGAATATACTCATAAATTATATACATATATGTCAAATGATATAAAATTATCAAAGTTAACATATGTATAGAGTTTTGCAAATCCCTATATATATGCAAGTTATTAAATATGTGTGCTATGCATCTACATTTACATGTCTGTGTGTATATATATGTGTGTGTATATGTGTATATGTATGTGTATATATATGTAAATGTATGAGTGTACAAAGCTATTTAAATGCTGTCTTCTCCATTAGAACATGAGGTCCTTGAGGGTAAGGGCAATGGTAACAGCCCCTGTTCCCCTCCCCTCCCACTTTTAAATATGTCTGGCACTTAACCCATTGTCTAGCCCATAACTAAAGTTTAACTTCCTGACCCTAATCCCAGCATTCTATCCACAGTGTCACCTAGCAGATAGGCAGATAGGCAGATAGATAGATAGATAGATAGATAGATAGATAGATAGATAGATAGATAGATAGACAGACAGACAGAGATAGAAAGAAAGAAAAAAATATATATATATATGAAATTTGTTTTGGGATCAGGTAGATGGCCTCCAAGATTCTAACTGTAACTGAATTATAATTTAATTATAATTGAAGAATTATAAAAAACTGATGGGGAGGGTATATCAGGTACATTTAACAAATATTTTTGTTGCTGTTGTTCACTTGTTATAGTTATGTACATATCACTGTGATCCTATTTGGAGTTTTCTTGGCAAAGATCCTAGAGTAAACTGAAGCAAAGAGGATCAAGTGGCTTGCTCAGGGTCCCTCAAAATCTAAGGAATTATAATGTTCCTGACTCAGGACCAAACACTTTGTCCACTACAATGCCTATAATATAATTATTAATATTGTAATGAGCACCTATTATAATAGATGGTCCCGAGCCCTTCCTCCTAGTATAAAGGCAAACATTTCAGGCTTGATGCAAAAGAGATCATTTTCTGTCTTTGGCTCTACCTGGAGTTTTCTGTGAGAAAATCTCCAAAGGCAGTTCTTGTCAAGGTGCTACAATTGTGGGAAAACAGGGACCCTTGGCTCAAAATGTTTTGTATAGAAGACAACCTCTATTTCATCCCATAGAAAATTTAAAAGATACAAAAGAACTTTAGATTTGAAGTCAGAGGTCTTGGGTTAAGATCTTGATTCTACCACTTACTATTTGTGTCAATTTTCAACTCTCTGGGCCTCAGGTTGCTTATCTATAAAAGTGTGAGCTGGACTAGATGAACTCTGAGATCCATTTCAACTTTAAATCCACAACTAATTCTGACCCTATGGCTCACATATAATAACGGAGAAAACATAAAAATTCTTCATAATAGTGGTGATGGTGGATGGTGACGGTGATGGTAATAGGAGGAGGGAGAGGAATAATAGTAATAAAATTTTATTTATAATTTCTAATTTTAATAGTAATAAAAATCATAACATTCTAAAAATCCATCAAAGAGGAACAAAACAAAGTCTTATATGAACTATAAGGGGAAACTTGTTCTGAATAGGCAACAACAGAGAATGCTTCTTGGGAAAAGTAGTATTTAAATTAGGATTGAAGGACGAGTATGAAATTTACATTAAAAAGACCAAGCAAGTCAATTGACATGCACTAAAAAGATTTTATAATTTTACTTAAGAATAAAAATGTTTATCTTATCTTTATTTTCTTTGCTTTGCAGATTTTTAAAAAATGTACTGTATTGGGTCTTTTGAGGAATTCTTATTTATGCAATGTTTTGGCAACTAATGAAATGAGAGATAAGAGTCATAACAGACACATGGAAGAGTAGTAAAAAATTTTAGTGTAGTCCCACTGGACTAGAGTGAACACTGTATGGGGGGAAATAACATGAGAAAGGAAATATAAGATTCATGGAATATGAAGGACCTTGAGGACCAGACTGAAGAATTAAAATTTTCTTCAGTAGGCGATAGCATTGCATTGGTGACTAAGAAGGAATCACAGTATATGGATTAATGAGGTATGGGAGAACGGATATCTCCTTTGTTCAATGTTTAGGTTCATTTCAATTCAGTACAATGCATAGTTACTATTTTTCTGGACCTTTGTAAGACACTCATAATGTTCTACTTTGTATTAATATTATGTGCATTTAATTTTTTACTTAATAGGATATTATTTTTCCAATTACATGTAAAGATAGTTTTCAACATTCATCTTTGTAAAATTTTGAGTTCCAAATTCCTCCCCCTTCTTAACCTCCCCTCTCCCCAAGATATCAAGCAATCTGATATAGGTTTTATATATATATATATAGTCATTTAAAAGATAGGAAAGAAAGAAAGTGAAAATAATATGCTTCAATCTGCATTCAGTCATCATAGTTCTTTTTCTGGATGAAAATGACATTTTCCATTCCAAGTATATTGGAATTGTTTTGCTGTATTGCTGAGAAGAGCTAGGTCTATTATAGTTGATCATTACACAATTTTGTTATTACTATATATAATGTTCTCCTTGTTCTGCTCACTCTACTCAGCATCCGTTCAGGTGACTCTTTCAAGACTTCTGAAATCAGCCTGCTCATTATTTCTTATAGAACAATAATATTTCATTATATTCATATGCCATAAGTATTCAGCCATTCCCCTATTGATAAGCATCCTTTCAATTTCCAATTCCTTGACACCACAGAAACAAAATGCTACAAACATTTTTTATACATAAGGGTCCTTTTCTCTCTTTTATGATCTCTTTGGGATACAGAACTATCATTGCTGGATCACACACAGGCTATAAAACTGCTCTCCAGAATGCCTGGATCAGTTCACATCTCCACCAATATTTGCATTTAATTATCATCCTAAACAACTAGAAGAGTGGTCTACCTGCAGAATTTCTGCAGAATTTCTGACAATATTTGTTGTTTGCTATCCTCTAAAACTGAAGAAGCAGAGACAGAAATAATATTAAGTCCTGCAAAGAGTGACTACAGTTACACATACAGATACACACTAAATATGTGGAGTATGAAAAACACTATGGGTCATCAGCACATTTATAAGCATTCAATAAATACTTTTTAAATGAATAAATAAAAATTCCTAAACATGGGTAGCCATACAGTTAGTAATGTGATCCTTGAGAATGAAGGATGATGTTAATTAGATGAATCAGAGAAAGGGAGCACAGAAGTTCTAGATTCATGTGATAGCCATGTAGATTTTAATAACATAATATTACATTTGATTTTATTAAATGTATCATACATAACCACATATAAAAGATGATTATCTATAATATACAATTATATATGGCATGTTTACATATGACAAACATGTAGTATATTATGTATTATAATATCTAATTATTACATATTATATAAAATTGCATATATACGTTTAATGAATTTGAATAATGCATAATACTTTGAATACTAATAAATTAACAATAATTATCATATGTATAACACTTTTAGAAGAATATCTAATGTTTATATAGCATTTCAAACTTTATAGAAGTGTTTTACTTATGGTAACTTATTTGATCCTCTCAACAACTCAACAATAATTGAATTGTGTGATATTATTCTCCCAATTCTACAGAAGAGGAAATCGAAGCAAACAGAGGTTAAGCAAATTGCCCAAAGTCACACAGGTATTAAAGATCTGAGACAAAATTTGAACTTAGTTGCTTCCTCACTCCAACTCCAGGCTCTGTTAGATACCACCTAGCTGTCTCTAAGAAGGTTGAAGAGTAAGGCATCTGCCTTTGGGGATCTACTGAGTGAAACAGCTGTTTGAGCCAGTTTTCTCCTGAGGAAGAGAGTCTGTGGACATTTGTGGTTCTGTTGAGCTTAATCACATCCCCAACTCAGACATTTGCCACATTCACCTTTTATCTTTGGAGTACAGAGAGAAGAGAGAAGTTATTTTTTTTTTTTTTCACAAAACCACCTTCCTGCTATTGCACTTCCTAGTCCTGTGCTCATTATTTTCCACTTGAAATGTCCAGAAAACCTGAGGTACCAGCACATAGCTAAGCAGCTGGTGAAGAAAATATAAACTTTACTCAAGAATCTTTTGGCTTTAGCAATTTAGTTCACATGGTGAGCCCAGGGGAGACTGTGAGATTGTGGAGATTCAAATTGGCAATTATTTCCAATGAAAATGACTCAGTTTTGAGGGAACTTCCCAGGAAGGATATTTTAGTTCTTATCTTCTTTCCTCCTGCTCCTTGCCAGAGTGGATCATAAGACTATATCTCATGCTACCTACCTACCACGGTGACTAGGGCAAATTTAGCTACCCAGAATCACAGTCATAAAATTCCAAAGTGAGTGGACACATTAAAAAGATATCCATAAGCATCTTAATAGAAAGCTCTCATTATTTTCAGATATAAACATTAAGTACCAAGGAAATAATTAATTATATAACTATAAAATTAGATGAAAAGAAACCTTGAGAAGTCATTAAATCCACTCTTCTGCCTCTGTAGAGTACATTCAAACCATTTAATAGGATCTTTTCTGGAGACCTTCAGAAGAGACATACCCTCCCCCAATATGATCTTTCATTCTATTGCTTAACCAATCTCCTCAGGAAGTTCTTTCTCTAATTAAAATTATTCATACAGTCATATCTGATTCTTCATGATATTTTTGCTTTTCTTGGCAAAGATACTTCAGGGATTTGCCATTTCCTTTTCCAGCTCATTTTACAGATAGAAAACCAAGGCAAACAGAGTTAAGTAACTTGCCCAGGCTTACCCATACAGTGCCTGAAGTCACATTTGAACTCAGGAAGATATCTTCCTAATTCCAAACCCAGTTCTCCCCCATAAACTAATAGTATTTTATTAACTATTTGTATATATAATATATATAATTTATATATAATAAAATTTTATTAACTATTTATGTGCTTTAAAAAGGGTGCCCTGTACAATATAGGCACATAAAAGATAATTAATAATCCTTCATTGATGGATGATACTTTTATACTGTGTCTTAAAGCTTACAACGATTTCTTTACAATAGTGCTGTGAGCCTTCATATGAAGTATCATCAGGTAATTACCTCATTTTACATATGAGATAACTGAGACTCAGAGACATTTCCCAGGGTCACACAATAACTAGCAGAGCTGAAATCTGAACCCAGATTTCTCTTGTCTTCACTTCAATATTCTTCCATTAAATTATCTTGCTTTTACTAACAAAGACTATGATGAATTTTCCCTTAATTTTCTCCAAGATAAATGAATATTAATTTCTTTTCTCTCTCCTCTAATTCTAGCCCATCCACATCTTTTGAGAATCACTTCTGAATCATCTCCTATTAAGAACAAGAATAAAGATATCTAATATAAATTAATATGTCTCTCCACTAATACCTAGAAGAATTCATAGCCCACAGCATCATTAAATATTTATCAGGTCTGAATCTAACTCCATCTTCTTCTTTGTGGAACTAGCCTTCAACCCAGTACTCCAGGATTTGCTTTTTACCCTTATGGGGGAGAAGTCGATGACATAATCTGTCAAGGACAATTTACTTTAAGGTTTGCCTGCATAAAGTGAAACTTGATCAAGCTAATTGTTCCTCTTTGAACACTGAGGCTTCTGTATACAAATTAAATTTCCTACTGTACTCTCAATTCTCAGAGAAGCTTAAACATGAGTTAATTCCCTACCTCCATCCAGGTTCACAAACATTGAACTCACATTTAGGTAGCCAAGGTGATGGCAGATCAACATTGGTAGACTCAAGGCTCTGAGGGAAGCTGTGTTTTCAAGAAAACACCCTCAGCTTACTTTAGATTCATTGTCCCTAGGTTCTATATTTCCTACTCAGAAAAAGCATATTATGAAATGTCCTAGATCATTTTGACAAGCAGATTTTAACTTAAACCATTTTAAATAACAAGCCCCAGAGGTCTAGCCCACAAAGGAAGGGTATTTCTAAACTTATTTGAGTGGAAAAGGATTAGATGATGTGCTTAGCTAACCTGCCATTGTGCAATTCTAGATTAGGATAAGAAAACCAACAAATTTCTTCTTAGACACTGTGTCTTTATATGTAGATCTGCTTCAGTACTAGAGAAAATTAAAAGTCTTTTCTAAAACTGGAAGCCTCAATTAGCAAAGATCTGTAGAGAGGTTTCTTTCCTTTGTAGCTCAGCCCAAAGTTATTTATTCATTTGATCATTCATTCATCTTATATATTTATTGTTGCTTAGTCACTTCTGATAGTGTCTTATCCTTTGGGAACCTATTTGGGGTTTTCTTGGCAAAGATACTGGAATAATTTGCCATTTCCTTCTCTAGCTCATTTTACAAATGAGGAAACTGAGGCAACACGGTTAAGTGATTTGCCCAGGGTCACACATCTAGTAAGTATCTGAGGCTAGATTTGAAATCAGGTTCTCCTGATTCTAGGCACAGTGCTCTATCCACTGTGCTACCTAGTTGCCCTAATCACACATATACTAAGTATATATGTATGCAACAATGACACATACGGAGGAAGACAAATCTAATACTGTGCCTTGTATATAGTGGGCATGCAATACATATTTCTCTCCTCCAGAGGAATTGATAAGAGGAAGAAATCAACAAGTTTTTATTAAGCACCTATTATATGTCAAATCCTGTGTTAGATGCTGGTCATATAAAGACAAAGATGAGACAGTCACTGCCCTCCGGAAGATTGCATGTGAGAAGTTAGCAATCTAGGATGAGGTAACATGAATGTTACAGAGAACAAGGAGAATTTAGAGGAGGGAGGTTTTGTTGTGGGTCAAGATTCTCAGGGAAGGCTTCCAGGGTAGAGATAGAATTTTAACTAGCCTCAGAGTATGAATAGAATTTCAATAGAAAATAGAGGGAATGAAGAAGTATTTGGGGCATAGATAAAGGTATAAACAAAAGTTCAGAGCTAGAAAAATATATGTGGGAAAGAGTCTTCATTATAAGGAATGACACTCTGGTATGGATATAAGAATAGATAGGGGAAAATTTGGGGCAATGTAAAAATGGAAATAGTAATAATTTTTTTTTAAATGATTTTAAAAATATATAGCGAGAATGATGAATGGTCCAGTTTGACGTAGCAATAAGGTAGATGTGAGCCAAATCACGGGAGACTTTGAATGATAGGTAAAGGAGACTGGATTTTATTTACTAGAAAATGGATAATTATTGAAGGTCTTAGATGTCAGAATTACATAGCCAAAGAAATTATAGAGGCAGATTCATCTAGAAGAAAGATAAATTAGAATAGGGAAATATCAAAGGTAGGGAGATCAATAATCCAGACATGAGATAATTGGATACTGAAATAAGGTGCTAGTCATACAAATGGAAAGAATGATTGAGTGTAAAAATACTTTAAAGCAAGAATTGACAAGATTTGGTAAGTGATAAGTATTCAGGGGCAAAACAGAAGAAAGTTGCAAGAATAATTGAAGTCTTCAACCTAGGTGACTTGGTGAATAATAGACCAGAAAACAAACAGGGAAGTTAGGGTTTTGAAATGGTTTAAGATGAAAGATGAATAACTCAGTTTTAGACTTTGTGAGATTGAAGTGCTGGTAGAACATCCAGGACATTATATCTAGCAGGCATCCGGAGTTCTAACTTTACAATGTCTAGTAAGGAAATAGAATAGAATGGGAGTTCTGGGGAAAGTCTCCAGACAGAAGACTCAGAATAGTAATTGTATGATTAACAGGGATAACTGAAAGTGGAAATAGATTTGGGAAAAGAAAAAGCCAGAGGACAATTCTTTGGGGAACATAGTCCAAGAATATGCAGTTCTTATTGTTTAGTGTGCCAATTGCTAAATATTTATTATAAGCACCTTAGAAATAAGAAACCACTAAAATCATAATTTGATTTGTTGTATTGTTGATTGTCTAGCCTTAAAGGGATGAAGAAAATAATGCAGATTAAACTTAAAAGTATGGCATACAAGCAGGATACTCTCAGAAAAACCTGGAAAGACTTAAATGAACTGATACAAAGTAAAATGAGCAAAACCAGGAGAATATGGGACACAGTAACAGCATCATTGTATGATAATCAACTGTGAATAACTTTGCTATTCTCAGCAATACAATGATTTTAATACAATTCCAGAGGACGTATGATAAAAAGTATTATCCATTTCCAGAAAAAGAAAGTCAAAATGAGAATTGTAGCATACTTTTTTTTTTTTAAATCTTTTCTTTTCTTGGGAATTTTCCCTGGGTCTGCATTTTCTTTTACAATTAATTATGGAAATGTGTTTTACATTACTGTACATGTATAACCTATATCAAATTAACTGCCTTCTCAATGACAGGGGAGGAAAAGAAGGAAAGGAAAAGACTTGGAACTCAAAATTTTAGAAGATGAATGTTAATAATTGTTTTTATATGTAACTAGGGGAAAATAAAATATTAACAAAATACATTTTAAAATAAATACAACTGTGTCCTAGATACTTTTTTCCCTTGAAGAGCATTGTTAAACATTTACTAGCACATCTTTGGCCAAATGCACACATTTATGGGTTTCAAGAAGGAAAAACTAGTCTAAGTAGAAAAGGAGCATCCAGCAAAGAAAGAAGAGAATCACTGTGAGCAAGAGCAATGTTAAAGAGAAAAGAGATTTCAAGGAGTAAGTTGCTCCAAAGAAAGGATGAGTATTGTGAAAATGCTACTGAATTGGGAATTAACTGGGGAAGCACTGGCAACTTTTGAGAGAACATTTTCAGTAACATGGTAAGAAGGAAAGCCACACTAAAGAGGTTGAGGAGCATGTAAGTGGTAATAAAGAATAATAACCAATGTAGAGTTTGAGGGATCCTAGAATCATTTATTACAACCCCTAATTTTACAGGTGAGATACTATTTTTCCCAACAAAAATAATTTTCTACTACTAGAATCTTTTTAGAAATAAAGATTTCTCTCTGACATACCACACACGTTTATGTGTTCCATATTTTTAAAGAATGCTACACATTCCTTCCAAGAATTAATATCTACTCCTTGGTTCCTGAATTAATTCTGTAAACAAGTCAATTTGTGACATATGCTAGTTTCTAAATATCTGGTCCAGCTTTCATATTTTTCAGATGGAAATGAACTAGTCATTTCACAAGGGCATTTGTTGTGACTCATAAGGTCATATTTACAAAGTGCTCTGAGGATTCCTCAAAGAAGGGAGTACTTCAGTTTTATAGAAGGGAGGAAATGTGGTTTAGTGTAATAAGCAGAACATTAGAAATCTAGAGGACCATTAGTTCGAAGGCTCATGTCATACTCCCCCACAAACCCAGAAAACCAGGTATTTCCTGGAATCTTATGAGGGTAAATGGAAAAGCAGGCTTTGAAGACTTAAAATGACATCATTACTCTTCAAAGATTTCCTAGGCAGATGCTGGTAAATGAAATTTAGCCAGAGCTATAAAGGTACAGAATGCAGTTTCTTAGTTCTTAGCACAGTGCTTGGCACATGAATGTTTTGCCTAATAAATGGTTATTTATTGAGTTGTCCAGCTGAAGTATTGGGGCTATTGTTTTTATCACTGATCCACAGATTGAAAAGTGGGCAGAGAGGCAAGAAAGGAAAAGGTTATTTCAGGTCAGATCTGGAAAAGAACAAGGCAAGACAAGGGATTCCCAATGAAACAGGTGCAATCAATGGTTGATGAGGAACAGGACCACCAGGACAGAACCCGATAATCCAGAGATGTGATCAGAGAAGCCCACACCTGAGTCAGGTTTAAGAGTCGGGAATTGTCCGGTGGGATCAGACAAGACTGATGTTTACCAGCCTTCCACTTTCAACCTTGAAGAAGCATAGCTTCCCAACCTATTTTAGGATCTGCTAATCAAAATAACTTAGGCTATCCCATCTTCTCCTTCCTTCTTCCTCATCATACTCCTAATCACATTAAGTAGATAGAGTGAGATTTTTGAGGAAGATGGAAGATTCTTTGAGGTCTAATGTGTCTAATGTGATGTTAAACAGATTTTAAACTTAGTAATCAAAAGTAATTCTAGAAGAGCTAATTGAAAAGTCTAAATTATTAAATATTTAAAAGAAAATGTAATTTTATTTTTTGATCAAGTCTTATTCTGATGCTTTCTCATTCATGGAGGTGATATCAGGTTCATGAAGGCTAAACCAATGGTGCACAGTCTGCAGCACATTGTACCAAGCTGGAAGGTTTTGGGTTGTGGGTTTGATGACGGGGTCCATGACTAATATCCCAGAACTAGTCAAAGAAGGCCACCATACAGTGAAGCAGAGTGGTAAGATCTAGATTTAAAGTCAGGAGCTCTAAATTTGAGTCCCATAAGCTTTCTTATCTATAAAATGAGGGAGTTAGGTTCAATGACATTGAAGATCCCTTTCTGTTTGTTCCTAAAATTAATTGACTTCCAAAATCCCTCTGACCAACAAATTTTCTGACAGGTACTAGATTTTTTTTTTTTTTTTTTTTTTTTTTTTTTTTTTGAGGCTGGGGTTAAGTGACTTGCCTAGGGTCACACAGCTAGGAAGTGGTAAGTGTCTGAGACCACATTTGAACTCTGGTCCTCCTGAATTCAAGGCTGGTACTCTATCCACTGCGCCACCTAGCTGCCCCTAGATTCTTTACTCTAGCAACTTACAAAGAACAATATCTGTTTTATACTATGTTCAGTTATTGTTGACTCTTTATGAAACCCATTTGTGGTTCTTCTGGAAAAAATACTGGAGCAGTTTGTCATTTTCTTCTCCAGCTCATTTTTACAGATGAGAAAACTGAGGCACATAAAATTAAGTGTCTGAGACCAGAGCAGAACTTTGGAAGATTTGAACCCAGACACTCCATTCATTGAGTCACCTAGCTGCCCATCTATTAAGTTATAAAAATGTTGGGGCCCTCTTCAGTGAGGAAATATAAAAATTCAGATCCTTGAAGTCTTGAAGCAAACAATTTTATTTGCTCAAATACATACAAAACTATGAACTTGTACAATGTAAGTGTGACCAAGCAGGTGATCCTGCCAGATATATTTAATAAATAGATCAGCATTTTATTTTTCCTATTATTTGTAGGCAAATAGTTCTTATAAAAGCAGTTTTAAGGTTACTTAAAAAGTGTGTCATCATATAGTTCCCTGTAATCTTGTTAACAGGGACTCATTTGCTCAGCAGGCACAAATATAAACCAACCCATTCAGTACCTTGAATTACTGGGGTTTGGACTAATGAGATTTTATTGTAAACCACAGCACTTGACATTATACAGAATGAAAGGCCTTCTTACATAAAATCTCCTTGTTATTCTTGATTATTGGTGGATTTCTTTTACATAACAAGGCTCTTGTACCTTTAGGTCTTTTTATAAGTGAAACTTTCCTTGGAAAAAGCAACTAAAATGTGAATCCTGGATTGGATTTTTCTCTCCTAGTATGAAGGAATTTGTGTAAATATTCTCTGAAAGCTTTGCAGTCTTGCGAGATCCATCTGTTTAGCAATCACACCAGCACAGCTATTGAGGAAATATTCGAGATATTTCTTGGGGTAAATAGCTCCCTATAAGCTCAGTTTCCTCTGTGAAGCTTTCATTCTATAATCCAATGCCATTTAGTCTTTATGATGAAAAGAAACCTCTTTGCTTTTAAGTTGTTGTAATTGGGATTTTTCCTCCCAACTTCATCCTAAATAAAGAAACTATATTATCTTGTCCATTTTGTTTTTCCCAAAATAAATGGCCTAAGGGCTTGAAAACCATGATTTCTACTCTCTGAATCAACACAATCACACACATACACACACTTTAATGCCTTGAAAAGTAAAAAAAAAAAAAAAAAAAAAAAAAGCTACATTTTTCTTCAGGAAGGTGTTTCATTAAACACTCATCCAGATATGCTGTTAATCAAAGTCAAATTAGCAGCCCATTTCAATAACCTTCCACAGAGGATGTAAAAAGAGAAGACAAGTCCACAACAGACATACATACAAATATATTCTAGCTCAAGCATGCTTGGAGTGTAAGCATATACTGTAGGAAAAACTTCTCATTGGCTCTACCCTGTTGTATGCCCATGTACACAAATAGAATGAACCCATACAAGGTTCATGAATAAGAAACTGCATTATAACAACCACAAAGAAAAATCACAATAAAATAGGGGCTACAAGATCCACTAACAAGTATACATGGTGCCAAATTCTGAATCAAAGAGGAAGGGACCTATGTTCACATAAAAGGAAACACAAATGTATATACAAATAAGCATCCAGAATTCTTGCCTATGTAAGGCTGCCACCACTTACTCTCATCCTTAAGGAATTTCAATCCTTAAAATTTCAGTGCATCCAAACAAAACTAATGCAAACAAGATTAGAAGGGAAGTAACAAATTGGGAAAATATTTTTACAGTTAAAGGTTCTGATAAAGGCCTCATCTCCAAAATATACAGAGAATTGACTTTAATTTATAAGAAATCAAGCCATTCTCCAATTGATAAATGGTCAAAGGATATGAACAGACAATTTTCAGATGATGAAATTAAAACTATTTCCACTCATATGAAAGAGTGTTCCAAATCACTACTGATCAGAGAAATGCAAATTAAGACAACTCTGAGGTATCATTACACACCTGTCAGATTGGCTAAGATGACAGGAACAAATAACGATGAATGTTGGAGGGGCTGTGGGAAAACTGGGACACTGATGCATTGTTGGTGGAGTTGTGAAAGAATCCAACCATTCTGGAGAGCAATCTGGAACTATGCCCAAAAAGTTATCAAAATGTGCATACCCTTTGACCCAGCCATACTACTACTGGGCTTATACCCCAAGGAACTACTAGAGAAGGGAAAGGGTCCTGTATGTGCCAAAATGTTTGTGGCAGCCCTTTTCATAGTGGCTAGAAGCTGGAAGATGAATGGATGTCCATCAATTGGAGAATGGTTGGGTAAACTATGGTATATGAATGTTATGGAATATTATTGTTCCATAAGAAATGACCAACAGGAGAAATACAGAGAGGCTTGGAGAGACTTACATCAACTGATGCTGAGTGAAACGAGCAGAACCAGAAGATCATTATACACTTCAACAATGATACTGTACGAGGATGTATGCTGATGGAAGTGGATTTCTTCAACATAGAGAAGAACTAATCCAATTCCAATTGATTAATGATGGACAGAATCAGCTACATCCAGAAAAGGAACACTGGGAAATGAATGTAAACTGTTATTTTTACCTTCTGAATCCAATTCTTCCTGTGCAACAAAAAATTCGGTTCTACACACATATATTGTATCTAAATTATACTGTAATATATTTAACATATATAAGACTGCTTGCCATCTGGGGGAGGGGGTTGGGGGAGGAAGGGAAAAAATCTGAATAGAAGTAAGTGCAAGGGATAATGTTGTAAAAAATTACCCATGCATATGTACTGTCAAAAATGTTATAATTATAAAATAAAATAAAAAATTAAAAAAAAAATTTCAGTGCATCACATTAGTTCTATATTTTAGCATGATTTAGATTCACTGTCTATCATCTGTGTCGAATTACTTTGCTCAGGTCTGGATAGAGTAACAATGCAATTTGATCAATTTGGCTTTTCCTGAACAAAATATGGATTGATTCTATAGGGGATGCAGAGGAGAGGACTGAATTTCATTTGATTTGAAATATCCAATGCTTCAAGGGGCATGACAGGAATGGAAAGAAGTTGCAAGTGATTTTGTCACCAAAAGGGAGTAGTTTGGGATCAGAGAATAGCAAGCAAATCAGAAACAGTTCAAAAGTCAGTCCCTAAATCAGGGGTTCTAAAATTATGGCCCTGCAGGCCAGATGCGGCCTGCTGAGGACGTTTATTCGGCCTGCCAGGTTATGGCAAATGGGCTGAGGGGTGGAGACAGCATGTGAGCTTTTGTTTTTACTACAGTCCAGCTCTCCAACAGTCTGAGGGACAGTGAACTGGCCCCCTATTTAAAAAGTTTGAGGACCACTGGTCTAAATATTTGTGACCAAATTGGTGCAGCCAACTGACTTATATTTCCCAAAAGATTGAAATACTGTTGAATCCAGTGCTATAGGATAAAAAGTTGAACTTCCATCCCTATTTTTATGGAGAGGGGAACACATAGCAAAGAATCTCAGCAGAGGGCAGCTCAATGTAGATGCCTTCTAGGGAAGAAAAAAGTCAGCTCACCCAAAAATTCTGCATGGGAGTTAGCAGAAAAAGTTGGAGACATGAGTTGTCTTTATCATACATGCTTCCTGGCTATAAGTTTTCTTTTGCATATGCCCACCCTATGCGTGTTCCTTCACAACACATGTTGTCTACATATGTCTTCTCCCCAGCTGGTGGTGTAATAACTGCCCTCTGTATATGGGGGGAATCTTTTGACTTATTTATAATTACAATACTAAATTGCAGGGAGGGGCAGAGAAAATTCAAATTTTCAATGGAAATATCTGTGTACTGATAATCGCTAATATTTATATGGCATTATGTGCCAAGCATCATGTAAGCACTTTATAATTATTATCTCATGTGATCCTCACAACAATCCTAGAAAGAAGGAACTATTATTTTCATTTTATAGATTAGGAAACTGAGGCACAGAGAGATTAAGTGCCTTGCCCAGGATCTCATCTGAGTATCTGAGGTCATATTTGAATTCAGGTCTTCCTAACCCTAGACCCGCTGCTCTATCCACTATATGCAGATTGTCAGAGGGTTTAACTTGAAAAGACTCATATGGCAATGTATAGAAAATTAGTTGATAATAGTAATTGTTTGTTCCTTTTTAAATATGACATCTTTTTATATTAGATTCATCACTAATACAGTAGCCTTCTTGGGAAATCTCATGAAGATATAAACTAAGAATGTCTGCCACATAGTAAGTGCTTAATAAATGTGAATGTCTGGCACATAGTAAGTACTTAATAAATGCTTTTTGATTGATTGTCCTTGTTAGAGTAACTTCTGAGCAAAGTGTCAAACACCAGGACCTGGCATCAGGCCTTGCACATATCAGAATGTACAAGGAGCCATACTCAGGCAAAGGGCCAAGTCTCAGAAGCAAGATCAAACTAGCTTGTAACTTTAGATTGTAAGACTAGGAATTATTATTTTGCTGACAAAGAACTGACTGAATCGTCATCCGTCTCATGTCAGATTAAAATCAAGTATTTCTAATATTTAGTTCTGAACACAACCTATAATAATTAACCTTCCTGCTTTTATACACCCTGATCCTAATATGGAACCACCCCAGGCAGAACACATGATAGTAATCAAAGGAGCCACAACAGCACTGCATCATGGCTAGAGAGAGGAAGTTAGAAAGAACAGCACATCTAATTGAAATTGTCAAGGGAATTTCTAAAACCAAATGCAATTTCCCGTATTGGAATTTGGCCAAGCTACTGGGCCAAATGCTCTTGCCAAAGTGTGCCATGGGACCTTTAAAGACCAGGAAAAGTTATGCTTTTTGCATTCTACCAATGGCACTCTTATGAGGAGGAGAATGATGTAATGAAGAGAGCAATGGTTTACCCATTTAATTTCCATTATTACCTGTAGCTGATAATTCCTAATTCTGCATAGACATTGCATTAGAGGCAGTCAGGTGACACAGTGGATAGAAAGCTAGACTTGGAGTAGAGAAGACCAAAATCCAAATTCCATCTCAGACACATAACAAGTTACTAAAACCCTCTCAGCCTCAATTTTGTCAGTTATAATATAAAAACAATAATAAACACTTCTTCACAGAGATGCAAGGGAAAAATGAGATAATATGTGTAAAGTACTTTGGAAATCAATGCTATGAAAATGCTAGCTGTCATAATTTCTATATACAACCTGGAGGTAATTCAGTGGTACAGGAAGACACAAATTCAAATCCTATCTTAGGCACTTACTAACTATGTATCCTTGAGTAAGTAACTTAGTTTCTGTCTGTCTCAGTTTCCTCAAATGCAAAATGGGGATAATAACATCTATCTCCCCAGTGGTGTTGTTGGGATCAAAAGAAATACTATTTGTCAAGAGCTTGGCATAGTGTCTGGCTAGATGCTTAATAGTAGGTGTTTAATAAGCAGTTGAACTCTTCCTCCACTTCTCCACCCTTAATCCTGATCTCCAATGTCATATTTCTTTCCTGTTTTACAACTCTACTTTCACCCAAAACTCAATATGTCCAAAACCAATTTTGTCATTTTCCCTCCAAAATCTGACTTTCATTTGATTTTTTCTATTTCAATTGATGCAATCTGCATTTTCCCACTTACTCAAACTTAAGATATCCTAAAAAAGATATCAAAAATATCCTTTGACTCTTCTTCCTTAAACTCCCACATGCCAACAGCTGCCAAATCTTGTAGCTTCTACCCCCACAATATCTTCTTGCATCATCTGCCTCCATTCTATTCAAATATCCATTACCTTAGTTCAGGTCCTTATTACCTTTCACCTAGTTTGATGCAATGGACTCCTAGACAATCTCCTTGCCACCACTCCTCCTCCCACCAACCTATCATGCATCATTTCCCAAAGTAATCCTTATACAAAGGCATGATCATCTCCCTTGCTTATAGATTTTAGTAGAGCCTCACTGCAAAAACAAAACAAAACAAAAACACCTCAACTTTGCCACTCAAGGCTTTCAGATATTTTATTCTGTTCCCCTCCACACATTTAATACTTCCCATTAGATTTTCCGTAGAGTTCCCTGCCTTCCCCTGTTCTTTGTATACATGCCATTTTCCAAATCTAGAACACACTCCTTCCATATTTCTATTCCCTGAAATTCCTTCTTCCTTTAAAATCTAGTTTAAAACCCAACTCCTCTGTGAAGCTCTCTCAAACCTCTTATTCCAAAGTGATCTTTTCCTCTTCAATTTTCCTTCTATGTTTTGTATGGACTCTTTCTTTGTTTTCAATATATTCTATCTTGAAGCATTAAACATCTTATAAGTTTTTTTTGCACTTCTGTAGTCTTTTATTTTTAATTTCTCCTGCCCTCCTCCCTGAACTTTGCATAAAGTAGGTATTTAATGAATGTTTAGTGAACTGAGTTCAAAGTGGGAATCAAGAAGTAAGGGTTCTGATCTCAGCTTTACTAAAAACTAATCTGGAACTTGGAACAAGTGACCACTTTGTTTCTTGTTCATCATTTCTTTCATCTACAAAATGAATTAGGGAGGACAGCCTAAATCATCTCCAAGGGACTGCCAAACTCTAATATTTCATGATTCTACCCTTTTCTTTCATTTTGTTTTCCTATATTTATGATTTCATCAGAATAGAGAGCTTCTAGTGAAGAATTCTCTCTACAATATAGAGTGGTACCTTCTTTAAGGTAACTTAAAATTTTAGAGAGCTGCTTAATGCACAGAGGGAAGTTAGGTCACACAGCTGTTATATTTCAGGACTTGAATTCAGGTTACCCTGTTGTCTTGATTATATAAAATGATAATTGACCTTGATTATATAAATGATAATAGTACCTTATGTTTTACAAAAGTTACATTACCATTCTGTAAGGTAAATGGTATCATCATTGCTATCCCCAATTTAGATCTGGGAAAACAGATTTAGAGAGGTATAAAAGATTGACTGAGCAAATGGCAGAGTTGGGACTTAAATTAGGTCTTCTGACTCTTTCCACTACTTTGCAACTGCCTGATAATATAATGAGACTAGTTTCATTTGAAGTCAATAGCAGTGTCAAAGAATAATCTAGCAGATACGAGTCCTTTGGTATGGCGAAAAAATTCCAAACCTGAAGTCAGGAATACTTATCATTCTGGGTTCAAATCTTTCCTGAGACACTGTGTGACCCTGGCATGTCACTTAGCCCTGTTTCCCTCAGGTTCCTCATCTGTAAAATGAGCTGGAGAAGGAAATGTCAAACTGTACCAGTATACCAAGAAAATCCCAACTGGGTTTCAAGGAGTCAGATATTAACTGACTAATAGAAACCAACTACAAATATGTTTTATTCTTTTTTGACTTACTTTGTTAAGTATTTCCCAATTACATTTTAATTTGGCTCTGGCTTTTTTGGGAGTGTAGCTGACCCTATTGGCCTCCAGTGAGGTCCCTTCCACTCTAATGGAATGAAACCTGATTCTCTGAACCTGATTCATGGTTAATAAAATCTGGTTGGCTGATTTTTAAAATTCAGTGAGGATAAGTGAAATAATTTTAAATTTAAATTTTAAATAACTTTTAAAAGTATTTTAAATTCTTTAGAGGAAAAGTAACAAAAACCTAAGGAAATGTTATATTACCTGGAAAATCTGTTTCATTTATTGACGATATATTTCAATAAGAAAAGATGCCTATGCATCTCTTTTGACACTGTTCTTGTTACATAAACATACACATTAAGTGTTTGGCTTTCTATAGGACATATAAAACAGGTTCAGATCATAGTGACATTTTAAAATTTCATTTAATGAGCAGGACCAGGAGATCATTATATACTTCAACAACAATACTGTATGATGATCAATTCTGATGGACGTGGCCATCTTCAACAGTGAGATGAACCAAATCAGTTCCAATAGAGCAGTAATGAACTGAACCAGTTACACCCAGCGAAAGAACTCTGGGAGAGGACTATGAACCACTACATAGAATTCTCAATCCCTCTATTTTTGTCCGCCTGCATTTTTTATTTCCTTCACAGGTTAATTGTACACTATTTCAAAGTCCGATTCTTTTTGTACAGCAAAATAACTATTTGGACATGTATACATATATTGTATTTAATTTGTACTTTAACATATGTAACATGTATTGGTCAACTTGCCATCTGGGGGAGGGGAGTGAGGGGAAGGAGGGGAAAAATTGGAACAAAGGGCTTGGCAATTGTCAGTGCTGTAAAATTACCCATGCATATGTCTTGTAAATAAAAAGCTATACTTAAAAAATAAAAAAAAATCATTTAAAAAGAGAGGGAGGGGAAGAGATACTTTTAGTTAAATCCAAAAGGATAAAACTTTGAAAGTTCACCAGCTTTTCTAGGCCATAGAAATTTACAAGACATTTCCAAATCCTGGTTCTACATCATCATATGTTTGGCTCATCTAAGACTTTTCTACAAATCTTTTGGGCAACTTCATTCATTCATTCATTTATTTATTTATTTTTCCTGAGGCTGGGGTTAAGTGACTTGCCCTGGGTCACACAGCTAGGAAGTGTTAAGTATCTGAGACCAGATTTGAACTGGGGTCCTCCTGAATTCAGGGCTAGTGCTCTACCCACTGCACCACCTAGCTGCCCCATTTTAGGCAACTTTAAAAGCTAACTTTTAAGGATATACAATTATATGACTAAAATATGATAAATAATATTTTAAATCATCCTTAGTAAAAAAAATAATATTTGAAGAATTTGAAATTGATTTATCAAGTGATATATATATATATATATATATAGTATCATTCGTGACTAAATAAATTATCTTAATATATATATATATATATATCAATATCATCACAGATTAAGATAATTTATTTAGTCACGAATGATATTTCAATAAAAAATTATATAGCTACCCATGACAAAATAATATCAGTATTATAGAGAACAAATCATTTAGATCTCAACTAGTAAGGGGAAAGGAGTAGGAAAGACTTGTATTGCTGAAATACTTTTTTCCCCTAAGAATATTTTCCAAGATGAAACATGTCTTATCTTCTTTATATTAGGAAATTTCAGTTTCCCCAAAAACCTTATAATTTAATCTCCCATGTAACATAGATCAGTATTGTTTCAATATCCTGATTATTTATGATTCTCTGCTGTAAGAGCTGCACATGTTTCTGTTGGCTGGAGTGGTATTATTGGAATCATCTTAGTGGATCGTTGATAAATTACATTTTAGTGGGGAAAGAAAAAGAAAAATACTCAGAAAAATTGTTACAGGAATTGAAAACACCAACAATCTCTCTGCAAGCACTAAAGTCCTCAAGAGTAGATCTAGATTAAGTGATAAAAACCATATCAGGAAAATAAACACTAAGTATGAAGGTATTTCTGCAAGTGCCCCCAATTGCTATAAAAATCTTCAAAGTAGCATTGTATCATATACTGAGTGATAAGAATAGTAACAATGAATTTCAATTCTTTCTGATACTATAGAAGAATGAGCAGCAAATAATATGCTTAGAAATAATATAGCTGGCTTTGCAGCTGGACTGCCCCATTCCCAATGTTTTTGTCATTATCTAATTGTTTTCAGTTGTATGGATTCTTCATGATCTCATTTTTTGTTTGTTTGTTTGTTTTTGTTTTGTTTTTTGCTTTTTTTTTTTTTTTGTAGTTTGTTTTGGTTTTGGTCAAAGATACTGAAGTGTTTGCCATTTCCTTCTCTAGATAATTTTATAGATGAAAAAAACTGACACAGGCAGGATTAAATGAGTTGCCCAGGGACAAACAGGTAGTAAACATCTGAGGCTACATTTGAACTCAGGATGATTGCCCTATATAACTAACCTGCCCCCCTCCCGAAATATTTAACATATAACCTATATCAAATTGTTCACAAGGCAGGAAGAAAAATATTTGGGACTCAAAATCTTACAAAATGAATGTCAAAAACTATCTTTACATGTAACTAAAACAAAGTACTATTTTTAAAAAAATTGCTTGTATACAATACAATAAAACTCTATGCAAATATATAGTGTCCCAAATCCTTATTACTTATTGCTCTTTTCCTATAAATGCTTCCTGTTTGTTACTTTTGACTTCTCTCATTCTAGAGATGGGGCACCTTATTTTAAGTCTTTCTCTTTGGGCAAAACAAATCCTGAAGGGCTATCTGGATGCTTAAGGGAACCTTAGTACAGCTTGACCAGCTTGTCTCATTTTTAATCATTGAGAGACTAAATAAATTAATTTCTAGAGGCACACATTTTTATAAAAAACACAATAAACTAGTGCTTGGCACTGATCTAAACAACTAAATGGGGTTGGGCTTTTGTCATCAGAATAAAATCTAAGAGCAGAAACAAGCCAGATTTAAATAAATTAATCTACATAAAAGCTTCTCTCTCAAAGCTATTACTTAATGCAACCAGCTGTTTTCTCATTGAGAACTGAAGCAAGTGGCCCATCCTCAAATTACAATTCATTTGTGGAAAATTTGTTTGGATTGTAGAATAACTGGTGTTAAAGCTTTTGCTATTTTGGGGTAATTGGCAGTTAGTTAGGGAATGCCTATGGTACCTAAGAGGATTTTAAACTATTGTAGACTTTTAGATCACAAAAATCTTAAGAGTTGGATTAGATCTTAAAGTTCATCTAATCTAACCTCTGGACCAGTCTTTTGCAAAAATCCCTTCTATAGCACCCCTGGCACTTTGAGCACTTCCAATGATAGGGAGCTCACCATTTTATAGTGTTTGTCATTTCAGTCATGTCAGATTCTTTGTGACTCAATTTAGGGTTTTTTTGGCAGAGATACTGGAATGGTTTGCCATTTCTCTCTCTAGCTCTTTTTATAGATGAGGAAACTGAAGTGAACAGGGTTAAGTGACTTGCCAAGGGTCACAAAACTAGGAAATATTTGAGGCTAGATTTGAACTCAAAAAGAGTCTTTCTGACTCCAAATCTAACTCTATTCACTGTATCATTTAGTTATCTCACTAGTCTATAAAGCAATCCAAAGCATTGTTAAATAGCTCTATCGTTTAAGGTACTCTCCCTCAAGTCAATAAGCATTATTTATTAAACACATACCAGGTTCCAGGAATTATGTGAGTTCAGAAGATTCAAAGAAAAGCAAAAATTGGAGAGCTACCTCCACAATTTATTTCTCTATACTGAAGGTATCATGCTTGCGCCAAGGTACCTCTGTAGTAGAGGGAGAAGCAGAATCTTATGTTCAATTCTGTCAATAGTCACAAAATGTTTTCAGTACAAAATACAAGAAGGATAAGAAAATGCCCACTGCAGAAGGTAGGATTGAGCTGAATTTGGAAAGAAGCTAGTATTGTTAAGAAGTTGAGTTGGAATAGGAGAGCATTTCCAATAAAGGGAAAAGTCAATGGAAACACATACACGGAGAAGGAAAATGAAGGGTCTTCAGGTGAAGAACAGCAAATAGAACAGTTTCTCTGAACCAGAAAGTACATGGCAGAGAATAATGTCTAAAACTAGATGGGTAGAAAAGGAATGGGTTTTGAATGGCATATAATGGAAAGTTAGAATTTTTCTGCTTTGGAGCCCTCTAATCTTCAATCATGGAACTAGCTAGAGAGAAGAGAACTCTGAGACAAATTGAAAGTCAGACTAAGTACTTCCTCATCTATAAATCACCCTGGTTTACAGAAAGAGTAAATACAAATGGGACATTAACTGAATGAATCATTTTTAATCTGTTCTATGAAATCTGAACAGGAAATCTCTAGTAGTTCCCTTGGAGAAGGAAACATGTAATGCTGGTATATTTGTTTACCTGATAGTTACTCCCATTAATCCTTGACTAATGCCCAATATACACTATAGAATAAGGTTGGGAATCATCATAATAATAACAACTCAATATTGCAAAGTCATTAAAATTTTGAGTGTTACTAATCTAAGTAATGAATAAGTCAAAATAATGATGCAATAATAATGATAACTGGTATTTGTATGGCACTTTGAGACTGGCTAAAGACTTTATATATAGTGTAATTCAGTGGAAAGAACACTTAAAGAGTTACAAGACCTGAGTTCAAATCCCAGATCTGCTACTTATTACCTGTATGACTTTGGAAAAGTCACTTAATTTCTCTGGATCTCAGTTTTCTAACTTGTAAAATGGAAGATCTAGCTAGATATCCTCTATGGTCCCTTTGCAACTTGATATATTACTCGTATTATTTCTTTCATTATAGTGTTCATTTTTAAAAATTTATTGTCTTTTTGTGGGAGGTCTAAGCCATAACTTGTTCTATGCTTTGCATAGTGTTTGGTCACTAATAGGTACCTGATTAATGCTTACTCCTTTCCCAGTTCCCCATTCCATCTTCAAGAGCAATATATTTATTATTGTTGTTCAGTTGTTTCAGTCACATTCGACTATTTATGATTTCATTTGAGGTTTTGTTGGCAAAAATACTAGCATGGTTTGTCATTTACTTCTCCATCTCATTTTATAGAAGAAGGAACTTAGGCAAACAGGGTTAAGTGATTTGCTCAGGGTCACATGGTTAATAAGTGTCTGAGGCCAGATATGAACTCAGGAAGGTCTTACATAAAAATTACATTTTCTTTTAACATTATTGCTTTCCTCTTCTCCCCTTTCAGATTGTATTTTGCTTCTATACATTAGCATTTGTTTCTTTGCTAAGAGTTAATACCATGGATTCAAGTTTTTTTTTTTTCTCTTTTATCTATTACTCCTCATGTGCAGGCCACAAATTCTCCTTGCATGATTTGATTTATCTTGAACTATTTGAGATCATCCTGCTGTGGTCCCATGTGATTTTAGGATTCTTCACAGGGTCCTCTACTTCTCCTTAGCTGAATTTTGGTTTTCCTTGGTCATGTGATATTTATTCAGAAATATTTGGAGTCATTTAGATATTCTAGAGGCTATCTCCCCACCTATTATTAGCATCTTCCCTGTTGGTTTATCTGTTCATGATTTCTGGGTTTTTTTCTCTCTCTTTCTTCCCTTTCCTTTTCTCTTTTGTTCCTTTCCCTTCTGTACACTTAGGGTATCAAACCCTAACTTGTGGGTGCTTTGCCCAAAAGAATGTAATGTTTTTGATTGATAAAACCTCAATTTTTTCTGTATTTCTGCTTTGGTCAGACACCATAAGGGTCTTCCTCTCTCAATTGAAATTTTTTTAACTACATAAAAGAGGCTATTCTTTGCCTCAAATCTTACCTAGCTTTAATCACTGATTTGAGTGTTGCCTAAGTCAAACTGGAACCAGTTAAAGACTTTAGCTTAAAAAAAACCAAGGTTTCCCAATGCACCCAGGGTCATCTTCAGTCCTGATCTGTACCCAGATGGCTCCAGAGAAAAGAGTAATGTTGGCGTCCTTGCACAGCCCTCACTCACTTAAATCCAATTCATTGACATGTCCTGACATCACCTCCCTGATGCCATGTGCTCTTCAAGAATGAAGGACCAAAAAAAAAAATCTACTTGTGTTAAAGGTTTTTAACTGAGTTTTCTTCAAGAAATCTTGGATAATTTCAGTCTGTTATTTATTCTATTGCCTCTGATATTGCTGACTTTCTGAATTTTTTCTTTTCAATGGAGGAGCAGTCCATAACATTGTCCCAATTTCCTCCCGTGCTGAGAAATTCGCCTTTTATCCCTCAGTCTCTACTCCAAGTGACTTCTGGACAAACAGGGCTAGCTTCAGTCAGTATCTCTTTTGTGTTTCAGACTTTCTGGGTTCCCATTAAATGATACATTTGAGGTACAGCATAAAAAGATGAGATGATATAGGTAGGCACCAAATGTTGGTGTTCAGTAACGTGAAGAATTCACAATGGCTATTGTTTTTGGCAAAAGGCAAATTTATTTAGGAGAAGAGGTTACAAACAAAATGAATAGGTCAAATAGGCCCCAGGAATAATAAATATGAAATAGAATTCGGAGAATATACAGTTAGCAAGCAAAGGAGTTTAACAATTAATAATAGGAAGGACAAGTTCCCTAATGGAACTCACAATTAACCAGGAAAAAGGAAATAATTCCATGAGATGGAACTTATACCCTTACCTGACAGGCTAAATATATAGAAGAATTTAGTACCCCAAAAAAGTTAGCTATAAGAAGGAGAAAGATACTATGAGGCAAGGGGGGGTGGTAAGAGGAAAGACAATATAAAGCATGAATAAAAGAGGAGGGGAAAGATCCCACAAGGCAGAAAACACCATGACTGACTCACCCAAAGAGGATTCTGCAAAGATGGCATGGGCCAGGGCAACTAGGTGGCATAATGAATAGAGCACCACTCCTGAAGTCAGGAAGACCCGAGTTCAAATCTGCCTTCAGACACTCAACACTTCCTAGCTGTGTGACCTTGGGCAAGTCACTTATCCCCAATTGCCTCAGCAAAAAATATATATATATTTTTTAAGATGGCATGGGCCACAGACAGATTTATAGGGGAAATTTAACTTCAGGGGTTTGAGTTGGATTTCTGACTGACTAGAACAAGGTGGGTTTTTCCACAAACTCCACAGAGAGTGGGACTACAAAATTGAACTGATCCCCATCAGTACTCTTCTCTGCTTGCCTCAGGGAATAATTTTAATAGCACTTCAGGCTCTTTCTGCCAACTCCCTTTAGTTACTCAGTATGTCATCCCCTTTCCATCAGGCCTGGTGCTACCCATTTCTATAAACACACTGGTGCTTTGTGCCAATTCCCTCTATTCTTTAGTCCTCTGGCTAAGTGCTACCCTGGGAAAAGTTTCCTATATTTCCATAGCCTCCTTAAGGAGGGATTGGCAAAAGAAGCAGAGTTGAATTCTATTGCTCATTGTGAGAGATGATGGTCTGAGGGCAAGAGTAGTGGGATATGCCAGAAAAGATTATAATAGCAATAATCTAATTGTTGAATAGATCTCACAGCCCAAGTATATATAAGTATTATTGTGCTACTCTGACAAAAGTATGTGGGGGGGCACTTATTGTGCATATTGGGGATTAGCCTTCTCTGTTGTTCATTTATTACCTTTTCTAGCATTCTTAAGGTCTGAGCCTGTGGAAATAATTATAATTTCTCTCACAAGTAACTTATTTTTAAGAAGTCATGAGGATAGAAGAAAATTTCTACTCTTCTACCTTGTTGGTTGTTTCCTATGATCCTATCCCATTTGAACCCCAAAACAATCCTGTGATATAATTACCTAAGGTAATATCAGGCATGCTATCAGATGAGGATAAATAAAAGTGCTAAAATATAGTCTTTGAACCAGATTGATTCCAAACCCAGTCTGATTCCAAACAAAACCCAGGCTATTGTTACTTCTCATATACGGCAGCCATATACTCCAAATATAGGAAAACAGTAAATCAAAATTGCTCAGTAGGATTCTCTTCTCAATAGAGCTTTGGAAAAGTTCTACATATGTTCCAGATGAGAATGCCATCAAAACAAGTAAACGTCAAAACTAGAGTCAAAAATAAATGGTCCTAAATCAAAATCCTTTTTTTGGGTGATGGTCTCAAAATAATTCTTGGGAACTCATTGTCCAAACTGGGAGAATTTAGAGGAAAAGATAATTACAATGTTATGGTTAAATAACTTAAACAAACATCCAGGCTGACATGGATTTTATGTTCCACAAAGACAAGGATCCGATTGGTCTGCCTTCCTCTGTACTGCACCAAATAGAGCGCCACACACAAACATTAAAACCTGAGCTTTTCTTCATGTACTAGTGTGGTGCAGGACAAAGTAGGTGAATTAAAAAACATTAGAAAGCACTGGTTTTGGCATCTTAAGAGTTCATGATCAATAAAGAGAAGAATGCTAGGCATAGTCTATATAATAGACTTTGTGAGAGCAGATGGCTGGAAAGTGAAAACCCATGACATACTTATCAGAGATGGATGTGGTGGCATAGGGAAGTCATCAAGTAATTTAGACTTTAAAAATATGGATTTAAGAAGAAGGAGGGATAAGTAATTGAAGATGAATATAAAAGAACAGCATAATCCTATAAGAGTAATGGTCAGATCTGTGCTTGATTATAACCTTGGCAGGGAGGAGAGCCCCAGAACTAAAACAAATAATAATAATAATAATAATAATAATAATAATAATAATAATAATAATAATAATAACAAAGTAAAAAAGTGCATTGCAGAGAACAAAAGAAAACCTGCAAGGAAACAAAGAAAATGAACACAATGTGGAGTATTTATTATATAGGCTTTCATGAAAAAAGTAAGTTATTTCTTTATATTTTGA
Organism: Sminthopsis crassicaudata; assembly: GCF_048593235.1. Lineage (NCBI taxonomy): Eukaryota > Metazoa > Chordata > Mammalia > Dasyuromorphia > Dasyuridae > Sminthopsis > Sminthopsis crassicaudata. The sequence continues at coordinate 162,573,339 of NC_133621.1, forward strand.
ATCTTCTCAGGTTCTGCTATGTAGTTGGCTTTTTTTAAAATTTTGTATTTAAGTTTAAATAAAGTAATTTTTAAAAAAAGATCATATTGTTAATTTTGGGGAAAAAAGAGAATAATACTCAAATGCTCAGGAATGTTCAAACTCAGTATAATACACCATACGTGAAACATAAAAAAACAAAAAAGTATTTTTAAAGCTATATTTGCAAATAAGAACAAGATCAGAAGGCTGCTCAGAGTAGATTGGTCAATGATAAAGATGACAGAGAAAAGGAAGGATTAATTCAACATTTATTTTGCTTTTGGACAGAAAGCTCATGAATCAATAGTGTGACATAATTGTTAAAAACAAAAACTGATGCAATTAATTGAAGATTAATTTCCAGGATGAAAAAAGCTATAATTTTTATGTGCTTTCACATGAAAAACTGGTTGGTTTGTTGGTCAAACCATCTGGTATGGCAGTATATCTATAAATTAGTTTAGATAGTAATACATTTTTGTTATTTTGGCATGGCCCAAACACAAGCCTTTCATCTAATTTATATTTCTCCAATTGTGTAATTCTTTATGTTATTTAAAATTTTATACATATATGCATATTTTAAAATATTCAGTTTCTTATACAATATACTCTCTTGTTTTTGTACATTGAATTGTTTATAGTTGTGATAATTTTTAAATTCAAACAAAAAAATAAATGTTACTAACCACCCACATTTGGATATCAATTAATAAATTATATCAAGTGCCTACTATGTGCTATGATTGCCATGATGGTAGTTATTGTACTGTCTAAAATGATCATCACAAATATAGAAATGAGAAGACATATATGAACAGATGCAATGTTAGATAAATAGAAATAGGAAAACAATACAAACCATTATGACAACAATATAAAATGAACAAATAACAACAAATGAAAGTGAACACTGTAATTATAACTAATTATAATCAAACCTAGTCCCAAATAAAAGGTGAAAAATGTGCTGCCTTCTTCTGTACTTGACAGAGGTGAGGAACCACAAGTATAAAATATTAAATACATTGTCAGATTTAGCTGATGTATGAAATGATTTTGCTGAACTCTTTTGCTTCCTTGTTAATAGTAGCTGATGGTGCAATGGAAAAGCAATGGAACTGATGTCAGGAAAAATTTAGTTCAAATCTGACTTTAGGTACTTAATAGTTGTGTGAGCAAGTTACTTAACTTGTTTGCCTCAGTTTTCCCATGTGTAGAGAATGAGGATCATAACCTTTCAGGGTTTTTATGAGGATCAAATTAGAGTTTTGGAAAAGTGTTTAACACAATGTCAGGCATTTTACAAATACTTATTGTCTTTCTCTTCCCCCTTGTTACTTGAAATGATTCTCTGAGACTTACGTGATCTGATGCTGAGTGAAATGAGCAGGACCAAGAGATCATTATATACTTCAACAACAATATCATATGATGATCAATTCAGATGGAGGTGGCCATCTTTAACAATGAGATGAACCAAACCAATTCCAATAGAACAGTAATGAATTGAACCAGCTACACCCAGCGAAAGAACTCTGGGAAATGACTATAAACCACTACATAGAATTCCCAATCCCTCTATTTTTGTCCACCTGCATTTTGGATTTCCTTCACAGGTTAATTGTACACTATTCCAAAGTCCGATTCTTTTTGTACTGCAAAATAACTGTTTGGACATGTATACATATATTGTATTTAATTTATACTTTAACATATTTAACATGTATTGGTCAACCTGCCATCTTGGGAGGGGTGAAGGAGGCAAAAAATTAGAACAAAAGGTTTGGCAATTGTCAATGCTATAAAATGCATATATCTGCATATATCTGGTAAATAAAAACTATGAAAAATAATAAAAAAGAAAGACAAAAAAAAATGATTCTCTGAGAAGAACCAGAAGAAAGGACATATTTGAAAATAAAGGTGATTTGAAAAGAAAACAAAATTTCAAAAAGTTAAATGAAATAGACAATTTTATTGATCAGGACTAAAAGTTGGGGTCTCCTTTTGTGGGCATATGCACACACCTGTGAATGGTGCTAACATACAACAAAGAAAATTTTCATACTCTGAGAGTCAAAACTAGAAAAACACTAAGCAGACTCAGATCATTTCACTGTGACTGACAGCTCTACCAAATTAAACTTCAACTATATTTTTAAAAGAGCAAACCCAACAGAGTATGCAATTGAGACTGTATTACAAAGAGAGGTAGCTTGATAAGTATAGAACTTTCCCTTTTAACCCCTCAAGACCTCAGCCTCCCCCTCAGTATAATGAGTTCTGAAGTGTTCTCTAAGAATCTTTCCAGCTCTATGAACCCATGTATCTCCTCCCCTGCCCCTATGCTTCATAGTTCCCTTTTAACTTGCTGAAAATTGCTTTATATAGTACCTTAGAGGCAAAGTACTGGACAAATTAATTCTAAGTAAATAATGTAACCAGACTTATCAGCTTCAAAACCTAGCCCAAGGGACCTCACACTGAAGTTCACAGTACATGCGGTGCCTGGGTCACAGGACTGTGAGAACCAACCAGCATCCTGAACACCTAATCATATAGCCTGAGCTCATAGAATGCAAAAGCCAATCTCCTGGATATCTGCTGCATAGCAACAGCCTGCCACAATACTTATCACCATTTTTTTTCTTTCTGTGCTCTAATATCTACTTAACCAATAAAAAATTCATTTGGGGACTATTTTCAGAGCATACAAAGACATCCTAAGGTTGCATTAGCAACATCTAAGTAGAGTACATTATTCACAGTGAAACAAGTAAATCTCTCACATTTCAGCAATGTAGGAGGATGGGCAACCATTCAAATAGCTATAATTGGATGAGAAATTGACTGTAACTTCACTATAACATTATTTGCTTAAAAAAACAGCATTCAGAGTATGACAAATCTATCCAAGACCAAAATAAACTAAATCCTAAGGATATTTAGTTACAAAAAATATAAAAAAGTACTTATAACTTGATTTCACATCAGTGCTAAAGAAACATACAAGTTCATATTCTTTTACCTCTAACTAGGCTGATTCACATCAATCTGATGATTCAGGTTTGATGTTAGAACAAAATGAAATACTAGGAAACATTCTAGCCATTAATAAAAAGAGATTTTCTTGGCAATAGTGATATGAAGCAAGGATACAGTATCAATTCAACTGGTCATTGCTTCCCTGACTATGTATTTGTTATGGCAGTATAAACTACAGGTCTTCTCAAATGTTTTTCTATTCATGACTCCTTTTCACACAAGAATTTTTATATGACCCCAGGTGCGTATATAAAATAAGTATACAAATCAAATCAAATATTTATTGACAAGTCACAATTTCATAATCCCCACATTAAGGTATGAGATCTCATATGGGTGAGGGAACCACAGTTTAAGAAGCTGGGGTATAAAGGAATCAGGTTAGAAAGAAGAGCTCCTGATTTATCACAGGTTAGCTTTTGTATTCAAGTTTCTAGGAAGTTATGCCAATGGTTCAAGCATTTAGCCCTGAGAACAGTTTCAATACCTCTTAAGGAAAAACTAGCCGCACTTGCCCCAGGTAGCTCTTGCTCCTAACACCTTCCTTTCTATGTGTTAAATGCCTCTTGACTCACATAGAAACAATTTGGAGTGGACTAAAAAAAAACTGATGCAGAAAATGTTTCTTCCTATTTATCGTTCAGAAGTCATGTATTTGCTATTCATTCCTTTAAAGATTGACAGAAGAGTTCTGGTAATATGGCTAAATGAATGGTAATAAATAAAGTCAGTTCCCCTTTGTAACCTAAAAAAATAAATAACATAATAAATAAAAAGAATAGCAAAGAAGAGAAAGGAGAAGAAACCCTTATAAGGAAAAGAAAAAACTTTAAAAATAAGAGAAAAATCTGCACTGCAATGAAGAAATATTATTGAGTAAAAATAAAGTAGAAAAGTTCTATGAAAGAAAAGAACACTGCAGTAAGACAATAAGAAACAGAACAAAAATAAAAAGGTGAACATGGGGCTAAATAAATAAATGAAAAGCTTACTAAGTTAGTTAATTACTGGAGGAATAGTGATATTCCTCAGTTTCCCTGAATCAATATGCCCTGAGTGGAATTGTTGCCCTTCCTTGCCTCATTTGGATTGAACAAATTGGGGTCTTGAAGCTCTGGCCACTCTCACATTCCAAAGAGTCATAAAACTCCAGATGGCTTATCTCAACTGCTTAGATGGTACTCACTATCTTTTTGGCCCAGATTTCTGTCTCTTGCTTAACCGCCTTCTTGACCCCCAACCTGTCAGAATTAAAAAAGTTATGTTCCTTCATGGAAATTCTCTCACCAGTGTTCTGCCCCCCCCTTGCCTTTTTTTCTCTGATAACTAGAGCCCTATAAAAGACTCTGGAATTGCTTGCTGAGTGCTGGATGCTTTGAGACAAGAGTTCTGTTCAGTTGGTTGGCTTTGTTAGCCCAAATATTCCACTATGAAAATATTTAAAACCCTAATCTCTGTCTTACCTCAGTTTCTCCAATATTACAATAGGATAGGCCAAATTGAAAACAAAATTGCAAAAGTGGCATACAAATAATGAAACTAAAATTTAAAACAATACAATTGGAAGAATTGAGATCCTTATAGTTGAAGGTAAAGCAGGTAGATAACATCTCAGCAAATCAAGGTAAGAATTCTGTTCTCTGAGAAAAGAAATCAAAAGCAAAGATACTATATTTCAAGAACTCATACAAGACACCACTACACACCTCTCAGATTGGTTAAAATGACAAGAAAAAGATAATGATGAATGTTGGAGGGGATGTGAGAAAACTGGGACACTAATATATTGTTGGTGGAACTATGAATAGATCCAGCCATTCTGAAGATCAATTTGGAACTATGCTCAAAAAAATTATCAAACTGTGCATATCCTTTGATCCAACAGTCTTTCTAGTGGGCCTATATCACAAAGAGATCTTAAAGGAGGGAAAGGGACCCACATGTGAAAAAATGTTTGTGGCAGCCCTTTTTGTAGTGGCAAGAAACTGAAAACTGAATGGATGCCTATCAGTTAAATAATGGCTGAATAAGTTATGGCATATGAATGTTATGGAATATTATTGTTTTATAAGAAATGATCAGCAGGATGATTTTAGAGAGGCCTGGAGAGACTTACATGAACTGATGATAAGTGAAATGAGCAGAACCAGGAGATCATTGTACATGACAACATTAATATTATAGGATGATCAATTCTGATAAACTTGACTCTTTCCAACAATGAGATGACTGATACCATTTCCAATGATCTTGTGATGAAGAGAGCCATCTACACCCAGAGAGAGGACTGTAAGAACTGAATGTGGATCACAACATAACATTCTTACTCTTTTTGTTGTTGTTCACTTGCATTTTGTTGTCTTACTCATTTACTTTCCTTTTTGATTTGATTTTTATTGTGCAAGAGAATTGTATAAATATATTTACACATATTGGATTTAACATATATTTTAGCATGTATAACATATAATGGATCGCTTGCCATCTAGGGGTGGGCTGGGAGAAAGGAAGAGAAAATATGAAACACAAGGCTATTCAAGGGTCAATGTTCAAAAATTATCCATGCATATATTTTAAAATTAAAACGCTTTTAAAAAGAACTCAGACAAGACAACTTCTGTGTATCAGAATTATTGAAAATCCTCAGGATGCCCCAAGAGATGACCTTAAATTTAACTCACAAAAAAAATCAAGTTATCTAAGAAAGAACAGAGCATTTCTTTGGAGTTAGAGGTCTGGTTGCTAAAGGTCACAAAGATATTGACAGAGGTGAGACTGATTGTGAGTCCATTGACCCCAAATCCATCACTCTTTCTCCACTGCACCATACTAAAATGAAATGAGGATGACTCCTATTATTCATTGTTTGATATAATTCTAAATGTACTGCCTATCATAATAAGAAAAACAGAAATTAAAGGAATAAGCATTGGCAAAGAAGAGTCATGTATAGCTAGATACAAGGATAATCCCATTGTTTACTCAGAACACACTAGTGATTAAAGCCAATTGTAGAACAAATGGAAAGTGGAACATATTAGACAACTAAAAGTTAGAAGCAAACACATAGTAGAAGAATATGATTCAATAAGCCCAAGTATATAAATCATTGGGAAAAGAATTTATTATTCATCAGGATCTCCTGGGAATACTGCATAATAACTTAAAAAGTTGCAAGGGGATGAACAATATAAATGTAGAGTCACATCAGAATAATTTAAAGAAAAATAGAAAATTATATTTTTCCCAACTGTGGATAGGGGAGGAGGAAGGAAGTCTTAGTAAGTTGTGACAGAGGCTATTATAAAAGACAAAATAGATTCTCTTAATTATATAAAATAAAAAGATTTTGCAGAAATAAAAGTATTGCAACTAGAATAAGAAGAAAAATGGACTGTGAAAAAATATTTTTTAAACATCTCTGATCAAAGTATAATATTTGAAATCTAAGGGAAATTAATAAATCACTAAAATTAAAAACCATTTTCCACTAGGAAGTGACTAAAGGTTATTAAAAGGCAACTTTTCTAGAAGAGGAAAGTAATTATCTTTGACTATAAAAATAAACAAAATAGCTAATATTACATAAATATAAATTAAAACAACTCTGAGCAAATATGATTGAAGACGGGAAAAATCAATATGAGTTCTGTGGAAGAAGAGGCATAATATTATCTATACAAAACTATTTACAGCAGTAATACATTGTGATAGAAAAAGATCAAAACAAAAATTTTGATAAAAAATTGGGAATGACCAAACATAGCAAGGTGGGGCCACCCATAACCTCTCCAGAGGGTAAGACTATCAGATCAAATTGATCTTTATTTGTGACCTTCTGTTCCTGCCCCAAGGAGCAATTCCATTAATGTTCTACTCCCTCTCTGCCAACTGCACCCATTACCGAGAACCTCATCATTAAGGGTTAGGACAAACTACGGGTGTCAGTTAAACCAAATAGAAGCAGGAATGGAAGCAAGATGTTCATGTCCCCAAATAGGAGGACTTCTTAACATAGATCCAAAGACCTTGGGATGATCTGGATAGATCTGAGAGAGGGTGGATGTCCAAGAAAACTTTCATCTTTATTTCTACTAATTTGTGGTTTCCTTTATAATCTTATATGTTTTGTGAATTCAAAAATATTATTCTAGGAAAGGCTCCATAGCCTTCAGCAGATTGCTAAAAGGATCCTTGGTACAAAAAAGGTTAAGAAGCCCTGGCTCAAAACTTCCCTTTAGCCAAAGTCTAATACAACACAATAAGCTTATTCCGTTGCCTGACACTATTTCCCCTTTCCTACCCTCTTTCTATTTCCCCATTTCTCCACCCTCTTACACCAGGTTTTGACAGGGGTTAGAGAAACAAATTACTATATTGTAATAATACTCTTCTTTTTGGAGAAAAATGGTATGAAAATTTAAAGGTGCTTCTATTTATGAAAACCAATAAAAGTTACTGGGTTTTCAGGAAAATAGTAAGCACAGTGACTTCCTATAAATGGAAAAAAATAATTTCACCCTTCCCAAAACTGAATGCTATTTATTTTAATACTGTTATAATGACCAAGCATGACCCTGAAGAAGAGAGGAGAAAATACTTCTTCACTGAAGTAAGAGACTGTATTGTGAAACATTCTAAATAGAATCAGATTTGATTGATATATTGATTAGGCTTGCTGAACTTCCTTTTCTTTGCTATTTTTCAGTTGTTTTTTTTTTCCCTGAGGCAATTGGGGTGATTTGCCCAAGGTCGCACAGCCAGGAAGTGCTAAGTGTCTGAGATCAGATTTGAACTCAGTTTCTTCTGACTTCAGGGCTGGTGTTCTCTTTACACTACACCAACTAGCTGCCCTACTTTTTTTCTGTTATTAAAAGTGGGAGGGCAGGAGGCATATAGTCAGAAATGAATGTGATATGAAAATAAAAAATTACTAAAAATTAAATAATGACAAAGTTGCTGGATTTGGAGATCTACTCTTAGAGAAAATCAGTCAATTCCTAAAAAGCAAATTTAAAATAAATGTTCTAGCTACCCAAAACACATTGAGACCTCCCTACATTTATTATGGATAAGCATGTTTTTTCTTCTTGGTTAAAAGCAGCCTTTGAATTACACTCAGCTGCCTTAAGTATGAGACTGTACAGTATGTTAATCATGACAGTATAACATGTTCTGACCTTTATTGACTCAAAGAATAAACATTTGGTATGTCAGTTCCATATTAGAGAACAAATTGCTCATAGGGTTTTTTGTTTATTTGTTTGGTTTCTAGGGTGTCTGAGTTCTCTACCAAAGACCTATGGAAGTCTAAATTAAATAACTGTTTAGAAGATAATTTGGTCAAACAAACCATTTTAAGTATACTATAATGAAATTGGAAGATGATATTTTAATGAAAAATTTAAGGATATCAACATATATTTAAGTGATTCATTTCCCAGTGGCAGGAACTGAAAAAGCAAGTAGTACATATTTGGATATGGCCAATGATCTTCATGATGATGAGAAAGAGGCTGCTTCCGAGTATTTTGTACCATCCTAGATAGAGTATTTAGAGGGTCAATATTACCATAAGCACCTGCCCTGAATTCAGAACCTGGTTGTCTCTCTGTTAAATCAAGCATATCACTTAAATTTTTGCTTGAGTCAGTAATTGGTTTGGGGAATAAATAAAGTAAATAAGTTTCCATTTGGTATCTACCCAGATGTGGACTTAAGAAGTCAGTATTGGTTTGTGTCAATGAAATTAGTTTCCCTACCCTTGGTTTCATTAATAATAAAAAATGCTAGGGAAGAGGGGATATTCAGAGATAGCAAGTGATAGCATTTTGACAGTTATATTGTTGAGCAGTCAGAATGCTAAGTCTTTTGTTAACCAATATGTTTTCTCTTATCATAGCAAACAGAAACACAAAGTGAACAAGCCTAAACCAAAGTGAACTTCCCCAGAAGATTTAAACAAAACAGTATAAAAGAGTTGTCATGACTCATTTATATCCTTCTACCCTTTTGTTTTCTGTCTCTCTGTATGTATGTATACACACACATACACATATACACAAACATACACATTGTTCTTTGGGTATTTTTTCTTCATTGTTTATCCTTTAATCTGGCTTGATTTTGAATTTTTCATTATTTATCATTTCTTCAATTGTGATAATATTGTTACATGTATATGTGAAAATTCCATGTCAAACCCCTAAGGTTGAATTTCCCTTGTAAATCTGTCGATAGCTGATGCCATCTTTGTTGAATCTCTTTTAGGTTATAGCCCACCCACAGTACTCTGTTTTGTGATGTCTTTCCTCTCCCTCCTTCCCTATGCCACCTGGTATCTCTCCTCTCATCACCCACCATGCTTCTATTCTTTTCTCCTTATACCTAACTAACTCTTTTAGGGTGCTAAATAGCTCTTTTAGGATTTAACCTGCCAACTAAGGGTATATACACCAGCTTCATGGAATGTTTTCTTTCTCCTGGTTAATTTTAAGTTTCACTCAGGAACTTGTACTTTCCATCATTAATTGTTAAAAACCCCTTTCCTTGCTAACTATATACTCTCCCAACTCTATTTCGTAATTACCACTCCTGGTATCTATTGAATGTCTTTATTTTGTCTGTAACCTCTTCTAACTAAACCCACCTTTTGCCAAAGAGGATGGCCAGTATGAATTCTTCACAAGATTGAATCCCAACATTTGGTACCTACACCAATCTCAATTTTTTTGATGCTAAACCCAAACTACATCCTTAACACAGGTATTCTCCGTCTCAGAGATCAACCATGTAATTCCAGCAATCCAAAGGGATCAAAGAGATGGAATTCTACAGTACTTACTTTCTCAGAACAGCAATTTCATTCTCTATGCTGCTTTCCTTGCCTTTTAGTGCCTTCTTTGGGATACATTTTACTGCAAAGAGTTTTTCAGTTGCTTTTTCTTGGGCTAAAACCACTTCAGAAAATGCACCACTGTCAAGAAAAACAAAGGAGAGAAAAGGAATTTAGAAACATGAAAAAAACAGAAAACATACTTGTGTTTTACAATGATTCTTTCAAGCCTAATGTCTGGTTTTAGTTTTAATTATTTTTCATTCTAAATTAAGCACTTCATCCCATCCTTCCCAGTTCTTTTTTTTTTTTAATTCATTTTTCGAAATTATCCCCTCCCTCCCTCCACTCCCTCCCCCCGATGGCAGGTAATCCCATACATTTTACATGTGTTACAATATAACCTAGATACAATATATGTGTGTAAATACCATTTTCTTGTTGCACATTAATTATTAGCTTCCGAAGGTATAAGTAACCTGGGCAGACAGACATTAGTGCTAACAATTTACATTCGCTTCCCAGTGTTCCTTCTCTGGGTATAGTTATTTCTGTCCATCATTGATCAACTGGAAGTGAGTTCCTTCCCAGTTCTTTATGGAAAGAAATATATACAAACAAATACATCCACAGAGAAAGACATATTATTTGAATGTTCTTGTCTTTGAAACAATACGTTTGAATCTCCTATACTACTATTTCTTGTCCACCTCTGCTGAATGTTTGCTTTAATACTGATTCACTTTTGAAAAGCATTTTTAAAAATCCAGAAAAAAATTTAAAACAGAAAATAAACAAGAACACTGGATCCTCTCAAAACTTCTGGGGCTCCTTTAGTCAGCTAGAAAGTAACAATAAACCTTTTCACTGTGTCTGGAATCCAACCATAGAAAACATAAAAACAGTAAATTCTCTGAGAAATATAAGACTATAATGACATTGTAAATATTTGTAAGTTCAAATATTAGTAGTGGTTAATTGATTGGCATATGTAGAATACTTCTTTTAAATTTAATCAAGCATCATTTAAACCCTTGCTATAGATCAAGCACTGTGCAAACTACTAGACATACAAAGAAGGGCAAAAAAAATTCCCGTCATTAAGGAGCTCATATTTTAGTGAAAATATTTCACATTTAAGTGAAAAAATAATCGAACCTAAGTTTATACAAGAAAAACTCAGATTTAATAGAATATATTCTCAGAAGGAAAGGCACCAGCAACACCCCTTTCTGGGAAAGAACTGTCTGTAGGAGATAGGATTTTAAGACTTGAAGGAAACCAGGGAAACTAAAAGGAAGAATAAAGAGGAGAGACATGATAGGAATATGTGCCAATAAGTATAAAGAAATAAATTTGGTATTTGGATCAGCCTGTCTTAAATATTTACACTAAACTTTAATGAAGATGAGTAATATAAATATATATGTATATTACATGGGTATGAGTAATAAATAGAAAGATGAGAATGGACCAGATTATAAAGATTTTTTCATGCCAGAGTATTTTATATTTGATCAAAGAAATAATAAGAAATCACTGGAGTTTATTGAGTGGAATAGGGGACACTTTAGAAAAATCATTCTGGCCCCTGAGCAATGATGCTTTTTAATGGGGAAGACTAAAAGAGAAATTGCTCAAATTGAAATTTGTCCAAAGCTCAGAAGGTCAAATGTCATTGCCAAAAGAATCTGGCATTGCTCTCCCAGGCAGAAGAAGCAACAGATCATGCAGATGAAGAAAGGGTTTACAGACTATCATTTCCAAACCTCTCTTTTTACTGATAAAAAATTGGAGAGCCAGAGTGAAAAGAAATGTCCAAGGTGGGTTTTTTTAGTCCCGTGACCTATCTGCTTTCTCTAACTCACCTTATCACCCATCCTGTATTTGAAGGCAAATAACAATAATAGAGTGACAGATATTAGCTCAAATAAGTGGAGAAGCTCTTGAATCACTCCTTTCATAAATCCTTTTAAAGTCTTATCTTTTGTAGTAGCTACCCAATCTTAAAAATTAAAAAAAAAACAAATTTATTGGCATAAATTATCATTGTTAATATAGAATCATGGGAATGTTTTGAAGAAAAGCCTACAGTTCCAGAACACTCATGTTCTTTAAACTGGTGAAAATAAACTCAGAAATAGATTACACCAAAGTAGGTTGCACTAAGTTCAATTTCAGAATAATGGAATCACATGGAAAATATTTTAAATAGCCAATGAATCCAATCTCCTCACTTTCCATACATAACTATATGTATTATCTTTGGGATTCCCCTTTTAACTCTTGCCAATGTTTTCCACTTTTCTCATACTTTGAATCAAAAAAATACACACAATAATTTAATAAAGTTGTAGTTAATGCTAAGTAAAATAGCAAATTACCTCATTTTTCTTACTATATTCTTCATTTCTATTCAATCTTATGCATAAAGAACTATGAGTTCCCCCCTGAAGCAATCAAGTTCTTTAGGTCCAACCAGAGATAAATTAAATCATATACTAAATTGCCTGGATTCCTACAATACTTTAAATAATCCTGTCATCACACTTTATGTGGCTTACTTGCAAACAACAAATTTGTCAAAAATTTCCTCCTCCCACTACTCAATCTATTAAATAAGCAAGTTGGTAGGAGATAGGGAAGTAGAGTTGATTTTTTTTATTTCATTATATTTGGGGAAAGTATAATATTAGAGAAAAAAGATGAATGAAATAACACATCTAATAGAAATCCCAATGTTCTAAGAACTGTAATTTTTAAGTTGTGACAGGATTTATTTGAATTCTGAATTAAACCATTAAAATAGCAACTTAGAATTTACACCTAAGTGAAATCTTCATGAGAAAATATGAGAAAGGTCAAATAAAATAATTTAAAATAATTAAAACATTTTCTGCATCTAAAAAAAGCAGTAAAGTTTTTAAAGACTAGATATTTCTTTCCCTCTAAGGAAAATCTAGGTCTGCCTCTAAATATAAAAGCCAATAAACTCAGTTGGCAATCATCAAACTTTGCTTAGCTATATTTTGTAGAATAAACCATTTATCTCTTTAAGTTAAGACTTATAAAGATCTAAAACTATTGTTATTTCATTCAAAATTCCAAGTCAGGAGGAACAGGGTTCAAATCCTGTTTATGACCTGTGTTATCTTGAGTGACTTAATTATTTGGCTTTTCAAGGTCTCCATTTCATAATCTGTGGAATGGAAAAGTTGATCTACTTCAGGTTATTAACCTGGAATCCACTCACTTTAAAAAAAAAATTACTTTGATAACTGTAGTCAAAATATAGCTCAGTCCCTAATAGGTATTTCATAAATACTAGTTGACTATATTTCAATTCAGTTATGTATAGTATTTTATGTTATATATGAACAATATTATTCTGAGAAATGATTAACAACCTTCTTCACCACAATGCCAGAGAGGCCAAAAAGATTAAGAATCTCTGGTCTGGATAATTCCCAGAATCCTTTCCAATTCTGTATTCTATGAATCTTTGATTCTATTAGTACTTAAATAAGAAGTGGAAATTTGGTAGAAGAGCTAAAGAAAAGGAGCAAGTTCTTTTCTTCTGGAAGAGAAGAATTCTAATTCTTTCACACTGGAGAATAGAATGGCAGACCATTGCAATATCACTAAGAAGACCCAAAAAGAGGTCCAGAAGAGTCAGATATGACTGAAAATGACTAACCAACAAAGATAACTTTTTTCACATCCCAGACATCTGGATAGGTTTATCTTTTGGAGAATTCAATTTCCAGGTCATTCTTCTGCTATTAAAGCTCCAGGGATTCCCTCTTACATCCAGGAAAAAAACATTTATTAGCACTGTGATGGTGGCCAAGCTGTCTGACCTATCTGCCTAAGTTTTTTCATCTTCCCAGTGAGGGTAATGATAGTATTTCCCCTCCTGGGACCAAATGATACAACAAATATAATTCTTTGCAAGTCTTAAAAATGCTCTATAAATACTAGTGATCATCCTCATCCTTACTTACAATCTAACTTCAGCCTCCTTCTCCAGACTTACTGAACATTATTCTACTTCATACTCGTTACATTCCAGCCTAATTGCTGCTTCTAGTATATCACATTCCCTCCATCTTGAACAAACTGTACTTCCACCAAGAATGTTCTCTCCCCCTCCAATTCCCTTTGTTGTTGCTGTTGTTGAATCATTGACTCTCTGAGACCCCATGTACAGTATTCTTGGCAAAGATATTACAGAGGTTTGCAATTTCCTTCTCCAGCTAACTTGACAAACGAGGAAACTGAGGCAAATAGGGTAAAGTGATTTGCCCAGGCTCATATAGCTAATAAGTGTCTGAGGCCATATTTGAATTCAGAAAGATGAGTCTTCCTGATTTCCAGACCAATGCTCTATCACCTAGCTTCTCTAGCTTCTTTCAAAACTCAGTTCAAGTGCTACTTTCTGCAACAAGTCTATTTACTAATACAAAAATTACTAAGTATCTACTTCCAATTTTATATTATAGTTTGTATTAAAGCAGAAGATGATTACTGACTCATCTTCCTGAGTTCAAATCTGTCCTTAGGAACTTAATACTGTGCTACCCTGGGTGGGTCACGCAATCCTATTAGTCTCAGTTTCCTTATCTGTAAAATTATTTTAAAAAGGAACTGACAAACCATACCAACATCTTTACTAAGAAAATTCCATATGGGGTCACAAAAAGTCAGATACAACTGAAAAAACAAAACAAAACTCCAGACTAAGACCAGGACTTGTTATATGCCTCAGCCTAGCCAGGGGAGTGACAAACACTAGCTCTGAAAAACTTCATGTACTTCAGCATTGCCCTGGGCAAATAGGCAATGGTCAAGTATCTCTGATAAAAACTTCATTTCTCAAATGTATAGAAAATTGAGTAATTGTTTAAAAGAATCCAAGCTATTTCCTGGTTGATAAGTGGTCAAAGCATATAAATAGACAATTTCAGGTGAAGAAATCAAATCTATCTGTAGGCATATGAAGTAGTGCTCTAAATTACTTTTTATCACAGAAATTCAAATTAAAATAACTCTAAAGTACCATCTCACACCTATCAGATTAGTTAAGATGACAAAAAATGAAAATGATAAATGTTGAAGAAAATGTGGGAAAATTGGGACAATAATGCATTGTTGGTAGAGAGTTGTAAACCGATCTAACCATTATGGAGAGCAATTTGGAACTATGCTCAAAGGGTACACGAATTATGCATGTCCTTTGACCCTACTGAATCTGCATTCCAAAAACATCAAAAAGGGAAAAGGACTTATATGTACAAACATGTTAATAGCATCCCTTTTCATGGTAGCGAAGAATTTCAAATCAAGGAGCTGCCCATCAACTGGAGAATGGCTCAACAAGTTGTGGTATGTAAATGTAATGCAATACTATTGTGCAATAAAAAATTATGAACAAGCAAATTTCAGAAAAACCTGGAAAGAATTATATGAACTGATACAAAGTCAAATAAGCATAATGATCCAAAACAAGTGTAAAGGACTCATAGAGGAATATGTTGTCCACATCCAGATAAAGAACTGATAGACTCTGAATGCAGATTGAATGATTTTTTTCCACTCACTTAATTCTTATGTTTGTTTTTTTTTTTACTTTGATCTGTGTATTCTTTCACAACTTTGACTAGTGTAGAAATACATTTTACATGATAGCACACGTATAACCTATATCAAATTGCTTACCATTTTAATAATGGGGAGGGAAAGGAAGGAGAGAGAAAAATTTGGAATTCAATATCTTGTAAAAAATGAATGCTAAAAATTACTTTGCTAAAATTATTATTGGGGAAAAATAAACTTTTCTTATTAAAATAATAAAAGAACCTCTAAATAGTTTGCATTTAGTTTTCTGTGTGTGCACATACTATTTCTCATCAATAAATTTCTTTGAGGGCCTGAAATGTTTTGTTTTTGTCATTTCATCTCTAATAACTGGGATAAGCTTTTCAATGGGTAGTAAGTAAACATTAGTTTGCTACTCTTTGATATCATAAGCAGAGGTGATTAATTCAAATCAACCACAAAGTCCCAAATACCATCAAACCAGATTGAAGTATAACCAGGGAATGTTTAACAAAATAAATTAAAAAATATAAAACAACATAGATATTCTTAATTTGTGATTTGCAACATGTGTGTAAATGTATTATTCATCAACATGTCATTACAGGGATCTATTTACTTTCAAATTTGACATTACTGCCATAATGGTACATTATATTGCATACTGGATTAATTTAGTAAAAAATTAACAAAATTTATTACCAAGTTCATATTACTAATGATGCTAATAATGGGGAAGAAATAGCCCTCAACCCTCATTAGGAAGAAAACAAAGAACAAGTTAATGGCATGAAAAGCCCCAAAATTATAGAAAGCTAAACCTGGAGATTTCTTAGAACAAGTAACTTCCTATTATTAATGGTTCTCAACTTTTAACAAAAGTTGTTTGAGAGTATAATTAAAAACATCATTGTCTCTTATTTCTAAAATGTATAGGCAACTAAGTCAAAGTTGGATTAAGAATCATTCCCTAATTAATAAATGGTCAAGGGTTATGAATAGGCAGTTTTCAGAGTAAGAAATGTTAATAGCCATCTGAAAAATAATCAAATTCACTATAATTAGAAATGCACATCAAAATAATACCTTACAACCAGATTTACTAAGATGTAAAAAAGGGACAATGATAAATGCTGGAGAAGCTGTGGAAAAAAATAGATTCACAAACAAAAGGTTAGTGAACCTGTGAATTAGCCCAATCATTCTGCAAAGCAATTTGGAACTGTCCTGAAAGCTATTAAATTGTTTATATCCTTTGACCCAGAAATACTTAGGTCAATACCCCAAATAGATTTTTTAAAAATTGTGATGATAAAGAATAAGAAATTGAGGGCATTCCCACTGATAGGCTGAACAAGTCAAAGAATATGAATTTAATGGACTACTACTACTACAATGTAGTAATGTTGTAAGAAATTATGAAGAGGGTGGTTTCAGAAAAACCTTGGAAGACATATATGAATTGATACAAAGGGAAATGAGAAAAACCAAGAGATAATTAGCACAGTCACAACAATATTGTAAAAATAATCAACTTTGAAAGATTTATTAACTCTGATCAGCACAATGATCCACCAAAATTCCAAAGGATTCATGATGAAGAATGCTATCAAAAAAAAAAAAAAAAAAAAAAAAAAAGAATGCTATCCATTTCTAGATAAAAAAAATCAATGGACTCAGAGTACAGATTGACACTTATCTTCTCTCTTTTTTTTAACAATGCTAATTCACAAACTTGTTTTGTATGATTGTACATATTCACTTCCCGTTATCATGGTCCTCTTCAAGAACAGCAGGTGAGAGGGAGGGGGAGAAAGAAGACTGAAATATCTATAACTAAAAGTAAAATGACAATACAATTTTTATAACCATTTTTCAAGAGGAAGATGGTTTGATTTGAATTTAAATCATACTTTGGAATTAGCTGTTACTAAATGAAATTACAGTTTGTATAATGAAATATTGATCAGAAAATATACCAAAATTTGAAGTTAACCTTAAAACCAAGCACACACAGCTATAGATAGAGAAGTAACCAGTTAAAAAGAAATTATATTTTCCCAGAGAGAACTAATTGGGAAGGGAGAAAGGGGTATAGAAAATGTAACATCCTATTTGTCTTTTTTCCTTTAGTCATCATAGAAAGAAAGAGGCAAGAACTGAGTAAGGCTCTTGGATGAACTAAGATATTCTCAAACAAGAAAAGACCAAAAGAACTGAAGTTATTAGGTTTCTTATTTCAGAGTAAGCTGTTAATGGACAGTTGCTTTTCCCATGCTTTTTAAAAAGAAATTTTAACATGCAAATTAATTGTATTATTTTATTAACTTTATTTTCTGTATTGAGCACAATTAAATTCTATCATTGCATAGTATAAAAATGACCTTTTTTAAACTAACCAGGCAGTAATTCCAAATGTAAAACCATGAAAAGTTTAAAGGACAGGTGAGAATAATTGAAAAATGCAGAGCAGATGCTATTTGGCTTTGAAATTTGCAAAAGTACTTTACAAATATCTTATCTGTTCCTCACAACAACCCAGAGAATTAAGTACTGATATTAGCCCTATTTTATAGTTGAGTAAAGGCAGAGGTTAAATGACATCCAGATTAAGTATCTCAGGCAACATTTAAACTTGGGACTTTCTGGATCAAAGAAGAGCACTCTAACCACTGTGCCCCTAGCTATAATGGAGTAGAATCCTCAAAGATGAGTGAATGGAAGAAGGTAGATTTAACCTATTTAAGAGAACAGTTTAAACTGTTCAGCACACATTCACATATAATTAAAGGGACAATTATATATTATCTTTATTCATTAAAACGAGTCAGACATGGCCTCGATTTGGCAACACAGCGATTTATTTGTGTTTCTGTATGTGCTTGGACAGAGATAGGGCTGGAACTGTGATTTCTCAGATAAAAGGAACTGTCAGGGAGGAAACTCTCTCCATCAATGGAGATGGGTACCTCTTTTACAAGTGAGAGTCTTAGAAAGTTGCCTAAACCACTGAGAAGATAAATGACTTGTTGTAGTCATAAACCAGTTATTTTATGAATTTATGTAAACATCACATTTTACTGAGGCAGTTAGATGAGCACAATAGATTACAGCATTGGACCTAGAGCCAGAAAGACTCTTCTTCTAGAGTTCAGATCCAACCTCAAACATTTCCTAGCTGTGTGACCCTGGACAAAGTCACTGTTTGCCTCAGTTTCCTCATCTGTAAAAGGAGCTAGAGAAGGAAATATTGATAGCCAAGGAGCCAAAATAATTGGCCATTATGTATGATTCAATAAATATTTGAAGTTTATAAATCAATAAATGTTTGTGACACTGACTGACAAAAGCAGAATTCTAACTTTGGGAATTATCAGAAAAGAAATTGCTGTTCTCAGGACATTTATAATTTACAATGGGGGCAACAATACAAATTGATGAAGAATTTCCTAAGTGTCTGCTCAACAGGATCAGTAAATTCAATCTGCATAAAAGCTCACAAAAGTTTTGGTTTTATTTTTGTCTTTATTTTACATGAATTAGCTAGGTTTCTACACTAATCCAATTTAACATGTAATACCAAATTGTCTCTTCACTTTGAGCTGGCCAGACATCATTTCAGCAACTTGAATATTTATTAACTGGCAAATATGGTAGCACCTATGTGCTCTTGGTAGTCATCATTTTTTTCATTTGTGAAATAAGGAAGGTTGGACTAATTGACCTTTAAGGTCCTTCCCAGACTCAAAACTATTCCTAAGTTACTCTAAGTGACTTCAGTTTCCTCATCTATAAAACCTGAATATAGGATTAAATGAACTCTGAGATCCCTTTCAATTCCAAATTCTATGATCCTATATGTCCCGAGGCTTTTCAGAGATGCAAACCTAATTCATAATTAACACAACAGATCTATGCCAAAGAACGAAGCCAGTAGCCTTAAGGGGAAAAAAAGTTTCCTGGCACCACTATAGACTTTGTCCAATAATTCAGTATACAAACTAAGAACATTTATAATTCTCAAGGAAAAGCCTATACAAGCTGGATTTCATCAAAGCTAGTAATCCAAGCAAAACCCTATCAAGTTCTGTTATGTGGATCCTAAGGGAAAATTCCAAACTTAAGAGTCACTTAAATAGAGAAGAGGAGACGCTTATGAATGGATTGTTGAGATGTCTTAGTAGCTTTTTGTTGTTGTTAAGTCATTTTTCAGTCATATCTGATTCTCTGTGTGATCCCATTTGGGATTTTCTTGACAGAAATACTGAAGTGATTTGCCATTTCATTCTCCAGCTCATTTTGCATATGAGAAAACTGAGGCAAAAAAAATTAAGTAACATGGCCAAAGTCATATAGCTAAAGAATGAGGCTGGAGTGTTGCTACTGGGCTTGTAACCCAAAGAGATCTTAAAGAAGGGAAAGGGACCTGTGTGTGCAAGAATGTTTGTGGCAGCCCTCTTTGTGTTGGCAAGAAACTGGAAAGTACATGGATGCCCATCAATTGGAGAATGGCTGAATAAATTGTGGTATATGAATATTATGGAATATTATTGTTCTGTAAGAAATGACCAACAGGATGATTTCAGAAAGGCCTGGAGAGACTTACATGAACTGATGCTGAGTGCAATAAGCAGGACCAGGAGATCATTATATACTTCAACAACAATACTGTATGATGATCAATTCTGATGGATGAGGCCCTCTCCAATAATGAGATGAACCAAATCAGTTCCAACAGAGCAGTAATGAACTGAACCAGCTACACCCAGAGAAAGAACTCTGGGAGATGACTATGAACCATTACATAGAATTTCCAATCCCTCTAATTTTGTCCGCCTGCATTTTGGATTTCCTTCATAGGCTAAATCTACGCTATTTCAAAGTCCAATTCTTTTTGTTCAGCAAAACAACTGTTTGGTTTTATATATATATATATATATATATATATATATATATATATATATATATATATATAGTATTTAATTTATACTCTAACATATTTAACATGTATTGGTCAAGCTGCCATCTGGGAGGGGGAAGGAGGGAATTGTTGTAAAATTACCTATGCAAATATCTGGTAAATAAAAACTATTAGATATGAAAAAAAAAAAAAGAATGAGGCTGGATTTGAATTCAGAAAGATGAATCTTCCTAACCCCAGGCTTGGTCTTCTAGCTATTATGTCACCTAGCAGTCTAGTAGTTAGAACTGAAAAAACTGTAAATAAAGATGTCCCTTTTCCAGAAAAGCATATTATATCAAAATAACAATAATAGCTACCATTTATATAGTATCTCTATATGCTACCCACAGTACTAATCACTTTACAATTTTATTGTATTTAATCTTCACAAAAACCCTTGAGATAGGTGCTATTTATTATCCTCATTTTACAGTTGAGGAAAATGAAGCAGAAAGAGATTAAGTGATTTGGCCAGGATCACACAGCTAGGAAGGTGTTATCACTGTGCCAACTACTTGCCACTTTCTTTAGTGTTATCCAATGAGAAAGCCCAAAAGTTTAAATTTTCTGGTCAGGAAAACAGATTTATAATCAAATGTGATGAATTAAACCATCAAATTTCACCTCTGAGGAACTCTTATTTGAAATAAGTGAGTGAAACTTCCATCAACATGAAAAAACATAAAAATTATTTTCCTGTAACGTCATAAAACATGCCATTTTCAGTTCAAACAGTACATGTGTGTATATGTGTATGTGGGCATATATACGTATATGCTTCTCTAAAGTGTTTACTTTTTTAAAAAATATTTTGTGCTAAAATAAAAATGCATTGTCCTCTTTAAAACAGTCAATTTCTATCAAGCAAAAGAAATTCATGAGATTATTTTTTTCTGTTCACATATGATTTCTCTTTATCTCTGCTCTGTCACAACTGATGGAAATGGAATGTATTTTATTTCATCCCATCTTGATAATAATAATTCCAATTTCTCTCAGTTTGGCTTGTAAATTTTCCTTATCTGGGTAAAATGCACAGTAACCAGAATGTTTATATAGATCTATTAACTACATTTTAAATTCTCTCTTATTCAATATGTTAAACATTTGAAAACATAATTATGGAATTAAATCCTATTCCTTCCTTAAAAAAAAAAAGGCTTGAAATCTGAAAAAAAAAAAAAGGCTCAACATCATTATCCCAGAAGAACAAACAATTTCAGTGATTCTCAAATCATGGTCTCCAGCAATCTCTGGGAATCCCTGAGCCTCTTTCAAGGGATCTGCAAGTCCAAAACTAGTTTCATAATCACTGGAATTTCTAAAAATAAGCAAATATCAATAGAGATAAGACATATTGACAAAAGGTCTTGGGAAAGGGGAGACACCATTAATCATTTTAAGAATGTAAAAAGATCTTGAGACCAAACAGTTTGAGGACCACTAAAGTATTTTGAAAGACAGTTTCCTATCACAAACAATTCATACCAGATAAAGGAGTGGGCTGGGTACAAGGGACATGTTTATTGTTATTTGAGGTCTTTGAGGTAAAGGAAGTTAAGAGGATAAAAATTCCATAAAAATTCTAAATTCAAAGTTGTTTTTCAGGGATGGAAACAATCCTATAACCACTATAACCTAATACAATACCTAGTACATAATAAGGACTTAATAACTTTTTTTTACTGACTATAGTTTCTGATTTCTGTGCAGTTCTGCAAAAGCCCTGAATAATAAAGTGGGCATCAAGAAACTCAAGCCTCTATGAAGGATTCAATATCAAATTGCTACCAAATAGGAAAATAAATAAACAATCTGAGTCCCAGTTCGCTCATCTTTAACGTGAGCTAGATTGAACAAGATGATCTTTTAGGTCCTTCCTAGAGAGTCCATGATCCTTATATGTCACATTAATATAATTTTCAAAGCTGAACTGAATTGTATTTAGTCTTTTTAAAACTATATTTCTTGGTCATTTTAAAATAAGATGATTTTCTTTTCAGTCCTTATTCTCCTAAATAGTATATATACACAGAGATATATTAATAACCTATAAGAGAATTTTCTTTCAGTTCACAGTCCTCAGATACTTATTAGCTGTATGATCATAGGCAAGTAACTTAATTTCCCTGTGCTTCAGTTTCCTCACCTGTAAAATTAAGTGAATGGATTCTAAAATTCCTCCTAGTTCTAAATCTGTGGTATTATAATCTCTATAACCTGAGTGTATTTAAATTTTACCCTTTATATTGTCCCTCATCTATTCATTCTTTCTTTTTTCAAACTGCTCACATATCTCATTATGATTCATTTTCTGATTAATAGGACTAATTTAATCTTCAAATTCAATTCACAAGCTCTTCTATTTCCCAAATAGTCATATTGTGCATTATTGTATGTTGGGCACTTGGAATATAAAAGTAAAAAATGGCAGTCATTGCCTTTAAGGAGCTAACATTTCAGAGGGATATGAGTGACCATTTGGCCATGGCATGGTTCATCACAAAGGCAGCTAATGTGGGTGAATGCATTAGCCACTGTATACTCCTATCACCTTACAGACGTGCCATCCATCTCAGCTCATGAGAAAAAACTGATCTATGAATCCAGGAGCTTCATGGTTAAGCTGTATTGCTGCTCAACTTCTCTGGAACAAGTTGTATCTCTGAATAGAGAAGATTTTTATTAAAGCACAGAAACACATGGCTAGCCCTCCAGAATATCTCTGTCTCTCTTCCGGCAAAACAGATGATCATGATAAGGAACACAGCGATTCTCCCCTTTGATACTGCGCTATGGCTATTGACAGAAGGAATGCTTCTACAATCTGGGATATAATGGGCAAAACTAGACCCAACTGTACATCATAGCACTGGGTTAGGATGATTTGTTAAAAATAGTATTTTATTTTTTGAAAATACATGTACAGTTAGTTCTCGGCATTCCTTTTTGTAAAACTTTATGTTCCAAATATTTCCCTCTCATCTTCCCCTTCCACAAGATAGCAAGCAATATGATAGAGGTTATACATGTATAATCCTTTTAACCATATTTCCATATTTGTCATATTGTGGAAGAAAAATCTTATGAAAACAGAAAATATTATGAGAAAGAAAAAAAAAGCAAGTAAACAAATTACAACCAAAAAAAAGAAATGTGAAAATACTAGGCTCTAATCCACAGTTGTTTCTCTGTATTTGATTGGCGTTTTCTATCCCAAGTCTATTGGAATTGACTTGAATCACCACATTGTTGAAAACACCCAAGTCCATCATAGTTGATCCTTATATAATTTTGTTGTTACTAAGTACAATGTTTTCTTAGTTCTGCTCACTTCACTCATCAATTTATATAAGTCTTTAGAGGCTTTACTGAAATCAGCCTGCTCATCATTTCTTATAGAACAATAATATTCCATTACATTCATATACCATAATTTATTCAGTCATTCCCCAACTGATGGGCATCTACTCAATTTGCAATTCCTTGCCACTACAAACATTTTTGTACATGTGGATCATTTTTCCTCCTTTATAATTTCCTTAGGATATAGACCTAGTAGTAGGTTGGATCAAAGGATTTTTATAGTTTTATAGTCCTTTGGGCATAATTCCCAATTGCTCTCCAGAATGGTTGGATCATTTCACAATTCCACCAACAATGCATCAGTGTCGCAGTTATCCTACATCCCCTCGAACATTTATCATTATTCTTTCCTGTCATCTTAGTCATTCTGAGAAATATTAAGTGGTATGGAGTATGATGATCTGAAGAGTTTTCTGCCCCCAATAACCACTTAATTGGCTAATTACAATATCTAAACTTAATTGGCTAATTACAATATCTAAAATTCTAAGCATTTATAGTCACTAATCAATATGTTAGCAGGATTCAGTCTTCTGATATATCAGAACAACCTCCTTCTGTAACTCTGGGCAAGACATAATCCAAATCTTTAGTACACTAATCTATAAAATGAGGGTGTCAAATCTAGATGAACTCTAAATTGTCTTCCAGCTCTAAATTAATGGTACATAAAGTAACCAAAAAAAAAAAAAAAAACTACTATGAAAATGAAATTACGTTATCTTGGTGAATAATGTTACTATTAACCATTAGTACCACTTCGCATTCATCTAATGGAGCAGCTAGGTGGTACAGTAGATAGAGTGCAGGACCCGCAGTCAGGAATACTCATCTTTCTGAGTCCAAATTCAGCTTCAGACACTTACTAGCTGTGTAACCCTGGGTAATCCATTTAATCCTGTTGGTCTCAGTTTCCTTACCTATAAAATGAGCTGGAAAAGAAAATGGCAAACCTTTCCAGTATCTTTGCCAAAAAAACTCCAAATGGAGTCACAAAGAGTTGGACATGACTGAAAATAACAAACAACAAAAAAACAAGGCCTCAAGGGAATGGCAATGTATAGGAAGGGAGGGAGGAAGTACACCTTGAGAGATTTCCACCACTAGTTAAAATGATCCCCATGCCCAATTTACACCTCAAATTTTTACCAATCCACAAAACCTTACTCATTAAAAACAATTAAAAATGGAATCCTCAACTATGAGAACAGAAAGTTTGTCAGTTTTACTTGAACACCTTTTGAAACCATATTTGATGCATTTGTGATAACCACTTGGGAAACACTACTAGAAGAGGCATCTAACATCTCAAGGGACTATCTGGGCCATAATAAACTTTATTTCTTACCTCCCCTGATATAGTCAACTAAGATACATCACCTGGGAGAAAACATGAACAGAGGCACCTTCACACCAGTAAACTAATTAGAACCTTGAGCAATTTAGTCTATAACCTTCTCCATATATGGTATACCCAATGGATATCCAATTCCTACTTACTAGTCTTTTAAGCCCAAGAATTCAGAACCACCCATCTTTATGTTTAAAATAACGTTTTATTTTTTCCAATTACGTGTAAAGACAAATGTTTACATTCATTTTTCTAAAATTTGACTTATAAATTTTCTCCCTGACTCCTTCAATTCTTCCTTCCCTGAGATGATAAGCAATTTGATAAAGATTTTATATGTGTAATCCCTTAAAACATGTTTTCATATGTCATGTTGTGAAAGAAAAAAACAGACCAAAAGAAAAAATATTTAAGATAAAGGAAGTAAAAGTGATATGCTTCAATATGCATTCAAATTCATCAGTTCTTTCTCTAAGTATGAATAGCATTTTTCATGATGAAAGAACCACCAATCTTCATTGACTTCTAGAATAATAGCTATCAGAAGCTATTTAACCTAATGCTTCATTTTACAATTGAGTACAATAGAAAGGGGGACTTGTCCAAAGTTATACAAGTCATAAGCAACAGAAGTAGGATTTGATCTCAGCTTCTTTGTCCCTAGAGTCAGGATTCTTTCCACTGTATCCTTTATCTGAAAATGCTAGCAGGGAATGAGAATAAGACTGTCTTCCTTCATTTCATGGTAAAATTGAAAGAGCATTGACTTCAGAGTCAAGAGAATTGAATTCAGATATTAACATTGACTTTTCCTACCTATGTGATCTTAGGAAAATTACAGTCTCTCTGGGATTCAATTTCTTCATTTGTAAGATGAAGAGGGTATAGACAATGCACATCTCTGAGATTCCTTCTATCTCTAAATCTATGATCTCAGGATCTAAATATTAATTCATTTACACTTCCCCGAATTGTCTTTTGAGTGGTTGGTGTCCAAACCAAACACTTCACTAACATGACTGGAGATGAAGGAACGAGGATATTAGCTGATGAGCCCCCAAAGTAAGTGATCATGTCAGTCCATCAAAACAAAGGTAGAGAATTATCCTATACCAGGCTCTCAGTACACCTCTGGATTTCCATTCAGACTTCTCTGGTTCAGAACTCCCAATTGCTTCTTAAATTTGACATTGTGGACAAATTCTAATTCCAGACTTGGCTCAGGCCTTATGTTTACATTGTGCTTTAGATACTGTTCCTCTTTCATCAGAAGAGGTTTCCCCTCAGGTCCAGTGGTTGCCTATATTTTCTGTATTTACCAGAGAAAACTATTAAAATGTATACTAAAATCATCAAAATCCACTAAAGCCACAAACAGTAAACAAAATGACCAATAATTATTCACCCATTTTTCCCATTTATTATGTATATATACATAAGTTGTTCATAGATATGTTCATTGATATGAAACATTTCAGGCAAAAGACCTGAATGAACAAATGTTCTTCATCAAATCAGGTATCTCACTGACTAGTAGCAAAGCAGACTCCTGTCCCCATCCCTCTCATGACTTTACTTACAGGAACAAATCAATATGTCTCAACACTCATCTGGATTCATCATAGAAATTTTAGAACTAAAGAATCCCTGGCATCTTTCCTGGCATCTAAACACCAAGAACAATTTATATTGAATTTTTCTCTACTTTTTTTTTATAACTGAACACATCAACCCACCATAATTCAAAGCAAGTCTATCTCTGTTTCTTATAGTCTGTGTGATAGCTGCTGAAAAATAGTACTTTTTCTATCTCAAGAATAATTAACACAAACAAGTAAACTGACATGCTTCTTTAAGAAAGATGAACTGCAAATAAAAGGAGAATGAAAGACCCCAGTGTATGTCATATCCCTGATGAAGCATCTCATACAATATCATGCAAATTTTAACAGGAAGAGCAATAAACTGAGAGGAAGTCATCATGATTTTGCCACTAACTAGCCATGTGACAGAGGAGAAGTAATTTAACCTTTCTGAGACTCAATTAATTTGCCAAATGAAGATATTGTTCCAGAAAATCTCTAATATCTTCCATCTTTAAAATTCTATGGTTCTGAAATTCTGATTTCATGAGCTCCAGTGTCAGATAATCAACTGATTGTATTGTGGCAATACTCTACCTGTATTTCCAGGAGAGATTTCAGACTCACCACGTTGAAAATATTGCTCGTTATGAAAACTGCCTTGTTTCTTTTGAAGATATCACCATCCTTCCATACCCCACATTCATAAGTCATCTTCAATTCTTTACTCTCCTTCCTTCCTACATCAAGTCACTAAGTTTTTAAAAAAATCTACTTCCACCATATCTTTTAAATCCATATCCCATTTCCCATTCGTACTTTTACCACCGTAATCCAGACCCTCATCATATGTCATCTCTGCTACTGCAAGATCCTCTTAATTTGTCTCTCTCTTCTCCAAACTATTCCCTACAAAACTGCCAGCACCATCTTCCCAATTTGCAGTTCTGTGTCACTCCTGTCCTCAAGAACTTCAAGTAGCTCCCTCTTACCTCTGACAAAATGATAATGTGTTACTATGGCACACTTAAATAACTTCACTAAACCAAATCCAGTTTGTTAAGGGACAGGTCAATTCTCCAAGAGCCTCCACAGCTGTGAACCATAACAACTGAAGGAGCTTCAGGGCAGCCTTTTCTGACACAGGTGTCTCAGACTGGGAATGAGATAAATTGGAGGCAGAAAGAGGAGGAGAGAGGTCAGACAACACAACGGCTTCTCAGTCAGAGAGATCAGAGAACAGCAACTCCTTCTCAGTCTCCTTGTCTTATCCTCTCACAAGAGAGATCCATTTTCGGTTCGATCTCTAATAGCCACTGTCAGGTGGCTCCAGTGTATTACAACAGCTCTCCCGTGTATTTCAACAGCAGTTTATCTTTCTAGACTTATTTTAGATCATTTTCCTTCAAGTGACACTCTTACATGATGCCTTTCCAGATGTCTCTGGTTGCTGCAGTTTTCTCCCTCCTCAAATTGTATTGTGTTTATTTATCTCTGGCAATGGTATACCCTCTCAATAGAAGGTAAATTCCAAGAATAGTGATATTTTTGGTTTTGTCTTTGCATTCACAGCCTCAGTCACATACTATATTTCACATTTTAAGTGATGTCTATAAAAGCATGGATCATTCTCCTGTATATATTAAAATGAGGGAAATGATGAACCTAAATGTTGCCTTTATTTTTCCCCTTAGTAGGAGAGGCTGGGGTAGATACTGGGAAAGGTTAAAGGAGAGGGAATAGATTAATATATGTTAAGAGGAAAGTAAAGACAATGAAATTGGGGATATAAAATAGTAAACCCAAAGATAACAAGAATTAATTTATGAAGTCTTGGCATTGGACAATCATTGATCACTTTTTACACAGCATAAAGAAAATACATAAAATCATAAGGGAAAGGGGGCAGAAAAGGAAATGACCATTTATAAAGCACCTTTATATGTCAGACATTGTGCTAGACTCTTTACAAAAATTATCTTATTCAATCCACTAATCTGGGAGGCCAGCACTATTATTATATACATTTTGCAGTTGAAAAAATGGAGACAGATAAAGGTTGAGTGACTTGCCCCAAATCATACAACTAGTAAGTATTTGAGGCTAAATTTTAACTCAGATCTTCCTGATGTCAGACTAAGCATTCTATCTACCCTGCTACCATAGAACTTTAGATTACTACTCCTTTAAAGCCAATAATTAAAGACTGCCAATCTTTAGAAGAAAATTCAGATATCATTTAGTTCAAACCCTTTCCTAACAGAGGATTTATTTCTACTAAATTCCTAATGATGGAAAATCAGGCAACTTTCCCTTGAATATGGGGTACTTCTGGGAAATTAATCTCCCAGTCAGGAAAACAGCCAGGACAGAGGATAACAGTCAGGTAGTAGAAGGCACTACGTGATTTTAGATAAACCACTTACCTTTCTGTATCTGAGTTTTTCTTTGATTCCCAGCTCTGAATTTTGTGAATGTAGAGTTAAGAACAGATTAAACCAAATAGTTCATCATTATATATAATGATGAAGAGTACCAGGACTAGAATCAGGAAGACTCACCTACATTAGTTCAAATCTGGCCTCACACACTAGCTGTGGGACTTTGGGCAAGTCACTTCAATCTGTTTGTCTGAGTTTCCTCATCTGTAAAATGAGTAGGAAAGGAAATGGCAAACCATTTCAGTGTCTTTGCCAAGAAAATCCCAATTGGAGTCACAGACAGTCAACTGTAATAAGTGAACGACAACAACAAAATAATGATGAAGCAAGAGAGGAAGTCAGTTTTGGAAACAAAGTCAGAAGAGCTAAATATATATTCATTTCAACTTATCATGGGAGGCCACCCAGTGAGATGGAAAGAATATGGAATTAAAGTATCTAAGTTTGAATTCTTCCTCTTCTTTTTACTATCTATGTGATACTGGGCAAATCATTTTCTCTCTCTAAAACTCAGTTTTACCATCTGTAAAATGAGGGCATTAAACTACATGACTTTTAAGGTACAGATCTAGATGGAAGATCCCATAACCAACATGCCTGAAATGTCAAAAATTCCTCCAAAGGTACAGGGGCAAAAAAAAAAAAACACCTCTAGTTATTAAAATGGAGACAAAAGGAAATTAAGAACAGGGAAGTCAGACATTCTCTTTCTAAATCCTGGGAAGGATTTAACTGTAAGTTAATCTACTAAAAAGAAAATTAAGTTTTCAGGTGAAAATCAAAAATTAACTGAGAAATGTCAGTTATGGCACTGGATATAGTATTTTACTTGAAAGACAGACTTTTAGAAATTAAAATTGCAAGCTCTCTCAGATTCTGAAATTATAATTCCTTGTCATTAGGCCAATGACTAAATCTGTGATTTCACTAGAATAGGGAACTCTCTGGTGAGCAAACTCCTTCGACTAAGGCAAGTCTATATTTGCTACCACTTAGAGAAATTAAGAAAATGACTTGACTAAAGACACACAGTCACTGTGTCAGAGGCTAGACCTGAATTCAGATCCTCCTGACTATCTCTTTATCTACTCTGTCTTTTACCTTGAAATTAAAAAATAAGAAAATCTACTTATTAAAATACCATTCTTGTGCTATGTGGAGAGGTCACCCAACTTGGGAATCAGAGACCTTAAAACCTTGGAATTTACTACCACTGAAATGTTAGATACGTCACAATCTCAGTTAAACGATTTGAAAACTCAGATAGCCCTCAAAAATCTCTCCAGCTCTAGGTCTATAATTTTGTGACTATTTTCAAAGTTATGGTGGAACTGGCACATTGCCAGTTTGGGAAGAAATAATTCAGTTTATGATTTATTCTGATGAAATGGCATTAATAAAGGACATAAGAGGAGGAAAAAAAAGAAATTTCAGGTGACAGTAATTACTCCTCATTATATATTTGTACATCTGAATGTTGGGAAAGAATCCCGAAAGCATCCAGTGCACCACGTCTTTATATTCTGTGAAGTTTCATTCTTTTGCTTTGTCCTAATTCTTAGAATTCATTTTCGCTTCTCCTGCTCTTCTGTTATTCACAATGGTAGATGCTGTAAGTCATTATGCTTATCATTTTTCACAGGGCTCTCAACAATTAGACTTTGCTCCCAGACAATATGTTATAAGCAAGTGTTCTGCATACAGATGAGAAACCACCATGGAGAAAGGGAATTAGATATTTACTAATACTGGTATTACTCTCCATGCTGCTTTTGCAGCTATAAACTTATCAAAAAGAAAGAAGATATAGCTGAGTTGGACAGAGATGCTGGAGAGTCCAACTTACTGAATATTTAAATACCCAATTGACAAGTTGGCTTTCAAAGAATTTAGAGCTGAAGAACTTTGGGGATCATCTATTCAAAGGCCCTCATTTTAGAGATGAGGAAATAGACGCAGAAAAGACAATGATGCAGTATAAGTTATAAACTGGATCATAAGCTAGATGATATCACTACTAGCATTAAAACTTGTCTCCCAATTCCCAATATTGCATTCTTTCTTCTGAAATGTAACAGGCTTCCATAGAAAAACATTTGTTCACCAATGTCCAAAATAGGAAAAATC
Source organism: Sminthopsis crassicaudata (assembly GCF_048593235.1). NCBI lineage: Eukaryota > Metazoa > Chordata > Mammalia > Dasyuromorphia > Dasyuridae > Sminthopsis > Sminthopsis crassicaudata. Next base: position 162,604,672 of record NC_133621.1, read on the forward strand.
ATGTTAATGTCAGTATAATGTATGAAAAACTCCTGCCACAAAGGTCCAGAGGTAAATGGAATAATTAAGAGAGGTGGGTGAAAGGATTATATAACTTAATAGGGTTTGAGACCAGCTGTGCTCCTTCATGCTTCTACTCTTTCCCTAACTGGGTACAGACCAGATGTCTTAACTTCTTCTACCTCCAGAGTATTATCTCATTAATCCCTAGAACCTTTCAGGACCACAATTTTTTCACCACTGCCTATTTTCTTTCCTAGACCAGGGTCACTTTAATGCTAACTTCAAGATCTATGATTTGTGACTGGCTATTTTATAGTTGAAAATACCTTAAAGAGGAAAAATTTGGACAACTAAACCCTCTGGGACAGGAGTCAAGGTAGACCAACCATATAGGGGAAGTTAACACAGTACAGAACAAGGAAAAGGGTATCGGGGTCAGAGGATGAGATTCAACCCTACCTTGGACACTTACTAGTTTGGCAACTGAGCACAAGGCACAAAGAGTCCTGGGCTTCAGTTTCCTCAACCATAAAATGAAAGAGCTGGAATAAGTGGCTTTTGAAGCCCCTTCTAATTTTAAATCTGATTCTCTGAATTCTATTTTGTTCAATAGAACAGGGCTTCTTAAACTTTTTCCACTTGGATAAATTTTTATATGACCCTGGGTATATAGGTATATACAATAGGTATACAAACCAAACATTTACTGATAAAAAGTCATAATTTCATGACCCCCACATTCAATTACAGGATACCATATGGAGATGTGAACCACAATTTAAGAAGCTTTAGAGAGGGCCCTGTCCTTGGAGACGGCTCCCTAAGATGCAACCTGCCAACATCATCCATCTCTCTCTCAAAAGAGAACCATGCTCTGACATACTTGCCCATATTTTTCCTCCTAATAATCCTAGTGTCCTGTTTGTTTGACCCATTCCTCATTTCTGCTGGTTGGCTTTCAGTCCGGTGCTTCTACTGGCATTTCACCCCAGAATCACTGAATCCCTTGAATGGTTTTTTCCAGAATGATACAAAAACTACAGATTAGTTTTGACAGACATTTCAATGTACTGATTTAGGAAGCCTGGATTTTCTTTATGGTTCTTGACATATACTGAAGTCCTACCAAACTCTGGGAAGCTGGAGTTGGAGCAGACTGATCATTGCTTCTATATGCTTCCATTTTGTAATCAATTAATCCTTGATAAATATTTGTTGATAAATAATCATTAATAAACAATGAATCATTGTTTTCTGGGTTTCTGGCACCACACTAGGAAGTGGATAACCATAATTATTTGCCATATATTGGCCCTGCAATAACTTTTGTACTGACAAAGGTACTGAATAGCCTACTCTGACTCCTTGGGAATAGCCACACAGAAAATTTTCAGTTTGACCATTTAGTTCAAAATCATCCATGCTGGACCTTATGCTCATTCTCTTCTCTAGAATCCCTTTAGGCTGCTGATTTTTAGGTTTCTCATCTTATTTAATTCCCCAGTCATTAATACCAAGACATAAAGGAAACCACAATTACAGTACAAAAAGGTTGCAGGATACAAAATAAATCCACATAAATCCTCAGCATTTTTATACTTTACCAACACAATCCAACAGCAAGAGATACAAAGAGAAATTCCATTCAAAATAACGGTAGATAGTATAAAATATTTGGGAATATATCTACAAAAGGAAAGTCAGGAATTATATGAGCAAAATTACAAAACACTTGCCACAAAAATAAAGTCAGATTTAAATAACTGGAAAGACATTCAGTGTTCTTGGATAGGCCGAGCGAATATAATAAAGATGACAATACTCCCCAAACTAATCTATTTATTTAGTGCTATACCAATCAGACTCCCAAGAAACTATTTTAATGACCTAGAAAAAATAACAACAGAATTCATATGGAACAACAAAAGGTTGAGAATTTTAAGGGAAGTAACGAAAAAAAAAATTAAATAAAGGTGGTCTAGCTGTACCTGCTCTAGAACTATATTATAAAGCAGCAGTCACCAAAACCATTTGGTATTGGCTAAGAAATAGACTAGTTGATCAGTGGCATAAGTTAGGTTCACAGGGCAAGATAGTGAATAAAATTAGCAATCTAGTGTTTGACAAACCCAAAGATCCCAAATTTGGGGATAAGAATTCATTATTTGACAAAAACTGGTGGGAAAACTGGAAATTAGTATGGCAGAAACTAGGCATGGACCCACATTTAACACCACATACTAAGGTAAGATCAAAATGGGTCCAAGATTTAGGCATAAAGAACGAAATCATAAATAAATTGGAGGAACATGGGGTGGTTTACCTCTCAGACTTGTGGAGGAGGAAGGAGTTTGTGTCCAAGGGAGAACTAGAGACCATTATTGATCACAAAATAGAAAATTTTGATTATACCAAATTAAAAAGTTTCTGCACAAACAAAACTAATGCAAACAAGATTAGAAGGGAAGTAACAAATTGGGAAAACATTTTTACAGTTAAAGGTTCTGATAAAGGCCTCATCTCCAAAATATGCAGAGAATTGACTTTAATCTGTAAGAAATCAAGCCATTCTCCAATCGATAAATGGTCAAAGGATATGAACAGACAATTTTCAGATGATGAAATTAAAACTGTTTCCACTCATATGAAAGAGTGTTCCAAATCACTATTGATCAGAGAAATGCAAATTAAGACAACTCTGAGATACCACTACACACCTGTCAGATTGGCTAAGATGACAGGAACAAATAACAATGAATGTTGGAGGGGCTGTGGGAAAACTGGGACACTGATGCATTGTTGGTGGAGTTGTGAAAGAATCCAACCATTCTGGAGAGCAATCTGGAATTATGCCCAAAAAGTTATCAAACTGTGCATACCCTTTGATCCAACCATACTACTACTGGGCTTATATCCCAAGGAAATACTAAAGAAGGGAAAGGGACCTGTATGTGCCAACATGTTTGTGGCAGCCCTTTTCATAGTGGCTAGAAGCTGGAAGATGAATGGATGTCCATCAATTGGAGAATGGTTGGGTAAATTATGGTAATTGAATGTTATGGAATATTATTGTTCTGTAAGAAATGACCAACAGGAGGAATACAGAGAGGCTTGGAGAGACTTACATCAACTGATGCTGGGTGAACCGAGCAGAACTAGGGGATCATTATACACTTCAACAATGATACTGTATGAGGATGTATTCTGATGGAAGTGGATATCTTCAACATAGAGAAGAGCTAATCCAATTCCAATTGATCAATGATGGACAGAATCAGCTACATCCAGAAAAGGAACACTGGGAAATGAGTGTAAACTGAGCGGTTTTTTTTTGTTTTGTTTTGTTTTGTTTTGTTTTTCTTCCCAGATTATTTTTACCTTGCAAATACAATCCTTCCTTTGCAACAACAACAACAAAATTCGGTTCTGTACATATATATTGTACCAAGCATATAATATAAGAAATTTAATATATATGGGAATGCCTGCCATCTAGAGGAGGGGGTGGAGGGAAGGAGGGGAAAAAACTCAGAACAGAAGGGAGTACAAGGGATACTGTTGTAAAAAAAATTACCTATGCATATGTACTGTCAAAGAAAATGTTATAATTATAAAAATTAATAAAAAACAAAATAAAATAATAAAAAAAACAAAAAGGAAAGAAGCGGCATGGGGCACAAAAATTAGTTCACATGTTTAAAAAAGTAGCTTGGCATAAAATATATGGGAACTTCTGCCCAGCCTGCATCCCCTGAGGACTAATGAACAAACTCTTATTGACTCTAGTTTTCTCTAATGTGCTGTAAAGACTCATTTAACACTTTCAAAAATGATTTATTAGAGCAACAACCTATCAAAACACCAGATTTCTAGCATTTGATTTAAACAATTAATCAGCAAACATTTACAAAGCACTTAAGTGGCAGGTATTATGCCATGTCCTAGGGATATAAATATAAGGGATGACAATCCTAACTTACAAGTTTGCTCTCTAAAAGAGCATAGAGCACACTTAACAAGTATATGGGGTGGTCACTGTTACTATAATGATTATTTCTCTCACAGATGGTATGTGTGGATATCTACTCATTCTCTGGGCTTGTTCATTACTCCAACCTGCACTCATACTCATCCTGAAAGTACTAAGTTCTCAGAAAAGGACCACCATCACATACTATATTCGGACTCTCACTCAGACACAATAAGGGTAATCCTATTGTGGGAAAAATACACTCAGTACTTCAACTTTGGAGCCTCCAAGGATAAAAATCCATTTAATGATCTTAAACATAACGAAAGGTTATGTAGGAGTAAAGCAAAATAATTTTCTAGATACTCAAATTTGAAAGCAAATATAGAAGTAATAGAAATATGGCAATCCACACACAAACTCAGATCACCCCAATGCATTGCATATCTGTAAAAGAGAATGAGGGTGAAGCTACAAAAATCTATCAGTGAGGCACATGTGTGATGAAAATATTCAGAGTAATTCACAACTCTGGAATTATAAATTTTAATGTACTCTTCTTGTCTCACGAACTGTCCATGAAAATTCCTTGACTAAATTAGCTTCTGTATTGAACAGATGCTTCCCCTGCTAAACTGAGTTAATTCATGCTGTACTTGACTAATACATCCCTGGGTATGATGTCCTCAACAACAGCTATGATATCCATTACTTTCAGACTCAAACTTAATTAATGAAGTTGGAAATGTTTCCTTCTTTTTCTTCATCTCTAGCAATCTCACCTTTGCTCACAGATAACAAAATGTTCACTTACTATCAACATTCATATAAATAATGATTATTCCTTTATCATATAGCTGTGCTTATTTTCCTATCTCAGAAGTATACTATAGTTTGTCCATTCTAAAAACAATTTTCTCAAAAATCTATATTAGAAAGATTGCTTCTCTTAGGCTTCTGAACAGATCGAGTCTTCACTTAGTCACAAACTGCTATAAAAGGGCAATACCTTAAAGAGAGAGTATTTTTTACAAGTATCTACAGAATACATAAAAAGAAACTGTTTACAAATAAACACAAAGTAATTAGTATGAAATATTTGAGAAGAAAAGTACTGGCCATTAAAGGGTTCAAGAAAAGCTTCAAGTGGAAGGTGGAGTTTGAAGTGGTCTTGAAGGAAGAAAGGAATTCTAGGAGGTGGAAGTGAGGAGGGAGGGTATTCTAGATATGGAGGACAGCTAATGCAAAGGCACAAAGAAAATGGAATGTTATATTTGAAGAACACTGAGAAAGCCATTTTGGCTGGTTCTCAGAATGTGGGAGGAGAAATAACGTATGATGTACAAGAAGGTTGGAAAAGTCAGCTGCAACAAGTGTATAAAGGGCTTTAAAAGCTAAACAGAAGAGTTTGTATTTCATTCCAGACACAATAGGCAGCTACTAGAGTTGATTAAGTAAAGGGTTGACACATCCAGGATTGCACTTATGGAAAATTATTTTGGCAGTTGTGTGGAGATTGGACTGAAGTGGTGAGAAACTTGAGGCAAGGAGACAAATTAGGAAGTCACTGTAGTAATCTAGAAGGAAGTGATGAAGACCTAACAAAGGTAGCAAAGAAAACAAATTCAAGAGATGTAGATGTGATGGTGGTTAAAAAAAAAATTAAGCGAGATTTAGCAAACTATTGGTGAACACTATTTTTTAAGCTAATCTACATTAGATCCCAACTATTTGTTCACCTGTATTTTTTTTTTTTTTACAAAGGAGAGAGAGTATTTCCATTGTGTACTGACAATTGTTCTTGAATCAATATTAAAAGCCTTCTCAGGAAAATAAAGTTTCCTTGGAAACCAAATATTTAGCAGACAATCTTAATCAATCTCTCTGTCTGTCTCTGTGTGTGTGTGTTTTATGTCTGTCTGTCTCTGTGTCTCTGTGTGTGTCTCTATGTCTGTCTCTGCGTGTCTGTGTGTCTATCTGTCTTTGTGTGTGTTGTTTTTGTCTGTCTCTGTCTCTGTGTGTGTCCCCTCCCTCCCTCTCTCTCTCTCTCTCTCTCTCTCTCCACTCACCCCGTGTTTACAATCGTGTTGGTATTTAAGTTGTTTCAGTTTTTTAAAAGTCATGACTCCATGCAACATGTGATAAATAGAGTTTATTTATCTTTATGTAATATGGAGGAAATGCCATTTCATCTTCTACTCATCCATATTTAATAGTCTTCAGCTAGAAAAAAAGCAGCACACTTTCATTATGCTACTTAACAATTCCCCCTAGAGGAAGTCTATATTGTGTATCTATGTGTATGTTAGCTGAGCGGGGGTTTTTCCACTTTTCACATCATTCACAATGTTCAATTGTGACATTGCTTACATGAGGTTGTCTTTTTGTTTGTCAACAATCAGCAAACGCCATAAGCCACCCTCTCACACTCCTCACCACAAAGCACTGCATGGTTATTTAATGAGAAATCGAGATGAGGCTCATTACATCTCATTTTTTATTATTTGAGAAATCAGCAAAAGAGGATTTTGAGATAAATATTCTATACACTGGATACTCAGACTATAATATAAGCTTTTTAAATATACTTTTTGAAATCAGATAAAACATTTAAAAGGTGTTTCAAAAGTATTAGTGAATTTGAATTAATTATAGCTTAAAACCTTTGCCACCTCCATCATGACTGGGTCTCTTCCAACTCTACTTCTATGGTCTTATCACCTGCTAAAGCAAATTTCGAGAATCATTATCCCTTTCACATCCAAATTACGGCATCCTTACAATATGGAAAATCTGCATTAAAATTTTTGGCCCTCCTTTCCAACAGACAAGAAGTCTGAATTATTATGGTATTATAACTCAAGTTAGATTGTGATTATATAATACTATGGATAGATTTTATGCATTTGAGTTTCTAAACTTTTTTTTGGTCATCTGTTGGCCTTCATATGTCATCTGTGGCTTCTGTAAAACTTCCCCAAAATTTCCATTTAATTTCTTAATGCCTACCCAAGATATATCTAAATTGCAACAGTGAAAGTCTTGATGTAAAAGGGATAGCTGTAATTTATAGAAAAGATAACTTGTACAATGTCTCAAATTTTATTTTCACCTGTGCTATTCATATCTCAGGTTTTTTATACATAATAAGGGCCTAATAATTTCTACCATGGAGAAATGTCTTAAAAGAATATTTCTTCCCTGATTTTTCTTTCTCACATAGGAAATGATCATCAGATTTGGAAAAAAAGAACAAAATTGGTGAATGGGTCAATGAAATCTGAGGTGAGTTATGAGAAAATAAAAGAATATGCAGCTATCTTCATCTGTTTTGATAACCTTGCTTAAATACTTGGGGGAAGAAGACACAGCCTTGCAGATGTGATTGCTGAACCATGTTCAGTATTCAATAATAAACCACATATGATGGGAGAGTCACTACAAAGTCAAATGTGAGGAAAATATTGTCCAAATCTTCAAAAAAGGAAAGAATGTAGACTCTAAAAACTATAGGTTAAGTTTTAGTTTCTGGGAAATTATATAATTAGTTTGTGAGCCTTTAGTTAAAAGAGAGAGGGAGAGGGAGAGAGGAAGAGAGGAAGAGGGGGAGAGAGGAGGAGGGGGAGAGAGGAGGAGGGGGAGAGAGGAGGAGGGGGAAAGGGAGAAAGGGATAAGGGAAGGGGGAGAAGAGGGGAGGGGAAGAAGGAGAGGGGGAGGGGGAGAGGGGAAGAGGAAATAGAAATCACTAGAATCCAGTATAAGTTCATTAAAATCAAGTTGTCTCAGATTGACATCATTTTCCTTTTTAACTGGTAGAGTAGAAACCTGGATTTCATAAAGGCATTTATCAAAATATTTCACAGTATCTTTATGGACAATATAAAGACATATGAACTAAATGATAATGCAGTTAGGTATGAATTTTTGTTATAATAAAATTAGATATCATCATGTGAATATTTAGACATTTCTATTTTATATTATATGCCATATTAGTATAAAAGATAATAAAAATAACTCACATCTATAGAGTGCTTTAAGGTTTACAAATTTAGACATTTCTATTTTATATTATATGCCATATTAGTATAAAAGATAATAAAAATAACTCACATCTATAGAGTATTTTAAGGTTTACAAAGCATTTCATATGTTAGCTCATTTAATCCTCAATGCAGTCTTGTGAGATATATGCTATTGTTATTCCTGTTTTACAGATGAGGAAACTGAGGCTGAGAAGTTAGCCAGGGTCACAGAGCTGATAAACATCTGGGAGAAGATTGAAATTCAGGTTTTCTTGACTTTAAGGTCATAGTTCCATTTACTAAATTCTCCTTATCCCCCACACATGCCTCCCCTAATTAAAAGTCTTAAACCATTGCTTCATTGTGTCATAGAGATGATTATGGATTCTTGAAAGTTTTGCCAAGTACAGAACAAATTCTAACAGTTCTACCAATCTGGAAAAGCTTCCTCCATGAGCTTCAAGTGATCTGTTGTTTGAAGACCAGACTAACTCAATTAGGAAAGGCTTAATACCATAGAATTGGCAACCAGGTGATTCAAGTTTGGAACCACAGCCATTATCAAACCCTTTACTTTCCTTATGGATGCTCCCTGCACCAGGGACTGTCTTTGGCCTTTCTGTATATCCTCAGTATTAAACACAGTGTCTGGCATATAACATGTGCTTGATGTTTACTGACAGCTTTAGTAGATACAAGTAAAAATAGTAGGTCTTCGAAATACTGTGATCATAAATATGGAATTGTTTGGGACCTCAAAGGTCATCCAGAAGGAAAAGGACTTGCCTAAAATTACACAGGAATTAAGTAGATAAGATAGGAGTAAAATTCTATATTTTTTTTTTGCCCCAGTTTGAGCCTTCATTACCTTTCACCTGGATATCACAATAATCTCCTAGATAGTATTTCCCCTTATCCCATCTATCCTCCATATTGCTGACAATTTGATAATCCTAAAGCACAGGTCTGGCCAAGAATCAAGAATCTTCAGAGGCTCTCAATTATCCCTTGGATACTTACACAAATTCCCCTGTTTGACAAGCCCATCATAATCTGGCTCAGCCCATCTTTCCAAGCTATTTATACCTCACCCCTCCTCAAGCATGCTATACTCTAGCCAACAAGCCTATTTGTTATTTCTGTATATACCATTCAATTTTCTGACTCCACAAATTTGCACAGACTGATAATGTTTTCCTCCTTTTCCACTTCTTGGAATAACCAGTTCCTTTAAAAAAAAAAAACTCTACTCAAAGACCTCCTTCAAGCTACCTTTGCTGATTAACCCAATCTTTATTACCCCATTCCCACCACTGCTTCATATTTATTTTGTTTGTATTATCATGTATTTACTTATTTATGAATGACATTCATCTAGTAGAATTATGCTCCTTAAGGAAAGGAACTGTTTTGCTTTTATATTTTTACCCTTACTGCCTAAAAGTTTGTGGCATACAGTAGGTGCTTAACAAATGAATTTTGATGGCTGGATTATAGAGATGGACACAAGCTAAATCATCATAGGTTCATAAATTTGGAGCAAGAAGGGATTTAAGAATTTTTCTACTTCAAACTTTTATTTTAATATGAGAAAATGGAGATCCAGGAAAGCTAATGGCAGCCAAAGTCACAAATCACAAAGAATAAAATAATACAAACATATCCTCTGACTTAAATCTAGCATTTAAAACCCAAAAAACTGAACAACGATATCTGATATTCCTAAGGTAAACCCTGAGTGGTGCCAAAATGAAGTGCAATTATTTGGATGGTTGGGATACCACCCAATGAATACGATTATTAAGAATCCTTTCGGACTGAATTTGAACCATGTGAACCCAAAGCTTAAATTCTGTGTCTATGAGTGACATATATAATACATACATAAATATTTGGCTTTCCCTCTGATCTTCAACATCTCTGATACATTTCATTGTTCATTTGCTTCATAATTGAAGTGGTATGATTAAATGGCTAATTGTATTAAAACTGTGCTTTCCTGGACAAATGATTTTTTATTTGTAAATGCTAGTAAATAATCAATGTATAATATTGTAAGCAAACAGTATATCTTTCTCAATTAGAATGACTAAGTAAAATGAAATGTTTTATTTGAAAACATATGCACAGAACGTTTGTGGCAGCCCTCTTTGTAGTGGCCAGGAACTGGAAACTGAGTGGATGCTCATCAATTGGAGATTGGCTGAATAAATTGTGATATGTGAATATTATGGAATATCATTGTTCTGTAATAAATGACCAACAGGATGAATACAGAAAGGCCTGGAGAAACTTACATGGTGATGCTGAGTGATATTAGCAGTAGCAGGAGATCATTGTATACTTCAACAACAATATTATATGATGATCAATTTTGATGGACGTGGCCATCTTCAACAATGAGATGAACCAAATCAGTTCCAAGAGAGCAATAATGAACTGAACCAGCTGCACCCAGGGAAAGAACTCTGGGAGATGACTATGAACCACTACATAGAATTCCCAATCCCTCTATTTTTGCCTGCCTGCATTTTTTATTTCCTTCACAGGCTAATTGTACACTGTTTCAAAGTCCGATTCTTTTTGTACAGCAAAACAACTGTTTGGACATGTATACATATATTGTATTTAACTTATAGTTTCACATATTTAACATGTATTTGTCAACCTGCCATGGGTGGGGGGAAGGGGTGGGGGAAAGAAGGGGAAAAGTTGAAACAAAAGGTTTTGCAATTTCAATGCTGGAAAATTACTTATGCATAAAATTTTTGTAAAAATTTTAAAAAAAGAAAACATATGCACAACCCATCCAAGCTTATTATTTGGACTTTTATTTCATATCTGTTGTTCTCTAATGATCTTGTCCTACTATGCCAGCTTATTATATGATTTACCTAACTAGTGATTTCAACATATAATAGAGGCAAAAAGTCCCGGGCTATAATAATATAATGTTTTTTTTTTCTTTCTTTATTACAAACTAGGTATTTATATACAATCCCTCTCATCCCAGAACCTCAGTATGACATGTGATTTCCAAGCCAGTACATTGTCTAGCACAGTGCTAGACACAGAGTAAGTGCAAAAGAAATGATTGACAGGGTTTTCAGGGAGTCAGCAGCATGCCCATCCAAAGGCAATAGGACTTCAATGAAAATACAGTCAATAGCTAGGACAGCTTCACAGTAGACAATGGTTTAGCTAACACAACAGGCTATATACTTGGAGCATGTGTTAAGCCTGCAAGGGGGTGGGGACCAATTTATTTTTTTTATGACTAATTTATAGAATAGTTTGGGCTAGGAAATTACAACTAGAAACCATCTGGTTTCAGAAGGAATGCCTATCAGAAGTAAAGCTTTGCTCTGATCTTTCTCATTTATATTAAGGGAAGTAATAATGTCAGACTTCTGCCAGGTCAATATGATGTCCATATGAGCTCAACATCAGCCAGTCTCTTCCACTGAAGTATTTAAATTACACTCAAGGGAAAAAATAAAAGAAAAGCAAAGTTAAACAAAGTCTATTTTTTTTAGTCCAGTTATTATGAAAAGGGTCAATATTTGCTCAATTCTGTTTAGTTTTTCCCCCTCATGTTCTCTGTACAATTTGAAATCGTCTGAGCCAGCAAAATGTTGAGGGTTTTTTCCCCTCTAAAATAAACAAATTGCCAAATTTGCCATCATGATGACAACTGTCCTTGGGTGTTTAATAAATCTCATAAGCTACTTTAATCTTTATAATGAGCCTACCCCTAGAAGAAAGCTCTAAAAAAAGCAGGAAAACAAGTTGTGACATTGGATACTCAGGAATATTTATTTAAGCAACCAAAATAATATTTTAGAGGCATCTCTGGATGGTGCAACAGTTAGAGCATTGGACTAGGAGTCAGGATGACTTGAATTCAAATTTGGCCTCAGACACTTATAAGAGTTATGTCAATTTGGGCAAGTTGCTTAATTTCTGTTTCCTCAAATATAGAGTATGAATAACAGTAGCACTTATTTTCCAAGGTTGTTTTGAAGATTAAATGAGATAACATTTTTAAAGTAGTATTGGATATATGGTATTTAATTAATGCTTATTTTTCCCATTCTTAGATATGACAATAAGTACAGAATATATTATGTTTAAAAATGTCACCAAAAAATGAACTCAATTTTTCCTCAGTTTAGAGAGACTCATGACCTAAGGCACAGAATAAGGTGATGTTGCCAAAAACACTCATAAATAGGTAATCTAGTGACAGAGGCACCATTACCAAGTGTTCTCCATTTGGTGTTCTCTATGCCCAAGATCTCAGGTACTTTGCAGCACAGACCAATGATTAAAACTCTTCCAGGAACATAAGTCACCAAAATATATATCACACTACTCTATCATGTCTGTAGTCATTGTATACGTTGTTTCCTGATTCTGCTAACTCTACTCTGAATAGGTCACAATATGTCTCTCCTCTTTCCAACTCATTTTTTATTTTTATTTATTATTACAGAGATCTCTGTAAGCACAATATAATGGGCTAGCCTAAATCTAAGACTAGTGGTTTAGAATATCTCCAATTTTATATTCTTTTTTGTCTTCTTATTCTATAGTTGCCTACAGACTTTACTTTTATAAATGGTCTGTGGGAAATCGAAGAATAAGAACTAGATTGTTGCCTTCATTACAATTATTACTACAGCCTTCCTTCTCTACATAATCCTGCTTTACTTCTCTTGTAATAGATGAAGGTAGTGAAGTGCACAAAGGAGTTATTCTGGTCCAGTCAAAGTGTAAGGCAGCCAGTCAAAACCCATTTGTCAATTTTAACACTCATTTACATGAAATAAGTTGTAGAAAACATTACCCTTTACTAGTAAAATAATCTGAGATTTCATCAGTATGGACTAACCAATTCAGATGCCAACTGTTTTATAACCTAGTAGAGAGACTTTAAGAGTTATTGTGACTCCAAAAGTCATCAACCTGTTCTTCATCATCCAGTGATGAAAATTCTCAAAGATGATATACATAATCCAAATGCATAAAAGGCTCTTGCTTTTATTATATCTCTATGTCTGGCAGAGAATAGTGTAAAAAAATTGTGGGGTTGGTAAATTTTGAAAGTTATTATCAAAGTTACCTTAGGGATTTGTACATAAGTACCTTTTTTGTGGTATGAACTCTCTTTGTCATCTATTAAAAACCCTAAATTCCTTTGAGTAATTTTTTGTTTATATATTACTATGTTTTGTGTCCTCATGTCTTATAATTTAAATGAAATAAAATATATTTATAAAAATATAAAATACTCAAAATATTAGAATAAGAAATAGCATTAACAATCCAATTTCAAAGAGGAAAAAAGTGAATGTCATACATGAACTTTTAAAACAGAATAATGTTTTAAATAATTAATAATAACTAAAATACATATAGCACTTTCTATATGCCAGGCAATGTGTTAAACACTTTAAAATTATCTAATTTCATTCTCACAATAACCCTGGGAGTTAGGTGCTATTAGTATCCCTTCTTTACAGTTGGGGAAACTGAGGGAAAGGTTAACAGCATCTCACACTATGTTTACATATATGTGTGTGTGTGTATATTTATGCATGTGTGATTATATATTTACATATATATGTATTGTTGTATATTTTTAAAGTAGAAAACAGCCCTAAACTCAAGAAATTTATATATTGCCTTGTTGGGGAAATCTGTCAGGCTTATTTACCCATAAAAACAATTAAATAAGTATTATAATGAAGTAGATGAGCAAGAGTTGATTGTACTGAGGAGAAAGGGCCTGAATTTAGAACACAATCCTCTTTAACAACAATCCTCTATTCTCTCTGTCTCTGTCTCTTCTCTCTCTCTGTCTCTCTCTGTTTCTCTCTATCTCTCTGTCTCTCTCTGTTTCTCTCTATCTCTCTGTGTCTGTCTGTCTGTCTCTCTGTGTCTGTCTGTCTCTCTGTGTCTGTCTGTCTCTCTCTCTGTCTCTGGCTTTCTCTGTGTATGTGTGTGTGTCTCTGTCTCTCTCTGTCTCTGTCTCTCTCTATCTCTGCAAATTCCAACCATACACAGACCTTCCCTCTCTTTCAGAACAGAAATGCTCTTGTAAGGAATATTTTTTAATGTGTACACACTGCTGAATTAAGGCTTTTCACCATTTGTCATGACAGGAGATCTGCATGAATTTGCATTCATTTCCCAAAGCCTTCTACACACAAGGAATGCCTCGTAATCTAGAAAATGTCAAACCTCTGAATTTCCCTTCCCACCACATCCAGCATATTTTTCTTCAATTAATTTCAGATCATTAGCCTGAATCTCCACCGAGCTGCTTACCTTGAATTGCAGGGTGATTGGAGAGATTTCACGCAGACCACTTCATCTGCATGGGTAAATGACATTGCTCAGCTGGGCAAAGGGCACGGAAGAGTTCTTCACTGAGTATAAAGAACTATGATACTGTAAATACATTTGTGCACCTACTATAGTATCTATGCCAAAGAAAATATTGCCAAGGAGAATAGATAACTGAAGATTCTGGCCAATTCAATGAGGTAATGCAATTCTAGTTACATGTGGTTGGTTCAGAATGTAAATAACTCCTGAATTCATAATAGGGAGTTAAAGATAGGCACTCCAAAATAATCATTCTTGAATATCAAAAATCTTATTCATGACCTATAGTTCTAGGTATCATAGGGCAGGCTGCTAAGTAGTCTAATAGATTTTCAGGTGTAAAATCTAAAATATTTGAGTTCCAATACTGCCTCATACACTTAATACTTGTGTGATCTAGGGCAAGCCCCTAAATCTCTTTCAGCCTCAGATTCCTATCTATAAAGTGAGGATAATATTACTCTGTTCAAGGTTTTTGTGAGGATTAAATCAAATGAAACAATATATGTAAAGTGCTTTGGAAACCTTAAAGAGTTAAATAATATTAGCCATTATTATTATCACGGGATGTAGAACTAAAAGAAACTTAAAGATCCAATTCCATCTTTTTAGTAGGGCAGAAACTTAAGTTGTGACTTGTCCAACATCATGCAAGTGGTTATCAGAGATGCAATTTGAATTTGGGTCTTCCTTCTTCAAATCCGGTATTATTTCTACTACTCCTTTATGAAGATGCACTCAGGATTACATTCAGGGATTACCCTAATTTTCACTTGCCTACAATTTCTCTAGTTCTTTTCAGACTGAAGAGTATCAGCTGAAAAAGATACAATTAATACAAAGAAACATATGCAAAGGCTATTTTTCCTATTTATATTCATAACTTGATTATCTCAGTTTAGGGGATTAGGTCCCAATTTACCTGGCTATTTAGCAACCCTCAACCATCTGTGAAAAACAACCAAGTCCATCATACAACTACATTATACAGTAGCACTGATCATCTTCAAAACCCCAAGGCACAGAAAGCTACTTAGGTGAAAATCATTAAGAGAAAAATTTTAAATCATTTTTTCCCTCTGCATTAGTGAAATTGAATACATTGCTGGAATAGTGTTGAAGTATACAGGTTACACTACAGCTGTTTTTGAATTGAAGGTATTGACAAAATATAGTAAATGATTTTGATATTTATGTCATTACATTCCATTAGAGGCAGTGTGACATAATAATTATAAAATTGGTCTGGAAGTCAGAAAGATTTGGATTCAAATCTATCTATTGGTTCTGAGACTACTGGTAAATCATTTTGACTCTATGTGCCTCAGGCAACTAAGACTAGAAGTGACTCAATGACAGGAATTCCCTCACAGGGAACTGCCTCTAAACCTGAAAATCACAAGTTCAAGGGAGGGAAAAGTATAGTGCAAGAGAAGCTAGATAGCAAAATGGATAAAGAGAAGACTCATCTTCCTGAATTCAAACGTAGCCTCAGATTTTATTTGCTATGTGAACTTATCCAAGTCACTTAACTTGGTTTGCCCTCATCTAAAATGAGCTAGAGAAAGAAATGACAAAAGCACTCTATACCTGCCAAGAAGACCCCAAATGGGGTCCTGAGGAGTCAAACACAATGAAAAATGACTGAACAGCAACATAAGAACCACTTATTTGCTAGTATTATTCACTCAATTTGGAAAAACAACATTATAGAACACCAGTTGGTTCTATACAATTATAATAGGTAGGGTGAAGAGCTATATTCCCCATGATGCTTGGGCTCAGAATATATAATCTCATTGTGAGCATTCTCATGAAGCAAGTCTTTGGAACATTGACTGATTGCATTTGAATGAGATGGAGAACTAATGAAGGTGTCTGCTGGATTGAAGCCACATTGGGCAAAAAAGAAACCTAGGAACTAAAAAAGAGATCAAAGACAACATATTCCAAAAGAAGCCGTTTTCAGCAAGGTCTATTGAAGGTTCAAACCACTTCATTTCAATTAGAGATAAAGAGATCTGGTATGGTGTATATGTAGAAATAGATGTATATGTAGAAGCCTTGATTTCCCAAGTAGCTCTATAGTTAAGGAGGATGAAAGCCTGCTTATGAACACATATCAATAATTATCTCTTCCTGTAGTTGGTAATGGTGGTAGTACTAGTGGTAGTGGTAGTAGTAGTAGCAATAGTAGTGATAGTAGTAGTAATAGTAATAGTAGTAGTAGTAGTAGTAGTCATAGTAATAGTAATAGTAGTAGTAGTAGTAATAATATTGGTAGTAGTAGTAATAGTAATAGTAGTAGGATGAGGAGGAATAACAGTAGTAGTAGTAGTAATAGTAGGATGAGGAGTAATAATAGTAATAGCAGTAGTAATAATAGTCATAGTGTAGCATTAGTAGCAGTAATAATAATAGCAGCAGTAGTAATAATAGTAATAGTAGCAGCAGCAATCGTAATATCAGTAGTCATAGCAGTATTTAGTAGCAGTGGTAATAGTAATAGTGGTAATAGTAGTAGTAATAGTAGTAGGACTAGGAGGAAGAATAATAGTAGTAATAGTAGTAGTAATAGTAATAGTTGTAGTAGTAATAGTATTATTGGTAGTAGTAATAGTAATAGTACGAAGAGAAGGAGGAGGAAGAATAATAGTGGTAGTGGTAGTAGTAGTAGTAATAGTAGGATGAGGAGGAAGAGAAATAGTAGTAATAGTAATAGTAGTAGTAGTAGTTGTAGTAGCAGCAGCAGTTAGTCATAGCAGTAGTTATAATAGTAGTAGTAGTAGCAGCAACAATAGTAATAACAGTAGTTATAGCAGTATTTAGGAGCAGTAGTAGTAGTAGTACTAATAGTAGGATGAGGAGAAAGAGAAATAATAGTAGTAGTAGTAATAGTAGCAGCAGTAGTAGTAGCAGCAATTAGTCATAGCAGTAGTAATAGTAGCAGCATTAGCAGTAGTAGTAATAATAGGAGTAGCAGCAGCAGCAATAGTAATAGCAGTAATCGTAGCATTGTTTAGTAGCAATAGTAGCAGTATTTAGTAGCAGTAGTAAGAGTAATTGTAGTAGTAGTAGTAGTAGTAGTAGTAGTAATAGTAGCAATAGGAGGAGGAGTAGCAGTAGTAATAGTAGCAGCAACAGTAATAGTAGTATTAGTAGCTGTAGTAACAGTAACTGCAATAGTAATAATAGTAGTAGTAGAAGTAGTAGCAGCAGTAGTCATAGCAGTAGTAATAGTAATAGTAGCAGCAAGCAGCAACAACAGTAGCTAACATTTATATCACACTTTCAGATTTGCAAACAACCTTACAAATATTATCTCATTCAATTCTCACAACAACGTTGTGATATAGGTGTAATTGCTACACTACTTTACATTTAAGGAAACTTAGATAGAAGTAAAACTTCTCACTCAGCGTCACAATCTAAGAGTAGATTTTGAACTCAGGTCTTCCTGACTCCATCAATCTACTGTGCCATCTAGCTGTCATTTTACTATTCATTTCTATAGTTTTCACTATCATTATTACCATTACGATTTTGTATTTTCAATGCTATACCTTGCCCTGGCCTGTTAGTGGATAAACAACCAGATATTTGGACCTAGTTATTTCAGAAATTCCCAGTTCTTGGATAGATCTTAAGATGATACTCCTTGAAAATATCCCATTATTTGAATGTAAGTTTAAGGTCCACAGCTGATTGAAAAACAGGGCATGTAATAATATTACAAATTGATAATCTGTCAAATATTAGTCATGGTTCCTGGATGTTTCATTTGGATTTAGTTATATCATAAACAACATAGAGAAATATTTTGGAGCAAAATTAAATAATCAAATATATTTTTACCAAAATTTTGCTAAAGTTCATTGAGCAAGATCAGTCAATAAGCATTTATCAAGCTCTTACTACATTCAAATATTCAACTAACTCCTAGGGACAGAAAGACAGTAACAGTCTCTGCCCTCAAATAGCTCACATTCTAATGGAGAAAGACAACATATAAATAGCAATTTATGTATAAAATAACACACACAGTCTGAGGGGGGATACTATAACAGCTGAGGGTATCATGAAAGACCCCTTATAGTAAGCAGGATTTGAACTGGATATTGAAGAAAGTCAAGGAAATTAAAAGAAAGCAGTGAGTGAATAGAGCATTCTAGGAACATACCCAGTGCAAATGTATGAGGGAGAGCTAAAATCTATAGGGAGACAGTTCTGCTATACCCTGTCTTGGTCAAACCACAAAAAGAAGACTGTGTTTGGTTCTGGGTTCTACATCTCAAGAAGTTCACCCAGAAATTGAGATCTCATATTTCACTATGCAAAACATTCTGAAAGAAAAGGCATTTTTGATGCATTTTTTCTACAGTAGAGAAATTGTCTCTACAGAAATCTGCGTCCAAGAGAAGTTGGATGTTTATGGATCATGTCCAGAAAAATGAGACAAAAGCTTGTCCCTAATCATTGTTTTCAGCATAGGGTTTGCATACCACTCAAGGAAATGATAACATGCATTCATAGAACAAGCCTAATACAGAGTTCAGCAAATAGTGGCTCCACAATAAACATTTCTGACTTACTGATTCCTCCTCTCCAATTATACTCAATTTCTATAAACAGTTTCCTTAAGCCATACCCTGGTACCATGTTACTTTCTACTGCTATGCAATACCCTTTAGTTTGCTATCTTTCACTGTGAAAAAAAGTCCCTTTCTAGAACTTAGATAAGAAAGAATGTTTATCTGCAGTACATTCCTCCAATAGACACTAAAACCCTGGGTAATAGGAACACTGTGATCACCACTTGGACTGCTTAAAAAGACCAGACATCTTGAAATACTTCTTCCTTATGCAGTATCCCCTGGAATAATAAACTCTATAAATCTCAAAACCCTGGCAGAATTAGCTAATTATCTAATTTTTTGTTTTTCCCAAACAACAAACCAACAAACTGGTCAGAAGGACAACCTCCTCCATAAAACACCCTTCATTTCCTCCATAGCCTCAGATATACTTTATCCATTATATTATGTTTTCCTTCTAACTTTTATTTTCCTTCTTCACTGATGATTTCAAGGTGGCCTTTAGTATGAGAAGAAAAGTATCAAGAAAACATGCTAGGTCTACTAGAAAGAGAGCTGATCAAATTCCATTTCATGGAAATCACTAACTTCTCTGAGTCCCACTATTCTCATCTGTAAAATGGGAAGTTGGATTAAGGGAACTCTTCCAGCTATAAATGAATTTTGCTTCAAAACCTGAATCCAGTGGATTTCAGAGCTGATTTTCCATTTCAGAAGAGTATTCCCTAAATCCTGTATACATACTCTTGGGAAACTTGAAATATGCTATCTTTTTAATAATTTTTTAACTTGAGAAATAAATTCCTTAACCATTGATCCCAGATGTTCCCTCTTAAATTTCTTCTCCTTCAGCTTTGAAGACCTATGATGATCCTATAAATAAACTAAAAATTGTATAAATACTTCTGTATATAATATTATATTCCAAGTTCAGTAGTAAGAAGATAGATTAGGAGTCATGGGACTTATTCTCAAATCCTGGTTCTGTATCTTAGAACAATGTGATCAAAGGTAAGAATTCTCATTTTCTCTGAGATTACTTTTCTCATCAGCAAAATAAGTTTAGGCTAAATAATCTCAAGGTCTCTTCTACCTCTGAATTCATGGTCTTTCCAGAATATTAAACAATTCCAGCTAAATCATTCATTGGACTACCTACTTCATGTACATCATTATACTAAGCAATGGAGAGGAGGGATAATTAAACCTAGAGGAGTCACAAAGATCATTAAGAGGCGGTCTCTGCCCTCATGGAAATCAACATGTCTCTATCTATCATGTTCAGTCTGCTATAAATAACACTCACTTTTAGCCTGCAGCTTGTTAGTTTATGTGCTATAGATTAAATTTAGGCCATTACTCTGATGCCCTCTGAAAGTTTCTGCAATCTGGTAGCAAGGGAAGATAGTGCTGCATTGGGCAAAAGAATATTAGAAATAAAGTCAATCTATTATTCCCAAATGGCATTTCCTAAAAGGACATTTGTGGTGCAAAGATTTCAGACTGAAGCTAGTATATCCATAGGATTGCTAGTCTCTCTTTTTCCTTAGCCACAGATTTCTCCATAACCCTAAGGTCTTCCTAGCTGCTATATATTTCCACTTTCTTGAGTCTATGCAACTGATAACCTACAAATTAATGAAGTGAAAAAAGAAAAGAAATAAGGACAGTAGGAAAGGAAGAAGATAAAGAACTAAGTCTTTAAACGGAAGAGCAATATTTGCCAGACAAATGAAAGAGATGTAACTCTTTCATAAAATGAGGAAAGCAAAAAGTTTCCCTAGTAGAAACTTATTTTCCTCTGTGGTTAGCTTCAAAGACTTTTGCTCAGCTGTGCTCAGCTGAAAGGATCTGAATCCTGTCCATTAAAAAAAAGTGAGATGTAAAAGAAAATTAAGATAATGGTCTAATTCTCTATATCTATGGAGATAAATTTAAGTGTTCTTAATCAGAGGTACCAAACATGTAGTCCATGGCCATACATAACCACAACTATCCTAAATGTAACCCATATAAAATTATGATGCAATTTGGAAATATTTTTACAGAAATAAAAACACAATAAAGCATAGATAATATTACATTTTAAAATTAATCAAAATGCAACCCACAGGAATATCTATGTAAGCCATCGGTAGCCTTTTTATTTAAGATTATGCTACTAATTTAAACTATTTAAAGTTCTGTCTTAAACTCTTTCCAAAAGAAACACTAACTGAAATGCTTTCATACATATCTGATGTGGATGAAACTTTATCTAGTTTAAAAATATTGACATTCAACATTAACCAAGTATTTATGTCTCTGTATATTCCAGGTACTGTCCTGGGTATAATTTTTTTTTTTTAAATTAAAGCATCTATCTTCAAGGAGGGAGCATTCTACTAGTTCTGCATATATATTGAGAAAATTACCAGACTGTTCCTTCATCTCTTCTTATACAAAGGGTAATTTGTGAGGAGCACAAACTTTTTTCTTGCTTTATTAAAGTACATCTATGATTTGTTCAGAATCAACATTTATTAAATAATTCCATGCAAAATTGTGAGAAAAAAAGATTAGACTAGAAATTTGATATGAATCTTTCTATTGGATTATAAATATCTTAAGATGGAGACAACTTTCTAAATATCATTTAATCATCATTTATCTTGTTCTTTTTCTATTATGATCATAACTTTAAAGCTGGAAGAAATTTTAGAATCCATTTCTTTCATTTTTCAGAAGAAAAAACAGACAGCAACATAAAATGAATTGTTCAGGGTCATACCTCTTGTAAATTTCTGAATTAGAATTCTAGTTAGATCTTCCTGATTCCAAGCCCAGGACTTCAGTAGTGGTGGTGGGGATGGTGGTAAAATAGATCACATATATAATACTGTCAGGTTTACTAAAGTACTTTCTTCCTAATCCTTTGAGCTAGCTCATAGTCCATATCTGATCTAGAATTCACACTCATGTCTCCCAAGTTTTTTCATCCAAAGCTCTTTCTGTTATATATTTCTCATATATTTTCCAGTTAAATATAATTTTTATAATATACTACAGAATCTTAAAAATCAGTAAGAAATCAATAGCTGTTGACCTACTGACTGAGCTGCAAGAAAGTGGGCTATATAACATTGACAGAAGTAGATATTGTCTAAAATGGGATTCCTTCTGCTTTTATACCATAAGAGTTCCAGAGGACAGGCTCTCATAGAGTTCCAGGCCATTTCTGTGTGTAAAGATAGTTTTTTTTTCAGCCATTCTCAGGATTTCCATTGTAAACATTCCCATATCTGATCTGGAAATGGGGTTACTTTGTTTTCTCATAGTTGTTCCAATGATTAAATCCAATCCTATACCCCAAACAGTAACTACCAATCCTCCAGTAGATTTTAAACAATACCCACTATGTTTAATACAATTATTTTGCTTACCAAAGGATTAGTTGTTTAGAGAAACACTTATATAGGCCAACCCCATCATCTTCATACACATTACTCTGCAGAGTAGCACATGAAGGTCACTAAGTCAGATCAGACTGTAGAAACCAGAGAATAGGAAACTATTTTGAAGGCTACAACAGAGAGTTAATACAAAAAATGATGAAGGAGGAAAATGACATTTAAGCAGACAACAAGTGTAGTAATATCATTAGATGAAGATTTGGTCTCTTCTTTATAATTAATTTCAGTATCTAACTTTTCCCCCCATAAAGTATAAAGGGAAGATAGAGATAAATTTCTGCTTTTAATTACCTCTGTTGGATAAGACCTTTATCCCCCCAATTTTCTTCCTATTTTCCCTATCCACTGCACACTCTTGCTTACATTATCTCATAAGTATCTATACTCAGCTGTTTTTTTCTCCCTCTCTCCTTCCTTTCTCCCTCCCTCCTTCCTTCCTTCCCTAGTTAAAAGCAACAAAGCTTGCCAGACTGCTGGAGATACACACCCTCTACACTGCTGCAAACCCATCTCCCAAGAGTTCTTTTTTGGCTCACACATATCATTGAATGTATTTAAATACATTAAATGCAGCCACCTGGCTACATCATGATTTGAATGAAGCAAGAGCACAGGGTGAAATCCCAGGAGTTCATAGAGAAAAAGAAAAAAACTCCATGGAAAGCAAGCACCTTGAGCAGCCTGCCACCCAGAATTTATTAGGAAGAGAAATGATGAAAAGAACTGGTCAAAGGAAAGCTCTGAAAAGCCGGGGACCAAATTCTTTTTTCCCTCAATACAGTTATTTTTCCAAAAACATAGTTTTCAACCCTCATTTTTTGTAAGACTTGGTGTTCCAAATTTTTTTTCCTTCCTTCTCTTACCTCTCTCCTCCCCAAGACAGCAACCTGATATTAGTTAAATATGTGCAATCGTTTTAAACATATTTCCATATTTGTCATGTTGTGCAAGAAATAAAAAGGGCCAAAAGGGGGAAAACATAGAAAAGAAAAAGCAAACAAACGCAGATGAAAATACTATCCTTCTGACTACATTCAGTCTCCACAGTTCTGTCTCTGGATGCGGATGGACTTTTCCATCCCAAGACTATTGGAATTGCTCAGTACCAAATTCTAAGAAGAAAAGGAGGGAAGAAAAGGACCCAGGAATGAAGTTCAATATCTAGCAAGCTAGTCAAACTCTGACTAGCTTTTTTTTTCTTTCATATAAGTTTTTTCTTTTATATAAGTTCAATATTTTAAAGCCATTTTTGGTGTAGAATACTGTGCTAATAATCACACTGGCAGAGATATGAAATGTGGATCAGACACGATCCTTCCACTCAGTAAGTTGATAAAAGGTGTTTGTCTCATATACACTGCAGTACAAAATAATACTTAAATACCTAGTGGAGATACAAATAAAGCAACATATCAAAGTATTTACCAATGCAGCAAGGGGTTGAAGGTATTAGATAAAGATTCTGGAAAAAAAAAAAGGCATTTTAACTAGGTTTTAAAGGAAAAGACAAAAAGAAAGTACAGATCAAGGTAAAGGAAATCAGAGAATGGAAAATCAGTTTGGAGGCTATAGAAGTAACCCAAAAGTGAGGAGATAAGTAGGGCAGTTGTAATGAAAATGGAAAGGAAGAGGTTAAAGTTAGAGACAGTGCAGAAGAATGAATAGGATTTGATGACTGGTCATGTGAATCCAGGGAGGGAAAGAATCAAAGATTACTCTAATGTTTCAAGACTATGCAACTAGGATTTGATAAGACAAGCAAAGGCAGGAATAGAAGCCAATTCGGGGGAAATAATAACAACACCAATTTTACACAAAGTAAGTTTGACGTGACAGGAAATTCAAGTGCAAATGGGGAGTCTTCAGTCTGGATGACTTCTTGTCAGTTATTACAATGGAGAAGGTAGGAGGTTTTAGACTAGATATTCACTTACAACAATGAAATTCTATGATTCTGTGAAGTATCTAGTGACTAGAACTTGGAAGACAGACTAGACTAGAAACATTTATAAGGAATGATGCACCAGGGAGAAAGCAGCTGAGTTCAAATCCTGCCTCTGGCTGTTATTTTCAGCAACCCAGGCAGCTCTAAGACTATAAAATGTAGAACAGTTGCTAATCTGAATTAATTAGGATGAAACTCTTTGTAGCAATGAAATCACGGGCTCTGGACAAAAATGAAAACAAAAATTACTAATCCAATGAATTTCTTTTGTCTCTGATGTATTCATGTACGATAAATTCAAGATACCATTTTAAAAAGAACAATTCAATAAAAAAGTTGGTAATCTGAGAGTAGTAATGAAAGGCTGCAGGGTCAGCTGAGGTTTACAAACATATTCAACTCTAGAGTTTTGATCTGCAATGGGAAAAAAATGATCAGGTATAGACATGAAATTCAGTATTGCTGTGTTAAACCCCTGGCACAGGGGAGGGAAAGAGAAGTATCAGGTTATCTAAAGAGGGGCAAACAATCTAAGGTCAGAAAGGTAAACAAATAGAATCAGGCCATGACTGCCCTAGTACTTCTAGTCTGGTGAGATGTGGAGACAGTCCTTAAAAAAGAGTAGGAAAATCATATAGCAAAATTATATAAATTACGCTTATTGCCATGCCTGGGATTTGAACTTGTTTTCTTTCCCTAAATTCCATTTGGATCAATTGTCTAAATATTCTTAACTCCTTTTTTTTTTTTTAACCTTTTCATCCATCAAGGTTATATCAGTCCTAGAACTCATACATATAGACATATGTACACAGTGTCCTCTGCCCCCAGAGTCCCTCATTTCCTCAAACTATAAAACAAAGAATTCTCTTCCTAGAACCTCCATTTAAGGAAGGATTCCAGCCAACTTTTCCTTTCCCACCCTGTGCACTCCTCAAGAATTCATCATGCTTCCATGGCAAGTACTCTTTCCCTCTCTCCCTTTTATACATTGCCTTTATTTCTTTGTAAGATACCTGAGGACAGACACTATATTTTGCTTTTCTTTGTATCACCAGTATCTTAGCACAGTGCCTAGAATGTAGATGCTTGATAAATGTTGACTAAAATACATAAAAATTATTGAAAACTAAATGATTTATATAAATTATGAAAAAGACCAAAAACCTTTACTTAACAAATATTTAGCTTTGGTGACATCTTCCCTGAGGTAACTCCTGGCCTGGGAAAAGTACAATCACTAGTTTACTAATTAATAATCTCTTGGAACCATGTTATGTACACAATATTACTTAGCAGAGTATCTTCTGCAACATTGGTATCAATATATATATATATATATATATATATATATATATATATATATATATATATATATATCTTCCAAAGATAAACCTGGGAAACTTTCCAATACACACACACATATATATATATATATATATATATATATGTGTGTGTGTGTGTGTGTGTGTGTACGTATGTATATATATATGCGTGTGTATGTATATATATATGTGTGTGTGTGTATATATATATATATATATATACACACATTTTATATATATATATATATATATATATATATATTACTAATTATTTGCTGATTCATAGAATGAGATTGCAGAAAAACAGAATGGTGAAATTTTAGATCTGAAGAATACCATTTTGTCAGATCACATAGTCTAACTCTCCCATTTTATTGAAAATCAATCTGAAGAAGTTATAACTAATAAGTGTCAGAGCTGGGCCCAGGCTCCAACTTCATATTCCATGTCATGTTACCATTTTATATCACCATTGGCTAAACAAA
The DNA here is from genome assembly GCF_048593235.1 of Sminthopsis crassicaudata. NCBI lineage: Eukaryota > Metazoa > Chordata > Mammalia > Dasyuromorphia > Dasyuridae > Sminthopsis > Sminthopsis crassicaudata. Next base: position 162,630,865 of record NC_133621.1, read on the forward strand.
TAATAACTTTCCCTTCTCCACTATTCTACCCTGAGTTCCCAAGAGTATGTTTTTAAATACAAGAGTTTACAATTGGGCTTTCAAGTGGATATATATATATATATATATATATATATATATATATATATATATACATATATATATATACACACTACCCATGTAATTGTTAAGAAGTTTCTTTTTTATTAATTTTTATAATTATAAATTTTTGACAGTATATATGCATGAGTAATTTTTTATAACATCCCTTATATTCATTTTTCCAAATCTTCCCCTCCCTCCCTCTGCTCCCTCCTCTAGATGACAGGCAATCCCATACATTTTACGTGTGTTACAGTATAACCTAGATACAATATATGTGTGTAAATCCAATTTTCTTGTTGCACAGTAAGAATTGGATTCTGAAGGTATAAGTAACCTGGGTAGATAGACAGTAGTGCTAACAGTTTACATTCAATTCCCAGTGTTCCTTCTCTGGGTGTAGTTGTTTCTGTCCATCATTGATCAACTGGAAGTGAGTTGGATCTTCTTTATGTTGAAGATTTCCACTTCCATCAGAATATATCTTCATACAGCATTGTTGTTGAAATATATAGTGATCTTCTTCTGGTTCTGATCATTTCACTCAGCATCAGTTGATGTAAGTCTCTCCAAGCCTCTCTGTATTCCTCCTGCTGGTCATTTCTTACAGAGCAATAATATTCCATAACCTTCATATACCATAATTTACCGAACCATTCTCCAATTGATGGACATCCATTCATCTTCCAGTTTTTAGCCACTACAAAAAGAGCTGCCACAAACATCTTGGCACATGCAGGTTCCTTTCCCCTCTTTAGTATTTCTTTAGGATATAAGCCTAGTAGTAGTACTGCCGGATCAAAGGGTATGCACAGTTTGATAACTTTTGGGGCATAATTCCAGATTGCTCTCCGGAATGGTTGGATTCTTTCACAACTCCACCAACAATGTATTGGTGTTCCAGTTTTCCCACATCCCCTCCAACATTCATCATTATCTTTTCCTGTCATCTTAGCCAATCTGACAGGTGTGTAGTGGTATCTCAGAGTTGTCTTAATTTGCATTTCTCTGATCAGTAGTGATTTGGAACACTCTTTCATATGAGTGGATATAGTTTCAATTTCATCATCTGAGAATTGTCTGTTCATATCCTTTGACCATTTATCAATTGGAGAATGGTTTTAAGAAGTTTCTAAAAACTTCTGAGTTTTAATGGCTGCATAAATAATATACCTTCCTAGAAAGAAGATGCATTGGCTAATTAACTAAACCAATTGCCATGTGTCCCTACAGTCAGAGTTCTGTTTAGAAGATTAAAGAACTCCCATTTGTTGAACATTTTACGGTTTATCAAGTACTTTCTTCATAAACAACTCTATAGGATAGACAATATGAGCAAGGGCTCCTTAAACTTTTACCACTCATGACCTCTTTTTGCCTAAAAACTTTTTATGTAAAACTGAGTGGATAGATATATAAAATAAGTATACAAATCAAAAATTTACTGATAATAAGTCAGAATTTCACAACTTTCTCATTCAGTTACATGACCACATTTGGGGTTGTGATTCACAGTTTAAGAAGCTTTGGTATAGGTATTACTACTATTTTTAAGATGAAAAAAACTGAGCTATTATCAAATTTCATACAGCTATTGGGCATAATTTACACATTGATCTTCTGACTCCAAGCCTAGACTACTTTTCATTATGCCACAATGTCCATCAGCTATGCAATGGAAAAAAAATAGGAGAAATTATGGAAATTATTTTGGAATAATTTTGGATTTATGGAAAATATTCCATCCCATACAAGTTTTCAATCCCTGAGTAAGTAACCTACAGCTACATTTTGGTTATTACTAGAAGGTATCCCAGGATCATTCCCAGATGTGAAGCAATATGTCTCTGAAGTCCAACAGATACACTTCAGGTAATTCTGGATAGATCATCTATCTTTACTGATGTTTAAATGTGAGAACTAAACATTGAACTATGATGATCACTAATCCTAGGGTAATAGAGGAAAGAGTAAGGGCCACTATCCTTTTTGCTCCACTAAAAATTTATTCTTCCAAGTATTAAAAAAAAAGAATCATTTCATCCTGACTTTGTCACTAAAGTTACTGGATGATCCTGTGTAAATCCTTTTGCCCTATCCCTTTGTGACTCAGTTTCCTATACCAGACAGAGGGACAAATCAACTTTTCTCAAGAAAGCAAAGGAAGAAGTTATAACAATGGGCACTAACCCCTAACAGACATGATATGTTCTGTTACATTGCTCCTAATTCATCCTTATCTTCCTTTGAAATAGGTTTTCCCTTAAACACAGAAAAGCAAAAAATCATCTTGTCAGACCAAGGAATTATTGTTCTATTTTCTGAATCTGCTCGCACCAAAGTGAAAAACTCCCATTTAAAGTATACTTTTACTGAGTCAATTGAGAAAATATCCTCTTCGTTTGTGTTCTGGCTTCAGTCTGACTATGAACCTCTATAGGATACCACCACCCCAGACATCAATTTCCTCTTTTAAGGGACTTGAAAAGGACCCTTGGGAGGAAGAGAGGTAGTGAATAATAATCAGAATGCCTCAGAGCCACCTACATGGAAGTTTTTGATTTTACTATCAGCACTGACACATCACTTTTTTTTTTTTCGAGAAACAACTGGAAGGTAAGAAAATCATGAAATATGGATGTAGGAATAGATTTCAGGCAGCAAAGATAATGCCAGAAAGATTATCATCAGTATAAAAGAGAATATAAACTACAGGAAGAGAAATAAGGCTTATAGAAATATTCTTACATAGCTCAAGTTATTAGTTGCTCACTAAATAACCATATCTGGGTTGCCTGCAAGCGTCAAAATTGCTAAAGAGAACACAATACATAAAAGAATCTATCTTGCAATCTTTACCTTACTGGCTCTTTTCTTTGTGTCTCTTGCTTTTATCTATTAATTAAAATTTAAAAAGAAACAGAAAAGCACTACACTAAGAGTCCAAAAGAAAGGGGGAAATATTCTGTGAGTGAATGTCATTTCTTCACCTGTAGCACAACAAAATGATGCTCACCAACAGCATCCTATTATGAAAGAGTTTTTTTTTTCTTAAAGTCCTTTTGTTAGCTAATTCTTGAAAGAAAACAATGCTACAACCAACAGTTTTACCTTCTTTTAGTATTTTACAATAAATACTTAAATTACTATTAAAACTACCAAAAACAAACAAAAATAAAACTGAACCACAGTTTGAAAAATGTTAAGAAAAGAAAAATAGTCCTTCAAAAAAATTTCTCTGCACACATTTTTAATGACCCAAAGCTGTACTAAGGGCTCAGGAGATTCTGTCTTTTTTTCCCATCTGCTTATCCTTATTCACTAATCAAAAGAAATAAAGAAATAAATATAATTCTTGGAGAACATTATCTCAGATAATAAAATCCTCAAGTATTCTATGCTCTGTTCAAAGTTTCTCTGAATGTTCTTTAAACATAGGTCTTTGATTAGAATATTGACTATACACAATCATTTCTTGATAGCAGATTTTTCTAATATAGACAAGATTTGGAAGCAATAAATTGGGAAAACATTTTCACATTTAAGGGTTCTGATAAAGGCCTCATTTCTAAAATATATAGAGAATTGACTCAAATGTATAAGAATAAAAGCCATTCTCCAATTGATAAATGGTCAAAAGATATGAACAATTTTTAGATGAAGAAATTAAAACCATTTCTAGTTATATGAAAAGGTGCTCTAAATCACTATTGATCAAAGAAATGCAAATTAAGACAACTCTGAGATACCACTACACACCTCTCAGATTGGTTAAGATGACAGGAAAAGATAATGATGAATGTTGGAGGGGATGTGGGAAAACTGAGACACTGATACATAGTTGGTGGAGTTGTGAACAAGTCCAGACATTATGGAGAATGATTTGGAACTATGTTTAAAAAGTTATCAAATTGTGCATACCCTTTGATCCAGCAGTGTTACTACTGGACTTATATCCCAAAGAAACCTTAAAGAAGGGAAAAGGACCTGTATGTGCAAAAATATCTGTAGCAGCACTGTTTGTAGTGGCCAGAAATGGAAACTAAGTAGATGCCTATAAATTGGAGAATGACTGAATTATAGTATATGAATGCTATGGAATACTATTATTCTGTAAGAAATGATCAGGAGGATGATTTCAGAAAAGCCTGGGAAGACCTATATGAACTGATGCTGAGTGAAATGAGCAGGACCAGGAGATCATTATACATGGCAACAACAAGAATATACAATGATCAATTCTGATGGACGTGACTCTTTTCAACAATGAAATGATTCAAACCAATTCCAATTGTTCAGTGATAAAAAGAGCCATCTACACCCAGAGAGAGAAATGTGGGAACTGGGTGTGGACCAAAGCATAGCATTCTCACACTTTTTGTTATTGTTTGCTTACATTTTATTTTCTTTTTCTTTTTTTTTGACCCAATCTTTCTTGTTCAGCAAGATTATTGCATAAATATGTATACATATATTGGACTTAACATATATTTTAACATGTTTAACATGTTTGTTTAACATATATTAGATTACTTGCCATTTAGGGGAGGAGGTAGGGGGAAGGAGGGGAAAATTTGGAACTCACATTTTTGTAAGGGTCAATGTTGAAAAATTATCTAGGCATATGTTTTGAAAATAAAAATCTTTAATAAAAATAAAAAAAACTAGATAGCAGTTTTCCCCCTCACCTTACACCCCCACTACTATTAGTGCCTCTTCCTAAGATTACCTTCCATTTACATTTTGTCTATTTTATAAAGATACAATTATCTGCATGCTATATTTCCCATTAAGTTGTGATCTCTCTGAGGGGTCGAGACCATGAGTTTACCTTTCATTGTTCAGTAGAATGTCTGGAGCACATTAAGCATTTAATGGATGCTTACTGACTAATTTATGGTACCCCTGAATTCAGAAATCAAGAAAGAACTAATGGGAATAGCCCCATTAATTCAACAAATAAATGTTAAAGAACTACTTTACTGTCTAAAAGGCACTATGCTAGTCTCTATGTAGGAACATGTGACAAAAATACCTACCTTCTATACTGTAAGCACCCAAGAATTTGGGAGCTTCTTGAAACATCTAGCTTTGAGAAAGTACTCACCCTCCTTAGTGCATATGTTCAATGAGATTTATTTGTAATGCACTTTGCAAATCTTAAAGCCCTATATAAATGTTAACTATTATTATAAGCACACTGTTAATACAGTCTGAAATCATTTTCCAGGAGTTTTTAAAACATATTTTACAGTTCACACGTGCAAATTACATGTAGGTAGGCACTTATAAGCAAAGAAAATCAATTGGATCCTGTAATCCTTAATTTTGGAGATAAGTATTAATTAGAATTAGCATCATAGATTAGGAGATTATCAGTTCAGGGCTAGAAAAGTCCTCTGAGATCAACTAGTCCAGGCCCAGTCATTTTATAGATGGGGAAAGGGAAAGTGAGAGAAGTAAAGGGATTTCCAATATTAGGATATTGGACAGGTAGTGTTAGAGGGACTGGCTCCAAATTCAGTATTTTTTTAATTTTACTCATAAACAAGTACTCCTAGAATCCATCCCATTGCTTTCCCAGATCCCTTTTTCTGAATACATCCAAGAACTCTTGTCTTTGTTCAGTTGTTTTGTCACGGTTGTTAATTTAGTTGGCTGTGGGTTTTTGTTCTGTTTTATTTGTTATGATATTCCAACCTCCCCCTCCTCTAGTCAATGAGGAGCCAAATCCTTTAGGTCGTGCTTTTCAGGATTCTACCCTGTCAGGACCATGTTTTGAGTTTCTGTACTCTGGGTCTACTGATTCCTAGCTTTCACAGAAATTTCTACCATTCTGACAAAAATTCCTTTTCTCTCTCATTCCTATTGGTTTCTCTCCTAACTCATAATTCTTTCTCATGGTCTTTATTGTTAGTGTAATGTTGATTTAATCTTATCCAACTTTTCATGACTCCATTTAGCGTTTTCTTGATAAAGATATTGGAATTAGATAGACAGATAGCCCAATAACACCGAAGTCAGGCTATTTGTATGATTTGATATTTGTATATATCGTTTTTGCCATTTCCTTGGTAAACAGGGTTAAGTGACTTGCCCAAGGTCATCCAGCTACTGAATGTCTGAGGCCAGATTTCACACCTCAAAAAGATGATTCTCCATGTCCCCAAGCCTGGCGGTTCTATCTACTACACCAATTCACTGCCCATGCTGCCCTCTTTCATCCTTTTCCTTCCCTCCCCAAATTTGTTTGGTGAATCTAGACATGTTTCAGTCTCGCCATTCCCAATTTTCGAGCTTCTCTTCACCCATTTCCACTTTACAGTTTAATCAATGTATTTATTCAAGGTCTTTATAAACTCCTAATACATGTTAAAATTTCAATAACAGGTTGCAGGTGTGATAGAAACATTCTGCAAATGGCAATTAATCTATTAACATTTAGGACAACTATATTACACAGTTGTCTACAATGAAGCCTTATTTTAGATCCTGTTGACAAACATAAAAAATTGTGGTAGAAAGAAGGAAAGAAGAAACATGCCTTTAATTAAGTGCCTACTATGTGCTAGACACTTTGCAAATATTATCTCATTTAATTACTCCAACAGCCCTGGAAGGTAAGTCCTATTACTATGCCCATTTTACAATTAAAGAAACTGAAGCAGCAAAAGGTTACATAACTAGTAAATGTCTGAAGTCAAATTTGTATCCACAGCTCCAGATCCAGTCAGTACTCTATGCTTGACAGAATTTATATACATATCAATTATGGGATGGGGGGAAGTTATTATTAGTTTTTCTATGCTATTTAGTATTTGTTGTCTTTCTATTATGCTAAGTTTTTTTCTGATCCACCTCCACATCTTTCACCTTCATTTCTTTCTCTCCTCTTCAGTCTCTAGTATATTAAGATCTTGTTAAGTCTTTCCTTAACCATTGCAATGACCTTAAAGGAAAACTGGAATTCTGTTCCTACTGGCTAACAGTGGGAGAAACATTCCCAGAATTCAAATATTAGCCGACATTATTACAGAACAGACATCTCAACCCTCCAAAGGTATACCTAGAACTCTGAGAGGGAGATAGAAGCTGAAACCAGAAAGCAAATTCAGCTACAACTAGATTTCATTACCAGAAAATATTTTTTAGAAAGAGTCACCATGGCACAGTGGCCCCCTATTTAAAAAGTTTGAGAACTACTGCTCTATACCCTTGAAATCACTTGAAATCTGATAAAAAAATAAACAAATGAATGAATGAATATATAAACAAATAACTTATTGGATCAAGTTTTTTGTATGTTCTAATATTTGTACGTTTTTCCTTTTCATCAAAATAAGAATTTATGGAAATCTACACAAAATTCTTTGATAAACTTATACAACAAAACAGCAGCAAAGACATCTAAACTTATGTGGTTTTCCTGGATGGCTCAATATTTTGTTTACTAAATTAGGAAATCTGCCTTTGATTTTAACAAAATAAAGATATGTAAAATAAATAGAAAGGTATTTAGATAACTGGCAAAGCTTTGCCAGTGTGAGAGTGAACTGGAAATATTCCTTGACATCACTTAGAATAGTCTCAAGAGGTGATCAAGAATTAGTTTAATCCTTCCATCCTAAATTGGCATAAGGTTATTAGTTCACATGATACTCTGAAAAAAAATAATGAAACAAACAAAAAAAGACTACTTGACTCCATCTGGAGATGTTTTAGAAAAATAATTACTGACAATTAGAAACTATAAATACATTGACAACATTTTTATTTTTAATAAAAGCCAGAATTTAACTGAGGCAGCAATTTTGTGTTCTGACAAATCCATGAGACTCTAAAGTGAGTCTTTTGCTCACTTTTTTGCTACAGAATTTGCTTTTGGTTGAGCTTGTCAGAGAATGAGACTAACCTTTTAGTCTATTATGTTAATGATCATAAATTTATTTAAACCTAATTAAGGATTTTGATGAACAGGACTTTGAACTCCAGGAATAAATCTTCTTCAAGCCAAAAAGGAATTTTAGGTCCAAGATATTCACTTGGCAACAAAGTTTGGCATGAACCACACTAATGAAAAATAGAGGTAAAGTATATAATCCAAAATATTAGATAATCCCAGGCAGTTATATTTAGTTTTGTAATCCTCTAGAGCTTTATTTTCCTCTGGAGGGAGGTAAATAAGTTTACCTTCTTAATTATGCTTTTCTTAACAAAAGTATATATTTCTTAGATACCAAAAATCAAGGGAAATCAAATAATTCAAATGCATACTTACAGAAGATTACAACTTGGCCATGAATGAGCTGCTTTTACAATAAATTGAGAATTTTTAGTAACTGAGTTAAATGTTCTTATAGTATTCATCCTTCCTATGTAGAGGGTACTAGAACTGAGAGTGAACTGATAAACACCATTTGAATACATTATGCAAAGGATCATAAAATCACAGATTTAGAGCTATCAGATATCTTAGAGGCCATCCAATTAAATCCCCTCATTTTACAGAAAAGGAAACTGAGATCAGGGACATTAAGGTCACACAGGCAGTGATAAAATATGTTGTGGCCAACCATTTTAAAGAGCAGTAATCCATTCAAAAAGTATTTCACAAGTACCTTAACCACTTGGTTATAATGAGAAAGGAAACTGGCTGAAATCTCAAGTATCCTAATCCAGGTCATTTTCAATTATACCATATTGCAGTAGATATGTACTGAAGATCAACTACGTTTGATCTACATTCAAAGGCATGCATTATTCACAATATTGGAGGGGATGTGGGAAAACAGGGACACCGATACATTGTTGGTGGAATTGTGAATATATCCAGCCATTCTGGAGAGCAATTTGGAACTATGCTCAAAAAGTTATCAAACTGTGCATACCCTTTGACCCAGCAGTGTTACTACTGGGCTTATATCCCAAAGAGATCTTAAAGAAGGGAAAAGGACCTGCATGTGCAAAAATGTTTGTGGCAGCCCTTTTTGTAGTGACAAGAAACTGGAAACTGAGTGGATGCCCATCAATTGGAGAATGGCTGAATAAATTGTGGTATATAAATGAAATGGAATATTATTGTTCTGTATGAAATGACCAGCAGGATGATTTCAGAGAGGCCTGGAGAGACTTACATGAACTGATGCTGAGTGAAATGAGCAGGACCAAGAGATTATTATATACTTCAACAACAATACTATGTGATGATCAATTATGATGGATGTCATAATCAGTTCCAATACAGCAGTAATGAACTGAACCAGTTATGCCCAGCGAAAGAACTCTAAGAGATGACTAGGAACCACTACATGGAATTCCCAGTCCCTCTGTCTTTGTCTGCCTGCATTTTTTATTTCCTTCACAGGCTAATTGTACACTATTTCAAAGTCCGATTCTTTCTGTACAGCAAAACAACTGTTTGGACATGTATACATATATTTTATCTAACTTATACTTTAACATATTTAACATGTATTGGTCGACCTGCCATCTGGGCCGGGGGGAAAGGAGGGGAAAAATTAGAAAAAAAGGTTTGGCAATTGTCAATGTTGTAAAATTACCCATGCAGATATCTGGTAAATAAAATTATTAAATAAAAAGACATGCATTATTGCTGTTTTTTCCTATTCCCCATATGTTAAGACAAAGAGGGGATTTTATCATTGTATCATGATTTTATCATTTTAATATTAGATCAGCTGCTTTCACTATCTCCCCACTTTACCACACATACTAAAAAGAAAATCTATACTCTTTTTGTTCTCATAAACCTCAAATTAGATGCTTCCAATAAAAAGCAAAGATGATCTTGTTAGCTGCTAACCTTTAATCCTTTTTTCTACCTACCATACTCATAAAAATGTGTAACTGTAAAACAGAGATATAAGATGGCTGATGTCATATTCATCATTCTTCGTACTAAAAGATCTAATTAACCCTTCCGCAATAAGAAATCAAAAGAGCCTATGAATTTTCCAACTGTTGTGGTTTTTTCCCCTATGTACTTATGCAATCCCCAAGTGTATGATTTTTCCATTACCAAAATAATACAATCAACATGGTTTATGAAAATGTATTTCAGATACATAGATCATCCCTATGGGTAAGCCAGGAAACAGACAGGGACTGAATCTAATAGAGGAAAATATTGATTTTCTTCCAAAGTCTGAATTCAAAATGCTAAACATGAAAGTCCTAACAATCCAATGAAGGTTGCTAGCCTTCAGGAAATATTTTCTCATTTATGTGCTGCTAATTTCAATCCTGAGTCATTTGCCACTATCCATCTTCTCTGCTGCCATTCCCAAGATGCTGGAGAAATCCATGAAATGTCAACTGGGTCCACCACAAATTCAAGTTACTTAATCTGAGTAGGGCCCTCACTGATACAATCCCCTTACGCATTCTGATGAATTCTTTGGACCATGAATACCAGCAACCATGGTCATGGTTATAATCTAAGTTTGGGGCAGGTAGGTAGTATAGAGGGAAGGGAAAAAGAGCGAGGAGGAGAAAAACAGGGAGAGCATTTATTGCTTATATTGTTCCAGACATGTATATAATGGAATGGACTTCTTCACACATACTTTAGAGAGGAATTAAGTTCAAAATGTCTTTCTCCCCTTCCCCATTATCATAGCTTTAAGGATACAATTGTCATTTCGTGTCATAAAATAATGCATTTTATCATTTCTGAATCCACTATAAAAGGTCATTTTCTCACTCCTTCCACTAGAAAGCTTAACCTTTGTCCTCCCTTTGGCTATTGCTTTGCCCAGAATGATAAATTTCATAAATCTGTATCTATTACTTCACCAAGAATTGAAGGTATTTTCTCTCAGTAACAAATTCTGTCTTTTAGGTGACAATGTTGCTGTTCAAAGAATCTGGATCAGTGCCGTGAGGGCCATGAAAAATGATTTGCTGCTGCCTATTCCAATTAATAAACATTTCCAAAGTGTCTACAATTACATAGAAGCATTCTGCTACCTATTGCTTTCCATTCTGTATTTGAAACATGAATAGTCATATCTCTCCATCACAAAGGCTCAGAGTGCTTTTTTTAAAAGGATAAAATAAGGACCTTCTGTACCTCAGAGAGACCCATATTTTATGTGTGCCTTCAATGCCCTCAAAATTTTCTCTTGTAAAAAACGGGGACACTAATATACTGCAGAACTATGAATTGATCCAATCACCATGGAAGGCAATCTGAAATACTGCCCAAAGAGTTATAAAACCGTGAATACCCTTTGACCCAGCAATACAATTATTAGGTCTATTTCCCAAAGTGATCAGGGAAAAAAAGAAAAGAATCTATATGTTCTCAAAATATTTATGGCAGCCCTCTTTGTAGTGACAAAAAACTAGAAATTGAGGGGATGCCCACTAATTGGGGAATGGCTAAACAAAATGTGGCATATGAATGTGATAGACTACTGTATCCATCCAATAATGCTGTAAAAATAATAACAGGGTGATTTTAGTAAAAATATGGAAATAATAAACTGAAATGTACAGAATCAAGAGAATATTGTATACAGTAATAGCAATATTTACTAAGAATAACTGAAAAACCAAGTTATTCTGAGTTTTATAAATATTCAAATCAAGTACAAAGGATCTATAAAGGAAAGTGCAATCTGCCTCCAGAGAAAGAACTGATAAATGGAAGTAAGCAAAGTGTGGTATTACATTCATATATGTATGTGTATATGTATTTGTATACATACTTATGTGTATGTAGATTGTGTATGTCAAATAGTGACCTCTAATACTGGGTAGAGAGAGAAAAAAGCAACTCACAGTTCAAAATGTAAGCCCCTAAAAATGTAATTTAATTTTTAAAAACTTCCTCTAAATGGATAAATCTAGCAGGCCAGGACTCAAACAATTAGATACATGGCATTAAAATATGCTCACTACAAGTTTGATGACAGCTTTAAGGAGAACAGCTGTTTCACAACAGTTATCACCTCTCCCTCTCTACCACCACCACCACTACCAATTAATTTTGAAATGGCTATCTCCCATTCTTTGTCTCAACAGAGATAATAGCAAAACACCCAATGTGCCACTATTAACAGCTCTCTGTCCCAACTAATGATTCCTTCCTTGACAGATCTTGTATTCTGAGGATAGTAGTTTTATCAGAGAGGAAAGGAACGGCATTAATTTAAAGGAATACAAATGTTTAAGCTCAGTAAAACTTCTTAATTATCACCAGAAACCAGGAGAAGTGACATGACATTTAAAAAAAAATCAGGACAGTCAAGGGGTCTAAATACATATGACCTCAAGCAAGATTTTTTGCTGTCCTAGATTTTAATTTCTTTTTTTTTAAATGAAGGGAATGGGTTAACTCATCTATACAGTGCCATTCTCAGTTCAAAAAGCCTATCGCCCCAGTAACGTTTTCCCCTGTCCATCAAGATCTCCAGAACCTGGAGCACATCCCACTCCATCTTCTACAGTTGTCCTCTGTTATCTAGTTGGGGAATATCCTATCCAACCACACATTGCTGTTCCTCTGAATACCAGAAGGCTGCTGCATAGGTGTCTAAGTTTCTGGCACCAATAGGATTATGGGCATATCTATTTTCATAGGGCCAAGTTTTTCTGTTAAATAATTTCTCCAGAAATAATCAGTCTGAGCCAACTTCACATGATATTCCTGAAATAAACAGGCAATCAGTAAGCGTGTGTTAAATGATTTCTATGTTCCTCTCATTATGTTATCTGCTGAAGATACAAAGACAAAAATGAAATAGACCCTGCCCTCAGGAAGCTTGCATCTTATTGAGAGAGACAATATGTACAGAAATTAAAATATGCAAAGGAGTGGAAATGACTGAAAGGATGATAAAAATCAAGGTGTGGGAAAAAATATCCAAAATCGTATAAAGACTCAAATAATAAGATTCTTCTTATGTCCTGTATTTTGAGAGAAGAAAGGAAAAAAGAAAAAGCCTGGTTAGCCACTCTAAGAAAGCCAATAACTAAGACAGACTCATTAAGATTCATTCCAAACCTGCTCTTATCTAAATAATCCAAATGTCTAATGTCTAATAATCTAAATGAAAATCAGGGTTTTTTTAATTTTAATAAGAAATATCCTGACCCTTGCTTAATCCTTAAATATGCAGAGTGTTGGCTAGTATTTGATGATTTTTTTCAACAGAAGCTGAGCAGATTATAGTAGAGCAAACCACTGGACAGAGCTTTCAGGAATGACTGACAGGACTAACCTTATCTGTCAGCAGAGTAGGGGAAAGGTGATTTCACTGTGACTTCAGGAGATTAGGCAAAAATGTCTAGATGATACTAGAAAAAAATGATAACAGTCCTCTTTTACTCTTTAATAACACCAAGATTGAACTCTGAAGCGCCTTCTTTTCCTTGTTTAATGCAAATACCTTTGAGAAGGGTAACACTTAATCTGTTCTCAGTTACTAGTTCCTCAGAGGAAATGATTTTAAAGCAAGTTTCAATAAAATGACACAGTAGGTATTTCCAGAAGTGAGAAGGAGAAGGCAAGAATTAGAAGGATGCAAAACTCACAGAGCAGGGCTTTTGGTCTTGTGTATATCTTGCTCAAGGCTCACACTGGCAAATGAGGACTTATAGAAAGTCTCAATCACCCAATAGAAACTTGCCTACTTAGTAACTGTGGTCTTTTATTATTTATTTGGACACGAAATTTAAAAATGTATTAACCTTTTTATTCATATATCATAATCATTTTTGGATATTCTACATCACCCACCCAATGAACCTCCTTTAAAGGAATAGGGAGCTCCCAGGAGAGAATTTTCTCTACTAATTTAGGTCAACACCTTCTCTCAAGCTATGGTCTTGAAAGGCTAACAAAGTAATTGTCTAGGGTGTAGGGTAGTGGTCTTCAAACTTTTTAAAATAGGGGCCAGTTCACTGTCCCTCAGACTGTTGGAGGGCCGGACTATAGTAAAAACAAAACTTCACACTCTGTCTCCGCCCCTCAGTCCATTTGCATAAATGGCAGGCGGCATCTGGCCTGAGAGCCGTAGTTTGAGAATCCCTGGTAGGGTCACATATCCAGAAGAGAAGACTTGAACCCAGGCCTTCTTGGACCTGAAGTCAGCTATTTATTCACTATATTGTTTCTCATTATACCAATGAGAAAAAGTTAAGCAAAAGCAATCCACAAAGAAATTGCATTTCTCATTATATATACCATTCCTCACCCATAATTCCTCTATTTCTGCAAGGAAGGAAAGGAAGTGTTCAACAAGATTTTTATAAGACTTCCATGGCAAACTAAATAAGCCAATGGATCCTTTCCTAGTCTCACACTCACTAAAAGAAGGAAAAGATTTGAAATTCCAGGATGGCAGATTTTAAATTCAAGAAATGAGAGGCCATGAATCCTTCAACTCATCAAACTGATGAGTAATACACGAAGGAGGTAGTTCTTACAGTAGAGCCAATTTCTTTGCAGAAAAGTCAGATTTTCAAATTGTGACATCACTGACATTTGCTGGGTACTGCCAAAGGTCCAATGGAACATTAAGTCCTGTCTTTTGAGCAAAGTGACAATCATCTTGTCATCTACATATTAGTTCAGTTTCTTAGTCCTAAAAGAAAAAAACTGTAGTTATTTTTAGAATCAAGATTTTTGCTTCTGATGTGTATGTTATTAGGATGGCCTCAGATTACCTGATTGTAGTCACTACATAGTTAATGATATTAAATAATCATTTCTATTAATCCTATAAAATCAAAGCCAAACCACACACACATATCATAAATCAGAATATATATATATATATATATATATATATATATACATACACACACATATATATATATATGCAGTACACACAGTATAACAGTAGTCTGGGAGATATATATATATATATATATATATATATATATAGAGAGAGAGAGAGAGAGAGAGAGAGAGAGAGAGAGAAATACTATCTGTTAGAAGGAATTTAGTCTAATATAATTTTGTAACTTTTTTCTTTTTTTCAATAAAAAATAAAAATTAATGAAAAAAAAATAATCTATATAAAATGAGAAAACTGATTACTCACACATCATTAAAGGTTAAAGATACAAATATTTCTCAGTTTAGATAATTTATGAGTGTCTGAAAAGGTTTGTACAAATCCAATTTTTATAAATTGAATTATGAAATAAAGGAGACTTATTATTTAAAAGAACCTTTAAATTCCTTTGTAAAGGAAGATTATTGCAGTATGAATAATTAGCCCTTAGTATCCCTGTTTTATAAATATAGATTCCATAAAGCCGAACCTGTTAAAAGAAGGCACAACTGTTTTAAGTATTCTGAAAATTATGGCCCACTTACTAAGACACAATTGTATAAATATGCAGTGAGGAATCCAGAGGTTGACAGACAATCCCCACTTTTTGCCAATTAACATTTCATTTCTCCATTTACTCAGCTATGCTTAAAAGAGATCCATCCTTTAATTCTGTTGTCTTTACCTACTCATTCACCATTTCTACTGATGACATAGAACATGTCCAAACAGTTGAAAATAGTCACAGTGGTTTCTTTAGGATTTCACCTTATACACGTTGGTTTATAGGAATGTGCTGTGTCTAAAAGCTGTCCACAATGATGTCAGTCCCAGCTTAATGTCTTCGGGCCTGAATTTCAGTAACTTTGGCAGGAGAGACCCAGAAAATAGGGGTGTCCATGCCCCTAGAAAGATCACAGGGATTAGGGACTCAAGATCTGAGTTCAAATCATAGAGGTCCCAGAAACTTATCATTTGTGTGGTCATGTGCAAGTAAATTATCCACTCTAGGATAGGGACAGGAATAGGAGAGGGCTCAGGAATTTGACTGATCTAAGAAATTCCTATTTGAAGAAACTTCCTCAATGAATGCTGGTCAGCACTTTTTCTACAGCTTCTGGTCTTAGAGAATTGCTTAGAGCAGAGATGTCAAATAAGCATCCCACCTTGGCCCCAACCAGATTAAAATGTAATTGGTAAATATTTAACAAAATAAATTTAAAATGTTGATAATATTACTTTTTTCACAAGGAAATTAACATTAAGTGACTTGCCCAGGGTCACACAAGTAGTAAGAGTTAAGTGTCTGAACTTGGATTTTAACTCAGGTCCTTCTGACTTGAGGATCAGCACTCTATCCTCTGTATCACTAGCAGCTCTCAGTGATACTACATTTTAAAATTAATTTAAATTTAATTTTAAAAATTAAAATTAATTTAAATAATAATTAAATCAATAATAATTAATATGTAATAGGATAAATTAATTAACAAATAATAAATAATTTAAATAATAGATAAAATTAATTTAAAATTAAGTCAATATGCAGGTTGTAGGGATTCTTATTACATTATAGCTCTTTCCACTCTTTTCAATTTGAGTTTAACACTGTTGGTCTAAAAGAGTGAGGGACTTGGGGGGTAGCTAGGTGGTGCAGTGGTTAGATCAACAGCCCTGAAGTCAGGAGGACCCGAGTTCAAATTTGGCCTTAACCACTGTGTGACCCTGGTCAAGTCACTTAACCCCAATTGCTTCAGGGGGAAAAAAAAAGAGTGAGGGGCTTAAATCCCTTATTCAGGGTCAAGTGAATGTCAGAGGCAGACTTGAACCAGGGCTTCCCGCTCAGATGAAGACCAGCTTTTTATCCACTGCTCTACACTACCTCTCCAAGTTTCAGTAAAATTGGGATAATAAATGAGTCACACGCAATCACAGGCTTGTTATTAGGAAAGTACCTTCCTCAACTCAAATGCAGTTTATTAATAAGAGTTACTATTGCATCATCATAGACCTTGCAAGGATTGGCTGATTATATAATACCAATTATAAGGGTGCCAATCAATTTGGCAGAACTTGGCATAAGCATTTTGGCAAGTAAAAAAACACATTTATTGTGTCATGCATTGTGCTAAGTGCTTAACAAATATTATCTCATTTGATCTTCAAAATAAAACTGGGAGATAGGTGCTATTATCATGCTGATTTTACAAGTGAAACAAACAGAAATCACAATGTCTGAGGTTTTCCTAACTCCACATGTGGAGCTCTTTCCCACTGTACCCCTCAGCTGGCAATCATGCCTGAAATGCTATGTAGAGAAGACTGTTGAGTTCTGCTTACACTGGCCATATTGATTAGACCAGCCATGCCATTCTCTTTCTTTTCTTTTTCTCTCCCCCCCCCTCCAGGCTGGGGTTAAGTGACTTGCCCAGGGTCACACAGCTAGGAAGTGTTAAGTGTCTGAGATCAAATTTGAACTCAGGTCCTCCTGAATTCAGGGCTGATGCTCTATCCACTGCGCCACCTAGCTGCCCCCCCCCAGCCATGCCATTCTCAATTACAGATATAGAGCACATTTGTAAGACTTCTAAAGTATATGACACTTAGCAGAGGAAGACAAGTCTGAACTCAGAGGGCACCTGTACTCAGCTTTTCCTTGGATGGTTACCTCATTATGGCACTCCCTCACATATAAATTAACCTAGCTATCTGGGATCTTCTTCTAAAGTATTTTTAACCCATGGTTTATTTTTTCCCATTTTTCTTTTGGTCTGAATTTTAACAACAATACAGTAGAACAGAAAGAGAAGGATGGACATGAAACTTCAAAACTGTAATGGAGAAGTTGCTTTCCTTTTTAAGTACATAATAAATTCAACATATTTCTCAAAAGCTGTTCTGCTTATCTGTTATTCCTTCTGGCCTTCCTTCTGTTCTTTACTGTGCATTTCAAAAATGTGTTTCAATGCTCCTCTTTTTCTTTCTTTTATTTTTTACTTTTATATTATTTTTTCAACCTTATCCCTTCCTCCCTTTTTTTCCCCATTAACCTTGCTCCCAGTGAGGAAAAAAAAAGCAATTTAAACAAGATAATCAAGCATAATAAATTACCATTGACTATGTCCAGGAAAATTTATTTCCCTTCCTCTGTCAAGAGGTGGGTATTATGTTTCATCACAGGTTCTCTGGAATTGTGTTTGGTTGTTGTTCTCAATATAGAGAACCCTGAATGAGAAAATGTCTTTATTCATTTCATTGATCAGAGTTCTTAAGTGTTTACAATGTTATTATTAAATAAATTGTTCTCCAAATTCTACTCCTTTTTCTAAGTCATCAGCTTATACAACTTTTCCCCAGGTTCCTCTGAAACCACCCATTTAATCATTCTTATGGTAAAATAATATTCTATTATAGTCATATCATGTGTGCAGGTTGTGTTCACATGAATTTGTCTAGATAAGGCTCCCAAGGAGGCATGAATCTCTATTCTTCTAGGAATATTTTATTTCTAAGAGGAAGAAAACAGGGGATTGGTCATGAAGGTGGCCATTCTGCTCTCTTCAGTTAGTGGATACCAGAAGTTTGGCTGTCTCTGCCTAAATATTTAAGTTCAAAGAATAAATAATTTTTAGGTTCAAGCTATGCTTCTGCTCACTACCTTTATTGAGAAAGGAATAACTCCAAGCGAAAGATACAAAAAGACAGAAAGAGGCAAAAAACAGAGACAGAAAGAGACAAAGATTTCCAGGGTTTGACTTCTTCCCACCAAATGCAAGTTACAAAAATTGAATAAGCAACCCATTTCTTTCTCCAAGTTGATAACAAACAAAAAACCAGAAAAGTTAAAAAGAAAGGAAAGATATAAAAATTGTATAAAACATAAAATAATTGTCCTCTTCCACTGGAAGCAAGATTATCTCAGCTCAACCAACAGGAAATGCCCTGAAGTCTTTAGGGTGGTATAATGAGGATAGGGACATGATCATGGTGCTAGATCCTTCTTCTCAGAATCTTTCTCCCTTCAGGAAATTCTGCCTGTAAAGAATCTGGATCCATGTGTTTCTTCTCTCAAAGCTGGAAGCCAAAAGAATAAGAATCTTTTCCCCCCAAGTCCTGACTAACTCTGCCCAAGGAAGTACTGAGTTTCAAGTAATTAATCTCCACTGATGAAGAGTCTTTTGGAAAAGGACTTGAGCTCCTGGCTATACAAAATTAGCTTAGCCATACCCCATTTAATGAATACTCTTTTATCTTCCAGTTATTTGCTATAGCAAAAAGATTTACTATAAATATTTTTGGTATGTATGGTTCCTTTTCCTCTTTTCTTTGGAGTATCACTAGGTATCACTAGTATCACTAGGTCAGAGATATGAACAGTTGAATGACTTTAGGGGAAGAGTTCCAAATCACTTTTCACAATGCCTGGACTAGATAGTTCCCATCACCAACAGTTCATTATTGTGCCTGTTTTCTTACAGTTCTGCCAATAATTTCCATTTTTTTGCCATGTTCATCAGTCTAATGGGTATAAATACCCAGTACATCAGAATTGTTTAAATTTGCATATTTCTAATTATTAATTACTAGAAGTACTTTTTCCATCTTTATTGATAGTTTAGATTTCTTCCTTTAAAAATATCTTTTGACCAAATGATCAAATCAGGGAATGGGAAGCCATGGTTTATGCCTTCATACAGGCATTTGTTCATAGAGGACAGGAAATACCTGGCAGGGTGCCTGATTCTCTTTCTTTGTCTCTGGATAACAAGAGTAAGCTAGGCTCACCACTTTTGCTATTGGAACCACTGGTCTCAAGCTCTGGTTACTTAGCACATGCCTGATTTTGATTATGTCCCTATTGTTCACCAACAAGGGAAAGCATCAAAGCACAGAGACAGACTTTGAGAATACCTCAAAAAAGACCCATCTTATCCTGAATTCTGCTGATATTCTCTTATTAAGTAACTGTTATTTATATACCTATAATATGTTAAATCCAAATTTGTTTTTAAACCAGAATAATAATATCACTGGACTGGGACCCAGTTTCTTAAACTGAGGGTCACAGCTTCATATGGGGGTCTCGTAACTGAATGTGGAGGTCATAAAATTATTATCAGTAAATGTTTGATTTGTATACTGATTTTATATACCTATAAAGCCAGGGTTTCATAAAATCTCTTGGACAAAAAAGGAGTTGTGAGTGGAAAACGTTTAAGAAGCCCTGGACTAGGGAACCTCCAGGGGAGGAAATGTCTTCTACCAATATAAATCTGGACCTGATCTTCAATTTATAGTTTTAGAGAATTTTCCAAGGAACCAAGAAATGAAATGATGTGGCTAGGATCACAAGTCAGCATTAGCCAGAAATAGGATTTGTATCTGGGTCTTTTTTTAGTATACTGTGACTTCCTCAAACCCAAGTTAATAAGAAAACCAATCAGATAAACTATATATATATATATTAGAATCTTCTTTCCCCAAAAGTTTCAACATATCCTTAACTGACATCTCATCTGTATTGTAACAGGACTTCCATTTGCTGATATGTAAAATTAATCAGATGGTCTAACTGAACTCAGGGTTTTTTTTTCTTAGTTCTAAATCCTATAAACTTATAAATCCCTGAAAGAGAAATGCCAAGGAAGGATTACTATACCCATTTTGCAGGTGAGGAATAAGAACCCAGAACTTAAATTATCTGGCTATGATAACACAGGATTTTCAGGAATAAATCTAGCTCTAGACTCCCAAAGTTCTTATATAACTTAACTTTCCATTATGTTTAACTCAAAGACTTTAAATTGATTTTCTATAATTAAGTTACAGGGATAGAGTTAAAATGGACTTCAGAAGTAATTTAGTCCAACTCTTTCATTTTACAACTGAGGAAACTGAGGACCAATGGGGTTAAAAGACCAAAGTCACACAAGTAATGTGCAGAATTGGAACCCAAGTCCTATGCCAGAATTCAGCATTTTTTCTACACTTTACCAGAGCCACTTAATCAATCCTAGTATGTGTAATATAATTTAAATTATAAACAAGCAGCCTAATCTCTAGAACCTGGAACTGCCTACTGTATCTTCCATCAGATTCACAAATCGCTATGACTTACCCACTTCCCTAACAACTGATTTCCAATGTAGCTGAGCAAAGAATGGGAGAGCCAGCAGAGAAAGAAACCCTTCAGTAAGTCACAAGTACTTCAAGAATCAGCCCCTGGCAGGAATTAACCTCTGTGGATCATATCAATCTTGCAGCTCTTACTGGACAGTGGAGAGGTTGATATGATCCTGAACCCTCATCCAGTATTTTGCCTTTCCTCCCATTTCAATTTCATAGCAATAATCTGCTTTAGCCATATTTGCTAAAAATACGCTTCACATCTCTGTTACACTTGCTGATACTATTTCAGGCTTGTTTTCATTCTATCTTAGAAATGCCTACATGGGGAGCACTAAAAATGTGCAAAAGATTATAATATTACTTTCACAGGGGTCCATCTTCCCTTCTCACAGCACATAAATCTGAAAAGCATCTCTACACCGGATGATAATAAATGATTTAAAAGAAAAAAATGGAGTAAAGGAAGGAAGACATTACTAAGAAAAATGATTTGTCTAGTCACCAAAAATAAGTTAATATCCACTCCCTAACACCACATCCCCATGCTACCCTCAAATGGGCATAGGAAAGATGCTGGAAATCATTATGTTACCGACAAAGCAGCTACAAAATATGCTTTCTACTGAAAATCTCTTGACACATGTTCAAAGCCTGGAAAACAGCTCAAGAATACCACATGCCAGGGCTTCACTCTATGTGTCATTTCCTGGAAAATGTTTTTCATATTGGAGACCTGGGGAAAGACTGTAGGAGCGTCATTAAGAGAGCCAGCCTTTATTTTCATGGTGGACAGTGGTCCCCTTGTAACAGAATTCATATTCCCTCAAACTGGTTTCTCTGAGTGACATCTCTCAGCAGAGCTGAAGCTGGCACTGAACCTTCACAGGGATATCTTGGAAGAATAAGTGAATTTGGCTGCCAGAAACTCTGACTTTCCTTATGTTTCCAAGAACTTTGGCTCTCTATAATTAGAGTGCAGGATAATGACAACTCTCCATCTCTCATCTTTGTTATCCCTTGGGCAAGAAGGTGGGATGACTATTGTAGAAATAATTTCCCCCTAAAGGTCATTATTTCATGCTTTGTTCTTTGGGTCTTATTCCAATCAAAATATTCCTTCATTTGTCTTTTCCCTTCACTAATGACACATCTGGTATCAGAGAACATTAGTTCAAAGCTCAGCTCTTCACTTACTGCTTTTGTGACTGACTATTTAACTCCCACTGGAAACAAGATAATTCAACTAAAGCAAGAAAATTCCCTGAAGTTTCTGGTAGCTTCTTGGGAAAATTGAAATTATTCTAGATCAAGAGTTCTTACTCTTTTCTGTGTCGAAGACTTCTTTGGCTATCTTATAGAATCTTTGGACCCTTTCTCAGAATAGTGTTTTATGCATAAAATAAAATACATAGGATAAAAAAGAAAACTAAAATATTCAAACACACAATTCAAAAAAATTAAAAACACAAGATCAGAGGCATCTAGGTGACATAGTGGATAAAGCATTGGACTTGCTTTTGAACTCTGACCAAGTTCAAATGTGCCCTCAGACACTGTACTGATCAATGAACTTCTGCCTGCCTCATCTTCTTAATCTATAATATGAAGGGTAATAACAACACCTCCTCCCCAGAGTTGTTGTAAGTATAACAATAACAACTAATTTTTATATTATGCTGGGGCAGCTAGGTGACTCACTGGCTACTGTACTGACTCTGAAGTTAATAGAACCCAAGTTCAAATCTGACCTCAGACACTTACTAGTTGTGTGATTCTGACAAGTCACTTGAACCAGTTTCCCTCAGTTTCTTCATTTGTAAACTGAGCTGGAGTAGAAATGACAAACCATTCCAGTATTTTTGCCAAGAAAACCCAATAGTAACATGTGACTGAAATAACTGAACAATATTTTGTGCTAGGTACTGTACTAAACACTTTACAATTGTTATTTCATTTTATAATATTTATGAACTCTTTTGAAAATCTTGAAGCATATAAATGCTAATTATTAACCACTGGGGGGAAAAAAGTTCAAGGATGCCAGGGTAACATACCTGGTATCAAAAGATCTCTTAATTGCCTTTGATATCTAATGCTATAATGTCATGATTCTTAGGTGATAAAATTGGAAAATTGTGTTGAGAATAAATTCCTATTATTAACTGAAAAAAAGGGGAGTAAATAAGAGACAATAAAATCAGGAAATAGAGGAACGAGGGAATGGTTATAAAGAAAAATAAGCAGTTGAAGAGCTGATGTCTTGGAATGGTCATAAAAGCTCAATGTCTAAAAATTTTAGCTGGTCTAGTACTTCTGCTGTTCCTATTTTAAACCACTTCAGGTAAGAGAAGTAGATGAGTGGAGATTCCAAAGTTCTGGATCTTAAGCTGGTACAAAATCAGAGTTGTTCTGTGGCTAAGCCATTAGCAGAAGGTGAGATTCCCTAGAAACTTGGATCTTAAAGGCTCTCTCTCTGACCATCATACATAGCCAGCACAGGAATGGAAGTCAGCCAAGAGAGAAAACAAGCAGGAGGAACTGGGTACAATGGAGTACCATTTTATAAAACCCAAAAACCTAACAAAAATTAAGAACAGAAAGAAGAAAGTATATATTTTTCACATTTGTTTTTCTCTCCCTTTGTGCTAGAATGCCCTCAAGAATTATAGCTTGGAATTTCTCCAAAGCTGGAGAGCCTCTCATCTGAAATTTCCTAAAACCCAGTCCTATTCTAGGTGACATTGGAAGTGTTTACACATTTAGCCTGCCTGGACTTCAGTTTCTCCCTATTTAAAAATGAATGTTGGACTAGATCATGGGTTTTTAACCTGAAGTCCACAGATAGATTTCGGAGAATCAAGTGAACAAACCATTTATTAATTGTTTACTATATGCCAGGCACTATACTAATAATTGGGGGAGGAAATTTATATCATGTTTTTCATTAACCTTTAACTAAAATTTAGTATTTCCTGCTATTGTTTAAAAACGGTATTCTGAGAAGTCTCTTATAAGCTTTGCCAGTTTCCAAAAGGCTTTGTGAAACACAAATGAAAAAGATTTAAGTCCTCCAACCTAGATGATTTCTAAAATCCTTTCCTAATTTCTAAATTCTCTACTTTTATGATTCTATGATTTTCCCTACCCACTAAGATATTTGTGATGAACAAACTGAACCCTTTATCATATTTTCTTCTATTTTCATTCAGAAGTCTAAACGTACTTATTGCTTTCTTTATCATATTTCATGGAATGCTGCAGTTGAACAGAATTGTATTTTTTGTAGCAGAAAACATTTTGACTATTTCACTCTTGGAATCAAGTACACTTTATATTACCTTGCACCTCCTTGATGATCAAATATCTTAACTGAGCAAATATATGAACTCATGTATAATCCGTATGAGGGGGAAATTTGTTAACTCTTCTCCATCATTCTCTTTTGATCACATGTAATCTGGAAAAATGTTTCTGCCAAAAGAGAAGCCCCGTTATTTTGCTAAGAAGGAAAAAAAATTCTACTATCCAAACATTTTCCCCTGGAGATGGGAAGGAAGAATAGGAGGGGCAGGAGAGAAGAAGAAGCGAAAAGTGAGATTGGGGGGGAGTCTCTTAGTTGGAAAAAAGGTAAACACCTGCTGCTTGAATAGAAATGCAATTCTGGTACTCTACATGCTATGTGACTGAAATAATGATTTATTATTCCTTCTTGTTTTCTCTATATTATTCCATATCAGTTATACATTCTTTTTTTTTTAAAAAATTAAAGTAGAAGAGGGAAGCTGGAAGAAGAATTGATAAGAAAAGCAATAGATAGTATGTCCACTCCACCTCACCCCAAGGGATGCTGTGAGAATTAATGGAGTAAATGTTTATTTCCAGCACCTTGAGCTCTTCGGCAATAAGATGCTCTATAAATATCAGTAACTATCTCCTCTAGATTAAAAAAAAATGTGGTCTCTTCATCACAGCATGCATTATGCATTCCACTGCAGTGAATATCAAATCTAGAAAGTAAAGCTTTTATTACATCCTGAGAAGTTTGAAAGTATCCAGGACTGCTCAAATGTGGTAGGTAGCTTACAAAACCTTCATTTTTTAAGTTGTGGCCTGTCAAGTCTGATGATGGAGACTTGGAGGTAACTCAAAAGTGACCTACCTCCTCAAAACTATACAAGAAGATATAATATGGAATATTTTAGTATTGGAGTTGAGACCTAGATTTAAGTTCAGAATACCATTAACTTGCATGTAGTGAGTCATTAAAACTCTTTGAGGATCAGTTTACTCATTTGTATGGAATCTATCAGAAACTCCCTCCCCAGATGATGGATATAGGTATGTTTTGGGTACTTCTAACTTCTTTGACTTCTCATCCCTAACCAAGAGAAACCAAGGAAATTCAGTATCTAGAATTATCCCAAAGGGAGCTACCAATTTCCTTTATCAACATCCAGGCTGATGAGGGCACAGATCATAAAATAAGTTGCTAAGTTTAAGTTTTAGTTATAAGATAAAAAGCACAGAAATTATTCACCCTTAAGAGTAGAAAGACTGAAAATATCTCTCCTATGGAAAGCTGCCTTCTCTCCCAAGATCTTATACCATTCCTATAATTTACAGTATTAATCTGGATAGAACCCCAGAAAGGGGAAAGCCTGGGGCTCACTCATCTGCATGAATACTCTTGGGTAATCAATTCTTCTCTCATTAGTTCTCCTCTGCCCCTGCATCTTGGCAAGATTGTGGGTAGCTCTCTCTCATGACTGTTGAGCTCTGCTGCATACTGCTTCCCCCATTCAGTTTTCCTCTAACAGATGGTACTAATATTCAAAAAGTTGGACAAAATTGAGAATAAAGTCTCGATTAACAACTTTATATAGCTTTCTCCCATCTCTTGATTTTGTTTGTTTTATTTGATAGTTTTTTATTTAATAGTATTATTTCCAATTATACATGAAGACATTTCAACATTCCTCTTTGTAAGATTTCAAGCAACAAATTTTTCTTCTTTCCTCTCTCATCCCCAAGACAAGAAGCAATCCAATATAAGCCATTCGTGTATACTTTTTTAAAACATATTTCCATATTAATTAGAAGAATCAGAAAACAAGGGAAAAGCCATGAGAAAGAAAAAAGGAGAAAACACAAATTTTGAAAACTGAAAATAGTATGCTTTTATTGGTATTCAGTATATTTTATTAGTATTGCTATTGGTATTCCATAGTTCTTTCTCTGGGTATAGATAGTATTTTCCCTCACAAGTCTTGTGTAATTAACTTGGATCACTGTATTGCTGGGAAGAGCCAAGTCTGTCATAGTTGATCCTTAGACACTGTTGATGTTTTTCTGTACAATATTCTCCTGGTTCTGCTTACTTCACTCACTATTAGTCCATTTAAGTCTTTCCAGGTTTTTCTAATATTTTCCTGCTCATTATTTCTCATAGCACAATAGTGTTCCATTACATTCACATGCCACAGCTAATTCATTCCCCAATTGACAGGCCTCCCATCAATTTACAATTCATTGTCACCACAAAAGAAAGGAATTCTTAATCTGGATCTGCGAATTTATTTTGTTAATAAATTTGTTAACCATATTTAACATATATTGGTCAATCTGCCATCTGGGGGAAGGGATGGGGAAAGGAAGGGAAAAGTTGGAACAAAAGGTTTTGCAATTGTCAATGCTGAAAAATTACCTATGTATAAAATTTTTGTAAAAATTAAACTAATTAATTTTTTAAAATAAATTTGTTAACTAGATCTCAATATACTTAGTTTTCTTTTTAATCCACCCCTGTTCTCTCACAGAGATGCCCTGAGAAATTACAGAATTCATATTTGAAAAGATCAAGCTTATTTTTTTATTTTAAAAATATTTTATTGATTCTTTTTACTATTACATTACTTTTAATATTTTTATTTAAAGTTTTGCATCCTAAAGTCTATCCCTCCCTTCCTATTCTTCCTCCTCCCTGAGATAGTTAGCAATAAAATATAGGTTATACATGTGTAACTGTAAAATATTTCCACAGTCATTTTGTACAAGACTTGAATTTTTAAAAAATGAAAGAAAGTGAAACTATCCTCCAATCTATTCAAATAATATCAGTTCTCTCTCTTTGTGATCCCTTTAAGGGTTTTCTTAAGAAAGATACTGAAATGACTTTCCATTTTCTTCTCTAGCTCCAGTTTTTCCACATCCCCAACATTCAGTATTCTCCCTTTTTGTCATATTAGTCAATTTGATAGATATAAGGTGATACCTCAGAGCAAACCATCCTCTGATAAGAATCCCTCCTACAACATACTTGACAAATGATTCATTAGCCTTTTGCATGAAGACCAGTAGAGAGAATCACCCATTCCTTCCCAATATTCTATTTCTTGGAATTTTTCCCTTATAAGAAATCAAAATCTGTTTCTCCCAGACCTCCACGGATGGCTCCTAATTCTGTACTCTGGGCCCAAGTGGAAGACATTTAAAATCCTTTTGCCCATCAAAGTCTTTACAATACCAAACATCAGCTACCATATCCCCTCCAAATCTTCTCAATTCCTGTTTCCTTCCAGTGATTCTTACAAGACTTGATTAAACCTTTACCATCCTAATTGCCCCCTCAGAGACACACACCACCATATCAGTTTTCTTCCTGAAATGTGGTACCCAGGATTAAGATAATATTCAAAGTTGATATGACCAGGGCATAGTACTGGTGCTTTCTTAGTTCACACTATGCTTCTCTTCATAGAATATTATTGCATTACATTTTTGGCAGCCATTTCTAGTGAACTTGTGGTCTACCAAAATCCTAGATTTGTCAGAAAACCTGATGTTTACTCACACATACACATCTTAAACTTGATACAGCCCAATAATTTTGTATCCCAAGTACAAACACAGTAGCTATTCCTCTCAGCTTTGTGCTATCTGCAAATTTGATAAGTATATTATTTATTACTGAAAAACAGTATTAAATAGTACAAAATCAAGCATAGATCCTTAAGGTACTTCACTAAAGACTTTTTCTGAAGTTGACATAAGTTGACATTTATTACTAGTCTTTGGGCCCAGCTATTCAACTAATTCTGAATCATCCTCCTATCCCCCAAAATATGCTAGTATTTAGCTTATGTTTCTTTTTATCTTGTCCTCAAGAATATCATAAGAGACTTTGTCAAAATCAAAGCACATTAAGTCTATAACTTTTCTCTACTCAACTGAGTATCTTGAGGAATAAAAGAAAGGGGGAAAAAAGAATTAGTCTAGAATGACCTATTTTTTTGTTATATTCTGAGTTCCAAGCTGTTTCTCTTTTTCCTTCCAAAACCACACTAACTTTTGAACATATATGTGTTTGTGTGCAAACCATATAATATATATTTCTATATATCAATTCTTTCTCTAGAAGTGAATAGCATCTTCCTTTATAGGTCCTATATATTTGATTTTGATATTCATCTAACTCAGAATACTTTGGTCATTCACAGTTACTCCTTGAACAATAATGCTGCTAGAATATACAATGTTCTCTTGGTTCTGCTCATTTTACCCTTTAATACGTCATATAGGTCTTTCTATATTTTTTGAAACTAACTTGCTCATCATTTCTAACAGCACAGTAGTATTCTATCACAATCATATACCACAACATACTTAATCATCCCTGAATTTATGGAAATCCCTTCAATTTCCAGTTTTTTGCCACCACAAAGAAAACTGCTATAAAAAATTTAAAACATAGATTATTTTTCTTTTTCACTGGTCACTTTGGGAAATAGACTAACTAGGGGTATTTCTCGGGGTACAGTTTTATAACTCTTTGGACACAATTTCAGATTGTTCTCTAAAATAGTTGGATCAGTTCATAGTTACACTAACAGTTCATTAAGATTCCCTATCTCCAATATTTGTCATTTTCCCTTTCTATCATTTTAGCCAATCTGATAGGTATGAAATGGTATCTCAAAGTTTTTTAAATATGCATTTCTCTTATTAATAATAACGTAGAGCATATGACCCATTATTGAATAATCTATTCTAGTTCAATGATCAAAATTTCTCTTTCTAGTTTCTCACAAACCATCCCTTTAATGTACTAGAATTTTGTCAGAAATAATTGAGGTCCAGGCCAATCCATCGTAAATCTCCCCTTAAAAAATTCAAGACATTTATCATTATCAGTCTTGTAGAATTTTCCCTGTTCTCTAATAGTGTGCAAAGGTCACTGACAGTTCTTCAGTTCTTTTTACAAGTTATTTAGAACCCAATAGTGCCATTAGTCTGGGCCTGGTGATTTGAACTCATTGAAGTAGTAAGTACTGTTTTCTCAGTTATCTTGGGTTTCCACTCCTACTAATTTTTGTTTAACTTTCCAGTTCAAAGATCATTCTCCTTGAAAGAAAAGTAAAAAAAAAAGAAATTTTTAAACTTTTCATTTTCTTCTTTCCTTGTGATTTCATCTACCCCCCACAAAAATTGGTTTAATCCCTTCTTTCCTTCTCCTCTTGTCCCCTAACTTAAAAGATTATCAAAACTCTTTTTGGTGTCTTTTTTGCCATTTTTTGTTAACTCTGGTTAGAAATTCTGATACTTTTTATATAATACTAGGCTAATTTTTTTTATTCATTCTCAGTTACTTGCCCATCCTTCTATCTTCTATATATTTGAAAAAAGAGGTTTGTCTATGAGCTCTCTATACAATTAAGCTATACTGGTCTCTCTAGGTAGCTTCTCTTTTTCTCTTCATCCAAAGAATTTCTGCTTATCACCTCAGTATTTCATTCTTTCCCTTTGGACTAATTTCCCCTGCAAAAAAAAATTAGCCTATTAAGTCCTCCCTGTCTTTTCTTTGAGCACATTGCAATCTATCTTAAATCTAGTATACATATTATATTGCATATGCATAGTGTATGTTTTTATCTTCTCTAATAAAAGCTCTATGATACAGTGATCACTTATTCCCAAAGTTCCTATTATTTCAATTGCAACAAACAGTTCATCATTGATTAGAATTTGATCCAAAATAGAATTAATTCCCCTCATCATTTTCTCTTCCTTTTAAATAATAAATTAATCATTAAAGTAATCTACTAATTTATTGGTCACTTTTCTTTTATCAGGAAGAAAGCTCCATTAAAAATCTGCCTAATTGGCATCCCCCTCACTAGAGTATTATGTCAACTTCATGATGTTTCCAGAACTTCCTCTATAATTCCTTTTTATGAAAGTGATCTTTCCTAGATTCTCAAAATGAATCATGTCTGTTTCTCTAATGATCTTCACCCAAATTCTTTGCCAGATTTTTCTCTTTTTTGTTCTGGAATTTCCTCATATGAGTGTAACTACAGAATAGCACAATGCCATTCTACCATCTCTTTTACTTGTTCCCTTCTTTTTCAATATGATTTATGTTTCTAGAGCCAAAAGTCAAGTAGTTAATCCTCTCTCTTCAAGTTATCCATGAGAACAAATGTACTTTCTTATATTAGGATCTTTTATTTGCTGAATTACCCACACTGCATGCATACATATACATATGTACACACACACACACAAACACACACACACATATATATGTATATATACATATATATACACACACACACACCTATAGATAGATAGATGATAGGGATTTCATTGTTGATTTTGTTTTTTTGTTTAATAAAAAAAAATCAGTGATCTTCCTTTTTGTTAACTTTTTCTCTCTACTGTCTTCTACTTGATATGGTGACAGACTTGGCAAAAAATGAGAACAAAGCAAACAAATAATTAAAAATCAATCAATGGATCCTTCATTTGTACTTTGTAAACCTTACAATCTATTTTGTAATACAAAAACACTAGGCCTAATAATAAACAAATTGGAAAACAAAGTAGGAAAATATACAGAGACACAGACACATGAGAAATAAAGGGAAGGAGGCAAAGAATGGCTGCAATGGAAAGTCAGGGATAAAGTTTTTACACAGCACAGGAGTGGATTTCTTTTATCCTCAATGGCAAAAAAATAAATAAAAATGGTTAATTCAGTCAGAGCCATTCCTTCATGGCCATCCTACAATGGGTGTGAATAAATTAGACAAATTGCACAACGTGAACCACATCAGGTAGGACTAGGAAATATGCAACAGGTCAGTATATATATATACTCTAACTTTCTCTAACTTTCCTAGCTAAAGTTCCATTTTCTGATTTTCCTAATAGTGTCATAATCATCCCAAATTTACTTCAGCTATACCAGCTCAGGGTTTCATTAATATGGCCTTAAATATTAGCTATTTGTTCCATATTACTCCTCAAGGGAATTCAAGTCCCATGAGTTACTATAACACCCCCAATCTAATTCAATAATTCATTCAGATATTATATTGGATACAAAAGAGAACTTAAGATTGGGTATCTCAAAAGTTTTAAAGCAGTTTTAACATTTAATTGCTATTAACTATTAAAATAACTCTTAAACTAATTAACCTTTAAGCCTGCAACAGTACTTCTGTGACACACAATGTATCATAGATCTTAGACATATATTTTTATGTTTCTTCCTTTGGTTTGAGGATTGGGATTTTGTGTTTAATATAAAAGGAAAAAAGCAGAGTCATTAGAAAAATGCAAAAACAAAACAAATTCAAAAAACAAGAGATTTCAAAGGCACTCAAACTAAAAATTATTTCTTTAGCCAGTAGACAAATGTAGTCATCAAGATAGTGACTATGTCCATATAATGCTAAATGTTTTGATGAAACCAAAGCATTCCATCAGTTATCTTAATATGTTCAAGTATCTGGATTTTTTTTGTTTCATGTAGCCACATCTTGGAGTTCGACTAAAATAAATGTTAAGCTATAAACCATAACATTGTTATTCCCAGAGTTTAAAAAGAACAATTTAAATCTGTGTGCATTAAAGAAAGTGTTGTATATTAAAGAACAATAATTGGCCAACAACAACAATAACAACAACAAAACCAATGTAAGCAAATGGGGAAAAAAAATCCATCTGGAATTGTAAAGCCCTGAAAGAAATGATACTCCATCATTTCATGAAAGAATAATTTAGAATGTATTTTCCAAATTTCCTAAAACTTATTTCTACTAATTTGTTCTCTAAATAAAATAAAACATTATGTAAACCAAAAGGCACTTGTTTTGAAGATGAATTCCAAAAACTGAATGATATTATAGCATCATCAATTTTTTTCAAAAATGTTTTATTATATTATCCTCTTCTGGAAAAATTATTCAGGATATATGTGGTGAGCTATTATGATAGAATAATTTGTTTATGAAAAAATGTTCATTTTATTTCCCAAATGGATACTAGAGTCTTGTAAAACAAACAGAAAAATATTATGTAGATGAAGCCACCTTTGTAAGCCCTTACCTAACAGAAGCACAATGTTTCTGGCACACAGCAGAAAACAATCAGGACCATAAGGACACATGGAAAATGACTTAGTATTCAGTAAACTTTATTTGTGATACTGAAATTTCTATATCTTTTCTAAGACCACTTAAAAAAAGAAAACTGGATACTTTATCCTCTTGTTTCCTAGAAAACTAAGTGTTTTTCAGCCCAATAGGCATTTTAGATAGTTTTGCTTTTTCTCCTCAGGGACAAAAGTATTTTACAACTATATAATACAACTACCTTTGAATTTATCTGTATGTGGTAGAGCAGGACTTCAAAGATGTCTAAAAGTACTGCTTTCCACTACTACTGTTTGTCTTCTCCAAATGGTTCAAAATACCTTCCACACTATAGTTCTGTTACTCTCCCTTTCCTGCCCAATTGCTTGTCTTGCTTCTATTTGCC
Organism: Sminthopsis crassicaudata; assembly: GCF_048593235.1. Taxonomy (NCBI): domain Eukaryota; kingdom Metazoa; phylum Chordata; class Mammalia; order Dasyuromorphia; family Dasyuridae; genus Sminthopsis; species Sminthopsis crassicaudata. The sequence goes on from NC_133621.1 coordinate 162,663,705, forward strand.
ACACACTAGAATGTCAGACGAATGTCAGACGAACAGTTAATGTTCATTATTCTGTTTCTATTCACTTTATTTTTTGTGAATATTCACTGCCTATTTTTACTGTGCATGTTAATAGGATGTTATATGGAGATGAAAAATGTAGATGAGTTATAGTCTCTACTTTCAAATAATGTTACCATCTGAGGACAATTGACAATTCATCCCCCAGTTTTCTGAAAAGCATCCCTGATTCAAAAGAAATAAGATAATGGGAAAGGGATGAATGAAAAAGACAGGGACTAATTTCATGTATATAATCTGGCCACTCCTTACTCAAAAGTCTATCAAACTAGAGGATATCTTGTTCTAGGAGATGACTTATCTGAACAGAATGATAAGGAAAGGGAAGAACAAGAGAAGAGTCAAGTTTATTTTTACTTCCTACCATGACCTTTCTCCTGGATCTATTTGAATAGCTATGATAAATAACATGGCAAAATGCAATAGTTCCCACTTCATTTTCTCAAACCCCTGGAGAAATCATGATGATAGTCGAAGGGGTTTGTACAAAAAATTATTTAATAGTGCCTTATAGCAGTAAATAATTGAAGAACAAAACAAGTTGTATATTAAATTTCACTGGAGGTCACAATGTTTTTGTTATTGAAATGTTGAATTAAAAAATATTGGGCATCACTGATTTAGTGAAGAGAATTCTGGGCTTGCAGTCAGGAAGGAATTGGGTTCAAATGCCACCTCCAGAATTTACTACTATAGCTATGTGACCTGGGCAAATGATGTAACCTCTCTGAAGCTGTAAACCTGCTGTAAAGTCAGTAACCAGATTTAATAACCTCTAGGTCCCTTCCAGCTCTAAATCTATCATCTGTGATCTTTAGTATGCTTATTTTAGATAACACTCCTCATGTGGTACATTTATCTTCTCTGGTTCCAAACCAGAGCCAAAAACTTTCCCTCTTTTCCTCCCAAAGAGCCATCTTCTGCCTTGTGAAAGTAATTGCAGCACTGATCCCCACCTGACTTCACAAATCAGTCATTCCCTTCCTGAAAGGCAAGGAAATAACCCAAAGGTGGGCAGGCAAAGTTGAGAGAAGGGAAATTATTTGTCAAATTAAACTTCTGAAACAATTTGACAGATTTGTCATTTTCCTTTTATATTGGAAGTATACCATATAAGTATCAGAAAACTATAATCAGATCAATCATTTTAAATAATTAGTATTTTTGAAAGACTAATGCTAGAAAAGACATCTTATGGGCTCACTACATATACACACAAAATATTCTCTTCCCCCAAAGGCCCGTGTAAGTCTGACATCCAAGAAAATAAATTTTTTACAACCAATATCTCTTTGGAAAACTCCTTTACAATAGATATTCATGTGTTCCCATCCGGAGCTTGGATTTCATTTTATAACAGAATGTCCTTTAAGCTACTGGTTATTGATGTCATGAATCCCACATCAAATAATTTGGTTCGTCAACATTGCTCATGAGTCCTATAATAATTTCGGGTAAAAGTCATTTTACCACAGTCCACCGTGAATGAAAACAAAACAATGCATAATACTAAGCACAAATTGGAGAACTATAATGTAACCCATCTCCACAAATGCTCTGATAACAAAACAAGGCTGTTTTTATTTCCTGAGGCACATTAGAATAGATAACTGCTAACCAATTGCAGGTGCCTGGCTTAAGACAGCAGCCTCAGGAAAAAAAAAAAAAAAAAAAAAAAGACGAGTCTTTTTTGCAAGATTCTTTAAGTACTAATTGTAGCTGATAATTTTCCTGCCCCATCCCCAACCTCCAACAGGAGGTCCCTTTTCCTTACTCATAGGTACTACTGAATCTGAGGTTTTCCCCACTTAATACTACCTCCAAATAGCAATTTGTCAACTATACTTGGTTACTTTATTTAGTTTCCAGGAGAAGAATAACACGAATGAGGGTGGATCACCAATTCTGGATGCCTGTTATTTACTACATTCCTAAATATGGCATCTATGAAATGTAGTTCTTTTTCTCTCCCTCTTTTCTGTGCACATCTGTCATTCTGTATGTCAGAGAAAAAGCGGAAGTTTGAAATACGAAATAGAGTCCAGTAACTAAGATCCTGAGTTTGCCCCACAAAGTTTTCAAAACCAAGTGAGCCTGTTAGAAACCTGAAAATGCAACTGAAGAAGCAAATCTACCCATGCTAAATGAATTTCTTTGCTTGGCAGCTATTGTTTGTCTGAGCCAGATGTAGCACTCTGCTAGTGTAAACATCCCACTGTAGCTACCATGGAAACCCATCTTTGGCCAGGAAGGCCAAAACACATACTCTTTCTAGACTCCCATCCACAAAATCTTTCAGAGGAAACAGAGGCGAGTTGCATAAAAACAGAATACATGGAGATTAGACAACTACAACCATCCCTTACATTTATAGATTTCAAAGCCCCTTTACATTCTTTTCTGTAGTTGTTCTTCACAATAGCCCTGTAAGGAAGAGGAAACTGATGAACCTATAAAAATAAAATCTGCTGCTATATAGGACAGACATACTTTACAGGTGAGGAAAGTGTAGTCAAAGAATAAACCAGTGTCATTGGTGAATCTGCAAATAACAGAACTGGTTATAGTCAATTGGGATGACCATTAATGATTAGCAATCTAGGTAAAGAAAAATCCCTACCTCTTTTCTTCTGTTGCTGCCTGGTTTTCATACATTACTCTGATTATTAGAGCTTCTATTAGAAGTTGCAAAGGGACAAACTTGAATGCAATGGGAGAATTTACATGAGTGCTTAATGGATACAACTCATCAAATCCCAATGAATAATGACTAAAGCAGTGAAGAGACACATCATGGAAGTAGGACAAATACATAGTATCAAGAAAGAATTGTGTAACAAAAATAACATTAAGCATATAATCAGAGAAATATCAGAGAGAAAAAAGTCATGTCGTGTAGTAAGGAGTGAAAACCAAAGGTAAGCCTATCCAAGCAATGCCACAAGATCTAGAATCTCTTAAATATATTGAGTGGGCCCCTTGTGGAGGATTAATGGAAGATGTAACCACCTAACAGAATAGAAAGTCATGGGAGGGTTATGATTTGTATCAACCTTGGAGTAGAATATAAGCTCCTCAGGTATTTTTTTCTGAAGGTCCTGAAGAAAAGGCTACATGGCAATTTGAGAAAAGATTCTTGTTCAGGGATGGATTGGACTAATTAGTCTCAAGTCCTTTCTAACTTTGAAAATCTGTGATTTTGTGGGTCCAAGAAGTAATGACCCTTGCTAGCCATTCTAGTAAAAACAGTGCTCTGACAAATCCAAAGGATTATTCAAGAACCTGTTACCTGTCCTTGAATTAAGAGATAAATGGGATATGGTCTGAACTTGTGATTTCATTGGTAAAGAACTATTTCCTACCAATGCAGTCTTTTTTCTATAATTTATAATTTCCACTGCCTAGAACATAGAGAAATTCAGTGATGTGCCCAGAATCCCCCATTCACCAGACTTGAAATCAGGTTCTATGGTCTTCAAGAACAGTTCTATCCATAATGCTTCTCTAGTTAAGTGGTATAATTCACTACTGGCACTTACAGAATAATGAGGACAAACTTTCTTTTGGATTTGGTTTCTATAACTTGAGATAGGAATGATCCCTTGCTTTCAACTCTTACCCTGTCATATAACCCCCTAATTAGCAATCTAGTCATTCACTTCTGAACTTGAATCAAACCCAAGATGGTAGAAGGTATGTAAAGAACTCTCCTCCAAACAATCTAATGAGTTAGATAAAAGAAGCATTATTAGATAACAACTCAGAGCTGAAAGAGGCCTTTAATATCCTCTAAACTCCTCATTTTAGAGATGAGTAAATAAAACCTTGATGAGGTTTAGATTTTACACATAAGCAATGGAAAAATCTCAGAGAAAGAGGAGGTTGTGTGGTCATAGGACCTCTTTAAGTCTCATTTTCCACATCGGCAATGGGAGACAGTTACACTAGATTATTTCTGACTCCCACAAACAACAAATCTATGAATCTGAAATACAGAACCTAAGCCAGCTCTCCTATTTTGCAATCCAGTATTTCTTCAACTAAACTATTCTACCTACATGTGTGGAATTAAATAGATCATCTTTGCTTTGAAGACAGTTAATGAGGTAAATGGGGCTTGACTGATAAGGAAAAAGGTACCTGAATTGGCTGCCTGCTCTAATTCAGGTAATCTGATAGATGCCAGATCTTCACTTTGTTTTGCTCATTGTAGATATTCCCTCAGGTAGTACAGGTCATATTGTATGCAATAAATCAATTCTACAATGGATCTGTAATCTTACTGATGTGAGTACTCCCTCTAAGGTGTTCCCCTGAGTGTTCTTTAAAGGCTCTAGACAATAAGTTGGAGGCTTCATTCCAGGGTATTAATCTTCCATGGGCAACAGCAGAGCATGGCCTATTCATTGGTAATCTTTTGCTCTTTATACACATTCCACCCATCTATTCTTTTATTCATCTGTTCCCTAAATGACATTTTACAACATTTCTTGCATGTGCCATTACTGATAACATACTGCAGGGTTTTTTTTACATTCCCCATGTATCTCTCCATTGTTCTCTGAGTCACCTATAATGTCAGTTCTTCAGAGATTGTGCTGTTTCATAGTTTGCTGTCTGATAGCATTATTGGCTCTTTTTTTTTTTTAACTTTGTTTTGTTTTGTGCCAGCTTTGTGTCTTAGAGAATCTTGGAAAATGCTGGAACTGCTACTCAATTTCCCAGATGCAAAATGGTGATTCTTCCTCCTATTAAATTATGGGTTCAGCTTATTGTTTTCATTCAAAGCTTGTCTAAGTTGGATGGAAATTGATGGGAAATGATATATGATATATTACTTGGATATCCATCCAACTATATGTCATGATCTGAACAACCGATATTCTTCATCCATTTATTTCTGCCAATATGGATTTCCAAGTTGATCTTTCAACTGCTTACAGATCTCAGTAAGGGATTCTTCAGGTAATATTATTCACTAATAGGAGAATACAAAAGATTTCACTGTCTACAGAATATCCCTGTTCCCTGTGTATAATTTCCATGAGATCAGTGAATATCTTTGGCCAGTTTAAGTTTTCTTGTTTTAGGATCACTCATTGACATTTTCATCATGATTGCAGCTTTTATATGAATGAGACAAATCTTTAAAGTGACGCTTTGTTCTACCGAGTCAAATGCTTTTTTATAGTTTATAAAACAAAGAGCAGTAGTTAGTATTTTTCTATATACCTTTTAATCAATTCTGTGACCCTAAAGATATGGTTCATTATAGGAAATTACTTGTGAAAAATTTTCTATTACCTTCTTATATTTTCAATATACCTTTGGAATGACGATCACAGAAATTATATACAGCTGAAAAAGTAGGCATGTTTTTCTGTAGTAGTGATATTAGATATTATTTTAAAATATACATTTGGTAGTTTCTTTTGCAAATATCTTGAATATTAATCTTTCAATGCTTTCAAAGTTTCTTTCTTCCATGCTATCTGCATTTCATTGGACTAAGCTACTTCCTATTCTTCATATACAACATTCCATCTTCTATCTCTGCCTTTGCATAGACCAATTCCTCATCTAAGAAAGAATGCCATTCTCAATTCTACCTCTTAGAATTACCAGTTTCCTTCAAAACTCAACTAAGGTGCCATTCTTCCACAAGGACTTTCTTGACTTCTTCTCCACGTGGTCATACTTCTTTCACTCCACTAAGTTGGGTATTAGGTAGATAATATATTTATTTATACAGATACATGCTTCCTCCAGATAGAGTACAAACTCTATAAAAACAAATACTTCATATAGTTAGGCTTAGTAGACATTTGTTGATTGAGCATTACAACAAAATGCCATAAAAGGAGAGGAAGAAGGGAAGAGAAAGAAAATAATTTTAGTTTTCTAGAATGATAGGGACAGAACCATCCAACCTACTATGCCTCATTAAGCAATCCTACATCAGTTGTCAAGTATACTCCCTTCATATTTGACCCACAACACACCAAGTGCAGTCTGAACCAAATTAAAATGTAATTGGGAAATATTCAACAAAATAAAAATACAATAAAGCACAGATGATATTATATTTTAAAACTAAGGCAATATGTGAACCAGGAAGATCCTAATGGATCCATAGTCCCTCCTTTCTACTTAAATTTGTCACCATTGCTGTGTAATACCCCTAATAAAATCATCCAGCATCTTTTTAAGGACTTCCATTAAATCCATTCTTTCTGGAGGCAAGAGGATTATATTTGTGGATATATCTATTTCTTAGGGAGTTTTTCCTTATATCAAGTTAAAATCTTCAACTCTGCAGCTCTCTCATTATTTTGCATTCAACCCCCTGGGTCCAAACAAAGCATGTATAATCCCTCATCAACATGACAGTCCTTTAAATATATAAAGACATCTGTGATAGGATCCATCCTTATCTACCAGGATTCTGCCTCCTTCATATGGATTAGGCTAGTTTTGTCCCCTAAAAGTGACTAAGCTGTGCCCTCAATATGACCGGCTTAAGGAACTAAGACTCCAGCTGCCCTTCTCTTGACATAGCTCTAAAGTTGATTGGTGACCCAGAGGTCACCAGTTGTTTAGTTTTCTAAGTCACAAGTTTTAATAAATCCCACACTGAAGAATCAAGTCTTTAGTCTTGGCACAAAGTCCCAATGTTGCTCAAGTCACCATGTCTGCCATGTGTGAACTATAAGGTCAAGGAAAGGAGAAGACCTGGGAGGGATGAATCTACCCATACCAAGTACTGCTACATTCTTGTTGAATACTCTTTTATTTGTTAACTGTTGAATCAATGTCTTATTTTGTGTAATACCTAACCTAACTTCAAAGAGTAAGCTGAATAGAGCCTGCCCAGCAAGTATAATGTTCCACTTAAGTCTTCTTTTCCCCTGCTCTTTAAGTCAACTCTTATATAGAATGGTTTCTAGGTTTTTCTTTCTTTCTTTTTATTTTAAAATGATGTGGATCATACTCCTCTGGATCTACTCTAGCTCATCAATGTCTTTTCTAGAACAGAACATGATATTCCAGATTATTTGAAAACTTTTCATTGGATTTTTGGATATTTTAATAGAAAATTTAAATCATTCCTGGACTGCTGATCTAATTTCTCTCCAAACAATTGTATGCTAGAAATTGAGGACAATTCTGCAAAATTAAAAAAAAAGGACAACACTGATGAAAGAGAATCCCGGGTAGTAGGATTGTGATCTTTGAAGTTCTAACTTTAGATTTGAGCTGTCATATTACCAAAAAGCTTGTCTGTCCTCCTCAAGCTCATAAATGAGGTAGTCACATTTTTACAAAGGAAAAATCCTAGCCACCTCTTGATACTTTGCTGACTTTCCAGGAGGAATATGGCATTGGATTAACATAAACAATTAAGTACCTTTCATAAGACCAAATCTTTGAAAACTAAATGAACTAATGAATTGGAACAAGTTAGCCAGGAAAATATGACTCGCAAAAAATGTCTATTAGACCTAGTGGTACTGGGTCAACCAATATATTTTCATTGGCTACTTAGACTTTAGGCTACTGAGTCCTAATTTTACTGGCTCCAATCATCTCCAAAGTCATAAATCTCTAAAAGGACGCCAAATACAGACATTTCAAAATATGAGTTAACTAAAAAAAAAAAAAAAAAAAAAATTACATGGCATACAGCACTTTTATAAGGAGAGCTAAAATGAGCCGAAATGAAATCAAACCAACATTTATAAGATGACCAGACTCCAGAAAGGCTGGGAAACACTGGCACAGAAAATCAAGGCAAAGGGCCAGGATGTACAAAAGGGCAAAATTTATGTCCATGGCTATCATATGTACTTGAAAAACCTCAAGTTCCGAGAATGTCAGCACAATATATGGGGAGCATAATACACAAATAAAGAGCAAGCTTCCTATTTGCAGAACATCTGTTAAGACGTAGTAAACAGCCTCAGAAATCAACAATGACATCCACAATAACAACAGTCTCTAAAACAGAATTGTTTCCTTTCATTACTC